>NW_020172627.1:3145743-3242729 GCF_003031525.2 Neophocaena asiaeorientalis asiaeorientalis
TAAACAATACACTACTAAATAACCAAGATATCACTGAAGAGATCAAAGAGGAAATCAAAAATACCTAGAAACAAATGACAATGAAAACACACTGACCCAAAATCTATGGGATGCAGCAAAAGCAATTCTAAGAGGGAAGTTTATAGCAATACAATCCTACCTCAAGAAACAAGAAACATCTCAAATAAACAAGCTAACCTTACACCTAAAGCAATTAGAAATCAATAAAACTAAAAGCTGGTTCTTTGAGAAGATAAACAAAATTGATAAACCAAGCCAGACTCATCAAGAAAAAAAGGGAGAAGACTAAAATCAACATAATTAGAAATGAAAGAGAAGAAGGAAAAACTGGCACGGCAGAAATAAAATCGTGAGAGATTACTACAAGCAACTATATGCCAAAAAAGTGGACAAATTCTTAGAAAAGCACAACCTTCCAAGACTCAACCAGGAAGAAATAGAAAATATAAATACACCAGTCACAAGCACTGAAATTGAGACTGTGATTAAAAATCTTCCAACAAACAAAAGCCAAGAGTCCCACACAGGATAAATTCAAGGAGAATCATGCCAAGACACATTTTAATCAAACTATCAAAAATTAAATACAAAGACAAAATATTAAAAACAGCAAGGGAAAAGCAACAAGTAACATAAAAGGGAATCCCCATAAGGTTAATGTTAACAGCTGATTTCTCAGCTGAAACTCTACAAGCCAGAAGGGAGTGGCAGGACATATTTAAAGTGATGAAAGGGAAAAAACTACAACCAAGATTACTCTAGCCAGCAAGGATTTCGTTCAGACTTGATGGACAAATTAAAACCTTTATAGACAGCAAAAGCTAAGAGAATTCAGCACCACCAAACCAGTTACAACACATGATAAAGGAACTTCTCTAGGCAGGAAACACAAGAGAAGGAAAAGACCTACAATAACAAACCCAAAACAATTAAGAAAATGGTAATAGGAACATACATATCGATAACTACCTTAAATGTAAATGGATTAAATGCTCCAACCAAAGGACACAGACTGGCTGAATGGATACAAAAACAAGACCATTATATATGCTGTCTACAAGAGACCCACTTCCGACCTAGATGAAAATGACTCTACTGCCCAAAGCAATCTACAGATTCAATGCAATCCCTATCAAACTACCAATGGCATATTTCACAGACCTAGAACAAAAATTTTCACAGTTTTTATGGAAACATAAAAAACCCCAAATAGCCAAAGCAATAGTGAGAAAGAAAATTGGAGCTGGAGGTATCAGGCTCCCGGACTTCAGACTATACTACAAAGCTTCAGTAATCAAGACAGTATGGTACTGGCACAAAAACAAAGGATTACTCTCCAAAATTTACAAGCAACTCATGCAGCTCAATGTCAAAAAAACAAACAACCCAATCCCCAAATGAGCAGAAGGCCTAAATAGACATTTCTCCAGAGAAGATATACAGATTGCCAACAAACACATGAAAGGATGCTCAACATCACTAATCATTAGAGAAATGGAAATCAAAACTACAATGAGCTATCACCTCACCCCGGTCAGAATGGCCATCATCAAAAAATCTACAAACAATAAAAGGTTCTGAAGAACCTAGGGGCAGGACAGGAATAAAGATGCAGATGTAAAGAATGGGCATGAGGACACAGGGAGGCGGAAGGGTAAGCTGGGACGAAGTGAGAGAGTGGCATGGACATATATACACTACCAAATGTAAAACCAATAGCTAGTGGGAAGCAGTTGCATAGCACAGGGAGATCAGCTTGGTGCTTTGTGTCCACCTAGAGGGGTGGGATAGGGAGGGTGGGAGGGAGATGTATGAGGGAGGAGATATGGGGATATATGTATATGTATAGCTGATTCACTTTGTTATAAAGCAGAAACTAACACATTATACTGCGATAAAGATGTTAAAAAAAAAAGTAGGTGAAAGATCTTGGGAAAGAAGCCATAGAATGCTTGAAGATTACACTGGATGAAGTGAATTATCTTTATTGAACCCAGATATGAAGAGAGGCGCTTGCTCACAAGGAATTTCACCACGGGGCCAGTGCACATTCTCTCTTGGAGAGGCGCATCCTGAACTGAGCTGCTTATGTAACTCAAAGGTTGTGTCTTTTCACCTCCTTATTTGGGAGGCATGGATCTCTTTTCCGTTGTCTTCACCACATGTTCTCTCCTTGGTGCCTGTTGTGATTGTTGACTCTTAGAGCATCAAAAAGAAACAAAACAAATCTCCAAACAGCAGAATTTGGTCAGAGCCAAAAGCAACTCACAGTGTTTGAGTTGAACATACACAAAGCAGGGCAAACAGACAGAGGCTTATAAAAATGCCTTTTGTTTGCACCAAAGACTGAAGCCAAGGCATCATGTCCAGAAGTTCTTATGCATGGATAAAACTCCGATCCCAACCTGCAAGAGGCCAGCTGGACAAGGGAGGCTGGCTCTTGGTAGCTGAGTACCAGAGAAATGAAGCAACAACCTGCCTTGTTTTAGCATTCAAGTGTCTCCAGCCTCTTGGAGCTTGTAGATTTCTAACAGATTCCCTCATCCATGGCAACAATTCTACGTCTGGGTCTAAAATTGTGCTCACGTTCCAGGCACACTGCCATCTATTAGCTCAGTGACATATTCTATTCTATTAATTGTATCAGCCATAGTCTGAATTGCCCAAAGATGCCATGCCTGTTGTTAAGACTTCAAATTTAAATAATCTAGGCTTCTCTGTTTCTCAGGCCTGAGGAGTCAGCACCCAGCTCAAGAAATGGAATGACTGGCACCAGAGAAGCTCCCCAAATGCCCTCCCAGTCCCCACACTGCCAACAGTAGCCACTGTCCGACTTCTAGCAGCATAGATGAATCACCAATTGACCGTTCAGATCACAATTTCCTTATCACTAAATGTGCAGTCAGTGAGTTACTTATGCTGTGGATCTTAATCCCCATCCCCACCCTTCATTCATTCATCCATACCAGGCAGTAGAACTGAGCAGCCTGAGTCCAACTGCCAGGATTTGATTCCTGGCTGCACCACTGCTTACCCTGGTGACACCTCTGTTGCCTTATCTCCAAGATGAGGGTAACAAAGTAGGATTATCATAAGAAGTAAGGTAATATGTGCAACATGGCTTAGAACTGTGCCCCCGGCACATGAGAAACAATCCCTGAATTCCTTCTTCCCTTCCTTCCTTCCTCTCTTCCTCCATTTACTCCTTCAGTTCTTTCTTTTTTTCTTTCACTCACTCACTCCTTTCTGTTTGTTCTCCTCAGCAGCATCTCCTGGAAGCAGCCTCTGGTACCCCCCTCCCCTCGGCAGCCGCCAGCACAGCCAGTTCCCAGAAAGGCAAGTCCTGGCAGCTCTGGAGCGCTTGCCCTGTTCTCACACCATGCCCACAGATCCGCTCAGAGGGGAGAGATCGCAAGCCCGATGGAGCATGGCGCAGCTGCAAGGCCTGCAGCTTCCTCGGCCCCCTTTTGTGCGATCATCCTCCCCAGCCTCTAGTTCCAGCAGGGCGGTCCCCTGACTACAGGTTCTTCCCCTGCAGCCCCTCCTGCCCTGATGCCCCTTGTGTTTCCTCCCTACCTAAAAGGCACCATCATCACCCCATATTTCATGGGCATTTCCTCCCTCAGCCCAACCTTCAATCAGTTTCCAGACCCTTTCAGGTTTGTCATTTGTGGGTTTTTTAAGCCCTCCCCCTCCGCCTTACCCATTTTCCTTCTTGGATTACAAGATACCTTCATAACAGATCCCGCCTCCAGTTAGGGTCATCATCAGTGCATTTCCAAGCAGCAGAGCAATCAAGGCCTTCTCAGGTAGCCCCACCTACTTCCCCAGCCTCACGCACCCAGCCTCACTCTCCAAATTTCCCAGGTTTCCTCCTGCTCTGGTGCCTCAGCTCACAGCTAAGATGCTCGGCCTGAAGCTCCCACCCCTTCACCACTCCTGGGGCCTGGTCCACATCTCCCTGGCCCCCAAGCCTCTGCCCAGGTAGGAGGCCCATGTGTCCAGATGGGAGAGGAGTCATGTACAGTCTGATTCACTGCCTTTGCTCCTGGAAACCTGGTACAGAAGAGAGAGGTGACTAGGCAGTGCCCTTTTTTCCAGGCCTCTCCTGACTCTTCTGCACCTATTGAGCTAGGACAATAACATGCCAGGCAGGAGTGGGGACAAAGGGACATGAGAAACTGTGAGGGATAGTCTTTAACATCTAGAGTTCATGGTCTAGCATTTTGGTCTTACCAACCAAGGCTGAGCAATGGTTTCAGGGTGCTCTGTGGGCACAGCTATCTCCTTAGTCCAAAGCATCCCTTATCAAGGAGGCACCGGTCACTGTAGCCCCTATTAAGAGAGACTCTGTGCTCTGGAAATTTCAGTGGGAATCAGATGCAAATACCTTGCCTGATTAGGAAGACCAATTAGGCTGTGGCTGGATTGGCTGGAAGTTCATGGCAGGCCAGTAAAGTGGTGTGTTCTTGGCAGCCTCAATGTGGGTCACCAACAGCCTGTTGCCACCTGCTCTCCCTCCAGCCCGTGAAGCACCAGCCTTCAGAAAGCAAGCTCCTTTCAGGAGGCTCTACAGCCCCTCCCATCCATGCTGTAGCCCTTTAGTCCTAAATGTTGCCTCACAAAGAAATAAAAAGAGATAGTCCACCTTTTCAATGACCAAGAGAAGGGAAACTCAAAAAGAGCATAGCCCATTTAGCGAAATATAGAAAAAAAAATAACCATTCAAAGAAACACAAAATAGAGAATGAGAGGATGGAAGTAAGAACAAGTGTCTGTTATAATAGTGTATGTAAATGAGAGACATTCAACTGGGGTAAAAATACTTTATACTACATAGATGAGGACTTCCTCAGCAAAGCAACTCAGAAAGGTTGAGGCAGAGGCAGTGCAGAGGTGGACCAGACACGTGCCGGCAGAATCTAAAACAAAGCAGGGGCTTCCACAGTAACATCATAAAACCAGTGGAATTTAAAGTTTAAAAGGCATTAAAATTACATTAAAACCACATTGTAATAATGAAATAAACAATCCAGAATAAATATTTGACTGTCATAATCCTTTATATGCCAAATTATATATCATTAAATATCAAGCAAAACTTGCTATAAATAGAAGACAATTCCCAACATCTACAATGATCCTGTATGCTAATCAGTCTATGCATATTTATTGAAAGAATCAATTAATCAGTAACAAAATGGGAAAAGATTCTCCAAATTAGAAATGAAAAAGAGATGTTATTCCAAACACAAGGGACACTAAAGCCATGTAAGAGAATATTTTGTTCACCTATCTGGTAATAAATGAGAAAATTTGGGTAAAATCAAAAAGTTTTCCAAGGAAAAGATAAGTTACAGGTTTTAATGGAAATACAAGTTTTAAAAAAGAGGTATTAGTATTTGGCTGGCCAGAGAGATAAATAGGTAGATAGATGACTGAGAGACAGAGAGAGAGAGAGATTGTGAGACAAATATATGTGTGTGTGTGTGTGTATATATATATATGCAAAAGTCTTTGAATATTTTATATTATTAATTAGAAAAATATGACTGGAAAATTAACAGCAAGCAATTCCATAAAGTTTATACCCAGGAGACAAATTACCAGATGATTAGGTAATCACATATTCAGTTTTAATAGGTTATGCCATATTTTTTTCCAAAATGATTATATTATACCCCCACCAGCAATGCCTAAGAGTTCCTATTGTATCAACAGCTGGTATGATCATACTTTCAATTTTTGCCTAGTTGGGGGATTTAAAATTTTATGTTGTGGTTTTAATTTGCATTTCCCTGATAGCCAATGAGGTTTAGCATTTTCCATATGCTGGATGACTTTTGATATTTCTTCTTCTACAAAATACATCTTCAGTTTTTCTGTTGGGTTCTTTTCTCAGTTTTCAGGTTTATTTATATGCACTAAATACTAATCCTTTGTGGTTATATCTATTGAGACTATCATTTTTCTGTTTGTGGCTTGTCTATTCACTTTCTGCATGGTACTTGTGATGAACATAAGTTCTTCATTTAAATGTGGTTGGATTTATTAATCTTTCCATTTCTTTTGTGCGCTTTTTGTGTCTTGTTGAGAAATCTTTCCAAACCCTGGGAGTCATAAAGATTTTCTTCTATATGTGTTCTTCTAAAACTTTTTAAATCTTGCCCTTCACGTTAATGTTACAAACCAATTACTATGAGCCAAGTACTGGTCTCAGCATTTTGTATTATTCCTTTAACAAACACATCAGGTAGGTATGATTATTATCCTATTATCCTATTTTACAGATAAAGAGACTAGGGCACTGAGAGGTTAAATAACTTGATAAAAGTCACATAACTAGAAATGATGAAGAGGGAATTTGAACCTGAGTTCATGCCATTAACCACTATGCTGGTAAATTTCAAATTTATTGTATTAATAATAATGACTAATGCTATTTTTGGTGTACAGAAATACAAACAGCTTTTGTATATGGATTTTATATCCAATATCTTTGCTAAGCTCTCTTATTAATTCTAATAATTTCACCATGTATTCTGTAAGATTTAACATACAGACAACAGTATACCTGCAAATAATCATATTTACAATTCTTCCATTCCAATTTTTATACCTCTTAATTAGTGTTCTAGTTTTATTGTGAACCTCTCAAAGTCTTTATGTAAGATTAAAATTTTCAATTCCCTGAGCATTCAGTCAAACTGCTTATAAAATTAACTGGGTCGTGTATTTTCCTCAAGGACAGATTTTTTTTTTTTAACTAAGAATTCATGCTCTTCATGGACACAGGTTGATTCAGGTTTATTATTTCTTCTTGGGTCAGTTTTGGTAATTTATGTTTTCTGTAAATATTTTTACTTCACCTGATTCAGATATATTATTGTAAAGTTGTTCATTACATTCTATTTTAGCATCTTTTAAATCTCAGTTCTTTCTGTGACTGTGTCTTCTTTCACTCCTGGTATTGATTTGTTTTTAGTGCCTTCTCTCTTTTCTTATTCTATCTTACCAGAGCTTCATCATTTTTTCAGACTTTCCAAAAGAACAAATTTGATGTTGTTTATCACGTTTGTCATATCTTTTTTACTTCACTAATTCTACTCTTGTGTTTAGCATTTATTTTCTCCTATTGACTAAAAAAGTCTATTTTTACCCTTTTCATTTTAATATAAGCATTTAAACCTATAAATTTCCTTCTAAATGTTAGTTTAGCTGTAACATGCAAGTTCTGATATATAGAATCTTATTTATTTTTCAGTCCTAAAGAATTTCCATTATGACTTCTTCTTTGTCCCATGAATCATTTAGAAGTATGTTTTTAAAACTACCAAACAGATGATTATTTTATTAAATATTTTTTGGGTTTTAAGTTTGGATTTAATTACACGGTAGACCCAGAATATGGTCTGTATAATAATGATTTATTAGGTGAACCCAGGTTTAAAATATTATATCTTCCTGGAAAGTGAATATTTTATCAATAGTTATCCTGTTTTTCTCCAGTAATGCATTTTTCCTTAAAATCTTTCATAGGTTACTACTGCAACTAGACCAGCTCTCCTTTAGTTACGATATGCCTGGTATATTTTCCCATCGTTGTTTTTCAAACTTTTAGTGTCCTTATGTTTTAGGTGGGTCTCTCATAATGATTTTATGGCCAGATTTTGTTTTCTCAAGTCTAACATGAGTTTTCTTTTAAAATAAAGAAAACGCACCATTTATTTTTATTATGATTATAGATATATTTAATTCTACTGTATTATTTTTGTGTTTTTTGTCTTTTTCTTTATTTTCCTTCTTTCAGACTAGTAGACGGATTTTTTGTTTGTTTTGAATTTCTCATTTCATTTTTCCATATACCAATTTGGAAGTTTTCTGTATTTTTTATTTTTTGGAGGTTGTAAATTGTTTTATTCTCAAATGGCAAGGTAATACTTCATACAGATAAGTGAGATTCTGACATCTTAATTTCACAACTAAATCCCATCAAAATCACATAAAGCTATAAAATAGCAACTGGTTTAGCTGTTTTATATTCAGGAAGCACTCAATAATTTTTGTAAAGCACTGTTTAGATGTGAGTTTAATTGCTTCTTTTTTTTTTTTTAGAACACTTGATTTTTTAGAGCAGTTTTAGGTTCACTGAAAAACTGAGCAGAAGGTACAGAGATTTCCCATATACTTCCTGCCCCCCCATATGTACAGACTCCTAATCTCTTTAATTTTCTTTCTCTTTTCTTTTCTTTATGTTTTTACACAGCAGGTTCTTATTAGTTATCCATTTTCTACATATTAGTATATACATGGCAATCACAATCTCCCAATTCATCACACCACCACAACCCCACCACTTCTCCCCCATGGTGTCAATACATTTGTTCTCTACATCTATGTCCCTACTTCTGCCCTGCAAACCAGTTCATCTATACAATTTTTCTAGGTTCCACATATATGCTTTAATATACGATATTTGTTTTTCACTTTCTGACTTACTTCACTCTGTATGAGAGTCTCTGGATCCAACCACATCTCTACAAATGACCCAATTTTGCTCCTTTTTATGGCTGAGTAATATTCCATTGTATATATGTACCACTTCTTCTTTATCCATTTGTCTGTCAGGCATTTAGGTTGCTTCCATGTCCTGGCTATTGTAAATACTGCTGCAATGAACATTGGGGTGCATGTGTCTTTTTGAATTATGGTTTTCTCTAGGTATGTGCTGAGTAGTGGGATTGCTGGGTCATATGGTAACTCTATTTTTAGTTTTTTAAGGAACCACCATACTGTTTGCTGTAGTGGCTGTATCAATTTATATTCCCACCAACAGTGCAAGAGGGTTCCCTTTCCTCCACACCCTCTCCAACATTTGTTCTTTCTAGATTTTCTGATGATGCCCATTCTAACTGGTGTGAGGTGAACCTCATCGTAGTTTTGATCTACATTTCTCTAATAATTAGTGATGTTGAGCAGCTTTTCATGTGCTTCTTGGCCATCTGTATGTCTTCTTTGCAGATATGTCTATTTAGGTCTTCTGCCCATTTATGGATTGGGTTGTTTGTTTTTTTTTAATATTGAGCTGCATGAGCTGTTTATATATTTTGGAGATTAATCGTTTGTTCACTAATTCATTTGCAAATATTTTCTCCCATTCTGGCAGTTGTCCTTTCATCTTGTTTGTAGTTTCCTTTGCTTTGCAAAAGCTTTTAAGTTTCATTAGGTCCCATTTGTTTATTTTTGGTTTTATTTCCATTTCTCGAAGAGGCGGATCAAAAAAGATTTTGCTGTGATTTATGTCAAGGAGTGTTCTTCCTAGGTTTCCCTCTAAGAGTGTTATAGTGTACGGTCTTACATTTAGGTCTCTAATCCATTTTGAGTTTATTTTTGTGTATGGTGTTAGGGAGTGTTCTAATTTCATTCTTTTACATGTAGCTGTCCAGTTTTCCCAGCACCACATATTGAAAAGACTGTCTTTATTCCATTGTATATTCTTGCCTCCTTTGTCATAGAGTAGCTGACCATAGGTGTGTGCATTTATCTCTGGGCTTCCTATCTTGTTCCATTGATCTATATTTCTGTTTCTGTGCCATTACCATATTGTCTTGATTACTGTAGCTTTGTAGTATAGTCTGAAGGCAGGGAGTCTGATTCCTCCAGCTT
The DNA here is from genome assembly GCF_003031525.2 of Neophocaena asiaeorientalis asiaeorientalis. NCBI lineage: Eukaryota > Metazoa > Chordata > Mammalia > Artiodactyla > Phocoenidae > Neophocaena > Neophocaena asiaeorientalis. The sequence continues at coordinate 3,155,431 of NW_020172627.1, forward strand.
CAATTTTTTCCCTCAGACCGCTTTGCCAATTCAGGGTCTTTTATGTCTCCATACAACTTTTAACATTTTTTGTTCTAGTTCTGTAAAAAATACCATTGGCAACTTGATAGGGATTGCATTGAATCTCTAGATTGCTTTGGCTAGCATAGTCATTTTCACACTGTTGATTCTTCCAATCCAAGAACATGGTATATTTCTCCATCTGTTGGTATCATCTTTAATTTCTTTCAGCATTGTCTTATACTTTTCTGCATACAGGTCTTTTGTCTCCCAAGGTAGGTTTATTCCTAGGTATTTTATTCTTTTTGTTGAAATGGTAAATGGGAGTGTTTCCTTAATTTCTCTTCCAGATTTTTCATCATTAGTGTATAGGAATGCAAGAGATATCTGTGCCTTAATTTTGTATCCTGCAACTTTACCAAATTCATTGATTAGCTCTAGTAGTTTTCTGGTGGCATCTTTAGGATTCTCTATGTATAGTATCATGTCATCTACAAACAGTGACAGTTTTACTTCTTCTTTTCCAATTTGTATTCCTTTTAATTCTTTTTCTTCTCTGATTGCCGTGGCTAGGACTTCCAAAACTATGTTGAATAATAGTGGTGAGAGTGGACATCCTTGTCTTGTTCCTGATCTTAGAGGAAATGCTTTCAGTTTTTCACCACTGAGAATGATGTTTGCTGTGTGTTTGTTGTATATGGCCTTTATTATGTTGAGGTAGGTTCCCTCTATGCCCACTTTCTGGAGAGACTTGTCATAAATGGTATTGAATTTGGTCAAAAGCTTTTTCTACATCTATTGAGATGATCATATGTTTTTTATTCTTCAATTTGTTAATATGGTGTATCATATTGACTGATTTGCATATACTGAAGAATACTTGCATTCCTAGGATAAATCCCACTTGATCATGGTGGATGATCCTTTGGGTGTGTTGTTGGATTCTGTTTGCTAGTATTTTGTTGAGGATTTTTGCATCTATATTCATCAGTGATATTGGTCTGTAATTTTCTTTTTTTGTAGTATCTTTGTCTGGTTTTGGTATCAGGGTGATGGTGGCCTCATAGAATGAGTTTGGGAGTGTTCCTTCCTCTGCAATTTTTTGGAAGAGTTTGAGAAGGATGGGTGTTCACTCTTCTCTGAATATTTGATAGAATTCACCTATGAAGCCATCTGGTCCTGGAATTTTGTTTGTTGGAAGATTTTTAATCACAGTTTCAATTTTATTACTTGTGATTGGTCTGTTCATATTTTCTATTTCTTCCCGGTTCAGTCTTGGAAGGTTATACCTTTCTAAGAATTTGTCCATTTCTCCAAGTCGTCCATTTTATTGGCACAGAGTTGCTTGTAGTAGTCTCATAGAATGCTTTGTATTTCTGCGGTGTCTGTTGTAACTTCTCCTTTTTCACTTCTAATTTTAGTGATTTGAGTCCTCTCCCTCTTTTTCTTGATGAGTCTGATTAATGGTTTATCAATTTTATTTATCTACTCAAAAAACCAGCTTTTAGTTTTATTGATCTTTGCTATTGTTTTCTTTGTTTCTATTTCATTTATTTCTGCTCTGATCTTTATGATTTCTTTCCTTCTGCTAACTTTGGGTTATGTTTCTTCTTCTTTCTCTAGTTCCTTTAGGTGTAAGGTTAGATTGTTTATTTGAGATGTTTCTTGTTTCTTGAGGTAGGCTTGTAGAGTTATAATCTTCCCTCTTAGAACTGCTTTTGCTGCATCCCATACGTTTTGGGTCATCGTGTTTTCATTGTCATTTGTCTCTAGGTATTTTTTGATTTCTTCAGTGATCTCTTGGTTTTTTAGTAACGTATTGTTTAGTCTCCATGTGTTTGTGTTTTTTACGTTTTTTTCCCTGTAATTCATTTTTAATCTCATAGTGTGGTGGTCAGAAAAGATGCTTGATATGATTTCAATTTTCTTAAATTTACTGAGGCTTGATTTGTGACCCAAGATGTGAGCTATCCTGGAGAATGTTCCGTGCACACTTGAGAAGAAAGGTAACCTGCTGTTTTTGGATGGAATGTCCTATAAATATCAATTAAATCTATCTGGTCTATTGTGTCATTTAAAGCTTCTATTTCCTTATTAATTTTCTGTTTGGATGATCTGTCCATTGGTGTAAGTGAGGTGTTAAACTCCCCCACTATTATTGTGTTACTGTCGATTTCGTGTTTTAAAGCTGTTAGCAGTTGCCTTATGTTTTGAGGTGCTCCTATGTTGGGTGCATAAACATTTATAATTGTTATAACTTCTTCCTTGATTGATCCCTTGATCATTATGTAGTGTCCTTCCTGTCTCTTGTAACATTCTTTATTTTAAAGTCTATTTTATCTGATATGAGTATTGCTACTCCAGCTTTCTTTTGATTTCCATTTGCATGGAATATCTTTTTCCATCCCCTCACTTTCAGCCTGTATGTGTCCCTAGGTCGGAAGTGGGTCTCTTGTAGACAGCATATATATGAGTCTTGTTTCTGTATCCATTCAGCAAGCCTGTGGCTTTTGGCTGGAGCATTTAATCCATTCACATTTAAGGTAATTATTGATATGTATGTTCCAATTACCATTTTTGGGGTTTGCTTTTGTAGGTTCTTTTCTTCTCTTTTGTTTCCCACTTAGAGAAGTTCCTTTAGCATTTGTTGTAGAGCTTGTTTGGTGGTGCTGAAATCTCTTAGCTTTCCCTGTCTGTAAAGCTTTTGATTTCTCCATCGAATCTGAATGAGATCCTTGCCGGGTAGAATAATCTTGGTCATAGGTTTTTCTCTTTCATCACTTTAAGTATATCATGCCACTCCCTTCTGGCTTGTAGAGTTTCTGCTGAGAAATCAGCTCTTAACCTTATGGGAGTTCCCTTGTATGTTATTTGTTGTTTTTCCCTTGCTGATTTCAATAATTTTTCTTTGTCTTTAATTTTTGCCAATTTGATTACTATGTGTCTCCGTGTGTTTCTCCTTGGATTTATCCTGTATGGGACTCTGCACTTCCTGGACTTGGGTGGCTATTTCCTTTCCTATGTTAGGGAAGTTTTTGACTATAATCTCTTCAAATATTTTCTCGGGTCCTTTCTCTCTCTCTTCTCCTTCTGGGACCCCTATAATGTAAACGTTGCTGCATTTAATGTTGTCCCAGAGGGCTCTTAGGCTGTCTTCATTTCTTTTCTTTCTTTTTTCTTTATTCTGTTCCACAGCAGTGAATTCCACCATTCTGTCTTCTGGGTCATTTATCCGTTCTTCTGCCTCACTTATTCTGTTATCAATTCCTTCTAGTGTAGTTTTCATTTCAGTTATTGTATTGTTCATCTCTGTTTGTGTGTTCTTTAATTTTTCTTGGTCTTTGTTAAACATTTCTTGCATCTTCTCGATCTTTGCCTCCATTCTTTTTCCGAGGTCCTGGATCATCTTCACTATCATTATTCTGAATTCTTATTCTATTCTGTGAATGTGGTTTTTGTTCCACAGGCTGCAGGATTGTAGTTCTTCTTGCTTCTGCTGTCTGCCCTCTGGTGGATGAGGCTATCTAAGAGGCTTGTGTCAGTTTCCTGATGGGAGGGACTGGTGGTTGGTACAGCTGGCTGTTGCTCTGGTGGGCAGAGCTCAGTAAAACTTTAATCCACTTGTCTGCTGATGGGTTGGGCTGGGCTCCCTCCTTGCTGATTGTTTGGCCTGAGGCAACCCAAGACTGGAGCCTACCTGGGCTCTTTGGTGGGTCTAATGGAGGACTCTGGGAGAGCACATGCCAAGGAGTACTTCCCAGGACTTCTGATGCCAGTGTCCTTGTCCCCACAGTGAGCCACAGCCATGCCCCGCCTCTGCAGGAGACCCTCCAACACTAGCACATAGGTCTGGTTCAGTCTCCTATGGGGTCACTGCTCCTTCCCCTGGGTCCCAATGTGCACACAACTTTGTGTGTGCCCTCCAAGCGTGGAGTCTCTGTTTCCCCCAGTCCTGTCGAAGTCCTGCAATCAAATCCTGCTAGCCTTCAAAGTCTGATTCTCTAGGAATTCCTCCTCCCATTGCTGGACCCCCAGGTTGGGAAGCCTGACATGGGGCTCAGAACCTTTACTCCAGTGGGTGGACTTCTATGGTATAAGTGTTCTCCAGTTTGTGAGTCACCCACCCAGTAGTTATGGGATTTGATTTTATTGTGATTGCGCCCCTCCTACTGTCTCATTGTGGCTTCTCCTTTGTCTGTGGGGTATCTTTTTTGGTGAGTTCCAATGTCTTCCTGTCGATGATTGTTCCATAGTTAGTTGTGATTCCAGTGCTCTCACAAGAGGGAATCAATTTGGAAGTTTTGTAGTTAATTTGTATACACTTGAATTGTTATTCTTTAAATCTTTATAGATTTATCTAACTGAAAACAATTTAGAGTATATCAGCATCTTTATCCTTCTCCCAAATCATTAAAGGAACTCAGAATGTTTTAAATCTGCTCACTGCATTCCCAGCTTGTTTGTTTTTTGACACTATTTTAGGTTTCATTTGTTCTCTTTAAACACTACAAACTGGACATTATCAACAGAGCTTATGTTGTTTACATTTTCACTCATTTTTACTACTTTCTTTGTTCTCTATTTCTTCTTGTATCACAACCTTCCTTATGAGATCATTTTCCTTCTTCCTGAAATGTATCTTATAGAAGCATCCCATTGGTTTTGCCTTTATTCTTGAAAAATAACTCCACTGGGTATAAAATTTTATCTCAGTTCTTTGATTTTCCTGTCTCTTCTTTTTCACTAAGACATTAACATATAGCTGCTAAGGCCACTGGGTCTAAAGCCATTCTATCTGAATCTCAATTTTGACTCTGCTTTAGGTTTTCTTTTCTATAAAGTAATAAACCTTTATAGCTTATAAACCTAAGAGTAATAAAACTTACCTCATAAGGTTTTGTGCAGATTAAATAAGCTGAAATTTTTAAACCACTTAGGACAGTGCTTGGCTTCTAGAAAAGTCCTGCCATCATTGTCTGCTGTTGCAGGTGAGAAATCAGCTCTCTGTCTAGTTGTCATTCCATCAGAGGTGCCATATTTCATCACAGCCAGTATAGAACCAGTTGTTGGATATGCCACTTTTCTATTTACTACTGAGGAAAAAAATACTGCCAATTCAACTATGACAAAATGTTTTCTAATCTATAGGTCTACAGGTTACAAATGTGAATACCTTAAATTGTTAAGAAAATGTTCCTTTTAGATTTGAAGAAATATGGTGGTATCTTGCTCTCTTGCTTGCTCTCTCTCTCTCTCAGCATGTAAGATCTTTTCTTTTTCTTTGAAGTTCTGGCCTTTTCCTATTATGTTTCTCAGTGAGGATTTTTTTAAATACTGCCACAGTTTTTCTGAGCTTTCTGAATCTAAGGATTGATTTTGTTTTTCCCTTTATCTCTCCCTCTACTCAGAAGCAAGACCAAATCAAGCAAGTAACTATCTCAACTCTATTACTCGAGACCAGGGGTCAGTAACCTTTTCCTGTAGAGGATCAGAGAGGAAATATGTTCTGCTCTGTTGTCCATATGGTCCCCGTTGCAACTACTCAACCCTGCTCTTCTTTTGCAAAACAGCCATAGACAATACATTAACAAATGGGTGTGGCTGTCGAAGGGGATGACAATATACCATCCAAACTATGCCACTTTGGCATATGGATTATTTTGAGCTGAAGGGAACTGAGAAATGGCAAATGCAGGGGGAACTCTCTACACTTCCCCTTTCTGCCCAAGAGCAGGGCATACATTTCCTTTTGTGAAGATGTCCCCCATCCCCTCTCCTGTCCCAGGAAGAAATATGACTCTTACCACTGGATGGCACCAACTTGAGTCTGCACAAACAAACCTTATTAAGATAACATTTATCTTCCATTAATTTCCCTGTATGTTTACCTCCCCACAATTTGCCACCCCCTTGAAACGTAAGCCCCTTTTTCTTTGTCTTGTCACTTCTCCACAATTTGTTGCCCTTTGTTAAAATGGTATATAAGCCCCTAGGTCTATCATCTCTTTGGGTTTTAACTTCTTTTCTGTGAAGCTCCTATGTGCATGCATAATAAAACTTTTTATCCTGTTACTTTGTGTTTTGCCAATTTAATTCACAAGACCCGGTCACTGAATATAAGAGGATAGAGGAAAGGAATTTTTCCTTCCCCTACTCTATGTTCCAATAAAACTTTAGAAAATCAGGTGGCAAGCTGGATGGCCTTCAGGCGGTAGTTTGCACATCCCTGCTCTGGACTCTAGAGCTGGATTGTTCAACGCGGTAGTCACTAACTATTTAAATTTGTAATCATTTAAAGTTACAAATAAAATTTATAACTTAGTTCTTCTGTCACACTAGTAACATTCAAGAGTTTAATTCCCACACATAGCTATAGATACAGAGCATTTCTATCAACCCAGTTGACAGAGTTCTATTTAAGAGTGCTGCTGTAGGGAATGGGTATTTCCTAGGCTTATCCATTGAAGTTGTCATCTTTCCAAATCCCAGCTTTATGTGAAGCTCTCTAGTTGCCACGGAACCTTGATTAGACACCAGGCTTTCTCTTTTGTCCCACTGTGAATCCTATAAAAAGCCAAGCTCTAGGTTCTACCCTTTATAGGGGTTAATTCCCACCCCACTCCCAGGGAAAAACTGGATGGAGTTTGGTCACCTTTCTAGCTTTGAACCTCCATATCATTTCTGACCTCTAAGGATGTTCCTTATTTTCACATATGTTTAACCATGCATTTAAATTTTTTAACATTTTATCCAATATTTTCAGATGTTCTGTACTGGTATGGTTTTTTCAGATATCTAGTCAGTCGAACTTCCAGAAATGGAAATCTCATTACTGGGTTTTGCCATAGAGCTCCTTTTTTCCTTCCTTCATTGCTTCTTTCCTTCCTTCTTCCTTCCTTCTTTCTTTCTTCTTTCCTTTTTGTTTGCTTCCCTTCTTCTTCTTTCTTGCTTGCTTGCTTCTGTCCTTTCCTTCCTTCCTATGTTGGAAAGTAGTGGAGTGGAGCAAGTCTGACTCCTAACTGGAAAGGCTTCCATTCTTAAGCAAATACTAGGAAAAAAATATATCTTGGGCAACAATCTGATACCACATTCCAAACATTGGTTTGCATTTGCAATAGGAATCATAAATGACTATTTCTAGCAACTCTGTTTCTAATACATTGGTCCTTAGATGATTAAATTGGTCACTTCTAAGAATGAATTGGTCAGAGTTTAATTGAGGACAATGTGAAAGAACATTCTATTACTCAGTGAGTAAATAGTCCTTTGGGAAGAGTCAAAGGGAAAGAAAATGAAGCAATTCTGGGAAGAAAAAAAAAGTTCTTTTCCCAGAGAGACCAAGGTTGGGATGTGGCTGATCTTTCAGAGTCTGAACAAGTAGCAAGAGTTGGGAGAAGATACTGGAGCAGTGAAATATCTAGAAGCTAAGAGGGCTGGGATGAGTTAGGAGGTGACCTCACGCCTGGGGAAAACCTTGTGGACACAAGCAAGAAGACCCCAGTTTTCCTTTTTTAATGTGAAAACCTTGTGAAGGGTGATATTTGTATGACAACACATGAAAAAAACAAGGCTTTACTTAAATTCTGGAGTTTTAAGGTTTATTATGGTTTGTGTTGATTAAAATTCTTTATAATCTATTTCAAGTGAAGAATTACCAACTGATCAACCATACAATGTACATACAATGGGGGGGTATATGCTAGATAAATTATGTGCTTTTTATAATAGCTATTATTTATTATCAACTCTCTGCCAGGTACTGCACCAAGCACTTTCCATATACTACAGTAATTCTAATCCTAAAAAATAACAGAAAAGAATTTGCAAGGTGGGTAATATTCACATTTTACAGAATCAACTTAGTGTCTTGTGGTGAGAAAATTTCTGATAAGATGCGGAAGTCCTGTATTTGCAACTTTTTAAATCACTCTTGTGCAGTCGTTTGTTTTACTAGAAAATGCAACCAAATTACAATTTTCACTTAACAATGGAGCCCCATCTGCAGTCCCTAACCCTGCCTACTGTTTGGTCCCAAAGTCCTAGTGGCAGAGGTAGCCCAGGAGACACACTACAGCTCTCAGGCCCTGCTTCAAGATGAATGCTGCTGTTCACTCAATCCTTCCTCTCCTTGGAACAATCGAGAACTCCTAGATTTTTACTTAAATTGGAATTGGCACATAAGAGCAAAGAGTTAGTGAAAGAGGTCTAAGAAGATGCACTGATGTACCACATTCAAGCAGCCTCTTAGTGACAATGCCATGGTGACATCTATGGTACTGGCCAACTGTGATGATGGACCAGAAGACTGCAGGCTGCAGTGCCGTCTTCCTGCAGCTCAGCACCGGGTTGGCCCCGGGTTTGTTTTAGTGTGATACAGCGAGTAGTCAGCAGCCCAGACACCAGTGCCAGACTCCTGGATTTGGAGCCCAGGAATTGTGTCACCTTCAGCAACGAATATAAATCTCTCTGTGCCTGCATTTGCTGAAGATTAGGGCCACTTAGCTATCAGCACTATATTAAATGAAACAGAACCTGGAGAATAACATCCGTGCTCATCAGGTCAGCCAAGCTCTGGGTAAGAAGGTGCTCACCAAAGGTAACCAGAGCCAGGGATCTGGGCACAGTACGCCCTGCACAACTCACACGTGAGCAGTGGAAAGAGTAGGGATTTATTGGTGAAGTGCTCCTGTTTTTCACACTGGCTTCCAAAGACCTTCCTCTGTGTTCAGAATGACCACCTGGACGGTAAGTCTTGATGCCTCACCCTGACCCAGACACACCAACTCAGAGAAGGGGATGCCGTGAGAATGAGGAATAAAGACCCCTGATGAACACAGGTTTATGTTACAGGCTCTGTGCCACTTCTCCTCCCTTGGGGCTTTCCTGGCCCCCAGAATTTCTTTGTTTGTTTATTTGCTTGTTGGTTTTACCAATATCAGTTACTACATATTTTCTCTTCTTTTCTTTTCTTCCTCGCAAAGTAGGTGAGCTCCCCCAGCAGCTATAAGCGCCCTATAGCTATACAGTTAGAAAGCAACAGCGAAATTCTTTAACACTCCCAGGAAGAATCATCTATAAATATTATTGAGGGGAAGCTTCTCAGTGGGAAAAAACATAAGTGGTAGGAGGTAGGGAACATTCCTGAAGAGTATTGCTGGGATGTGCTGGTTTCCAGTTGCTAAGAAAGCATCCCATGGAAACAGCCCAGGCCCATTCTAACATGCTGGAAAGGGCTCTCTGCAGTTATTAATAAGCACAACATTGTTAGAAGGAGAAAAAGCAAAATCTAGACTTTCAAAGGTGTCTAGAATTCTCTCTCATATTAGTGAATGTCATTCCAGCCTTCCCTCTGCCTGCTCATAAAGGAGGTGTCTGCCTCTCCCACTCAGCTCCCTCCTCCAAGAAGCTTCTTTTCTGCTAGGTAGATTCTTTGCAACTTTATTAACTCAGCACCTGGAATAATGAATTAACACTCAGGGAAGAAAGGGATATTTTGGAGGGGGCTGGAGTTGGGTGGGGTTAAAGGGAGGTTTTCAAACGGCTAACCAACCTGAGGCAACCTGAGAAACAAAAGGGGTTCCACCTCTGTTACTTCTTCCTCCTCTTCTCCTGCTTCTCCTCCCCCTCTTTCTCCTCTTCCTCCCTCGTCCCCCTCCTCCTCCTTTTTCTTCTTTTTGAGAAATATAAATAAAGAACTTGAACTATTTTGAAATAACTGTGGTAGCTGGACTGTGTTCATTTGACCACAACACTGCTCTGGGACTGAACCACATGGGTCTCAGCTCTTTATAAGTGTTACATAATAATAGGGAACCCGTGAGATCTCAAATCAGCTTCAAAACAAGTTTCTTCCGATAACTTCCTGGACAACATACAAAATAAGGTCTAGAGTGGCTCAACGCCCCTCTGTCCCCTGGAGCTGCCTCTCTCTAAGCTGGCAGAAGGAGATGAATGTTGCCCAGTAATTTAAGACTATTGCTACTTATGCAGAAAAGTGAACCACAGGAAAATGTACTAGAGGGTTGTTCTTGGCAGGTAGAAAGCCATCAAAAGAAAACCAAAACAAATTAAAATGTTTCCTTTGAAGCAAATGAACCAGAACATATGGGTGAAAAAACAGGCATATGATGGCATTTGGAACCAAACTTTCAGAATAGTGCTTGTTTGAGAAAAATTGTTGCTTCTGTTGCCCTTTAAAATTTCTAATGGGTAGGATGTGAATCAAAGAACATGTCCACACAGTTTTAAATATGTGAGTAAAGCAACTTAAATCAGTTACAAAATTCACTTTGCATAATAATGTCAAATGTCTAGATATGTGGAAATCATATATCTGTTCAATTTGAGTCTTTTTCCTTTAAAGCAAGTAAAAATAGACAAATTTTATAGTAAAGTGAATTTTCAGTCTCAGATGTTAACCTTAATTCTTCCATAGTCAGATGAGAGCATATCCAGAGTGATATTAGAGAAAGGTTTTTTAAATAAAATCATAAAACTAATGCTCTGTACTTTTGTCACAGTTATTCTTAGCAGTTCCAAATATACAAGATATTCTCATGGTGTGCTAAAACTTCTTTGTCATGAAAGACAGAGTTAGCAAATAAAATTAGAAAAAGAAAATTCAAACTATAATATATCGTCAATACATTTTTAATAAAATCCAAGTCTGTGACTCTTTCCTTATAACATTCTAAAATATAATACATGTCTTGGAAAATGTCACACCCTACATATGTGGAGAAAGCACACCAGAAACAGCATTCTGAGAACACCAGTGACAACACTGTTAAGACACTCTGAGATTATGCATTTAATATTCTCTATTAAGGTCTCTTAGCTCCCATAATTTCCCCCAAATAGCATTATGAAGTCATAGAAGGGTAGTGAGAAGGAAACAAAACTACTGAAAATATCCTCCAAAAAAAATGAAAAGATGCCAAAAATTGCATGAGGACTTAATAACCATAGTATTTACAATGGAAAATAATGCTTCTGCCAGAAACAGTACACTTTTTACTAGCCAGGCATTTTTTTCATGTTTAATTTTATACACAGGCTTTTTGCCTGGATTTATCATTAAATTATTTTCCTCTCAACCTCCCCTAAGTTTTTTTCCCCTGCTTTTACTAATACCAAATTGTTTGAATTCCACCATCAAGAGCAAAAAAAGTAAAAGCTAACTTCTATATAGTGCTGATTGGGTCCAGTTCTCATCACTGAAACAACCCTAGGAGCTAGATACTATTATGTCACTTTTTACAATGTGAGAGCTGAAGTACACAGAGGTTAAATAATTGCCCAAGGTCACACAGCTGCTAAGTGGCAAAGCTGGGATTTGAACCCTGGTGGGCTGGCTCCAGAGCCCATGCTTTTATTACTATTCTCAACTGCCTTCTTTTAGCATTTATAGAACTCGCAGAGCAGCAACGCAGTGATTTCAGTCCAAATTCATCAATTTTGCAAGTCACAGAACCTATTTTCCCTTTGGACAAATCTTTCCTGAGCACAGCTAGATTCATGTTTTAGTGTCTGTACACAAGGCACAAAAGCAGATTAAAAAAATACAAAAATATTGGTTCTAATCCTGAGAGATTCAGACTTCTTAAGTAAGATAAAGTTGTAGAAATTCCATCAGTCATCTGATGAAAGGAGGAGCTGTGGCATTTTCTCCCCTCGCTTCTCTCTGCTCCATCATGCTCTGGAGCCCACCTCTCCTGTCCGGGGCCTTGCCCCAGGACCACCCTAACACATTAACTCATCACCGTGTCTCCTGTCTCTGATGCAGCAGGTAGAGGTGCCATCTACCCGCCATCTACTGAAGTAGAACATCTTCAGTCTCTCCTGTCTGACTCACAGGGGGAAGTCCAGACTCCTTAAGCAGCTCTGAGTACCCTAAATAATCTGCCACAGCCCCAGAGTCAGCTCCTACCAGCTCCTCAGCACCCTCTGTTGCCAACATACAAGCACCCCCGGACTCTTCTGCCTTCGCTCAGGTCATTATCTTTTCTTCCCTCTCCTTCCTTCTAGACTCCTAAAGTCATGTGCATCCTCTAAGGTCTAATTCATGTACTTTCTTCTCCATGAGTCCTCCTCCACCTCTAACTCCTCTCATCAGAGGGAAGAGATTCCTCCTTTCTGTGCTCCTGGGCCTTTGAACCTGCCTCTATGAGAGCATTCACAGCAATTTTGGCAGCCTTCTGGAGCACAAGGGATCCTTTCACAAGTAACTGGCTCTGTGCCTGTGTCCCTCTGGATTTAACAAAGTGCTGATTGAACTGGGGAAGCCTCTGTCCTAGGGCAGAGTGCACTGCCAGCTCCCTGACCTGCAGGCTGCAACACGGAGGCAGCGCTGCCCCAGCTGACATCTGTCTCTCCAGAGAAGCCATTGCCCCCACTGTCACCTTCCCCCCTCGCTGTGCACACGGATGGGGAGCCGCAATGTGTGGGGACACATGCACTGGTGGGAGCGGGTGGTGGGCTCCTATGAAGGTTAAGTTTGGGCTCTGCTGACAAACCTACACCCTCTCTTCCAAAGGCAGGTGGAAAAGGTCACACAATATCCCCTGAAACACGCCAATCCCACATGCGTGCCTGGATGACTCTTTACCGCTTTCCCAGATTTTATTAGTTTCTCTATGTGCAATACCCAGAAGTGAAACAGCATGTTTCTGAAACCGGAGTTCAAACAAGCTTCCAAAGGTGGCCCAGGCCGGGGTCACGAGGTGCACAGGTGAGCAGCCTCTGGCCAGGCAGACAGGGCCTGATCTGGGCCGCTGTGGTTCCCACCCGTGGAAGCATTTCCTCCCATATCCTTCTCTAATCCTGCATCCTAACCGCATTCATCCATCTCTCCCAACAATACCTCATGCTGTTGTGCACAGGATGGATCAAACTCAATTCTGGTCCCTTAAAATGCTCCCAACTTAGGTGAAATGAGACATAAATTAACATTAAAAAACAATGTGGGGAGCAATGTTATACTGTGGTCTTTTAAAAGCAGGAAGGATCTGTGCTTGCCTGGGAAATTAGAGAAAATTTCCTGTAGATGGTGACCTTCTAATTGAAGGATGAGGTCAAGATGTGACCTTCTGTTCATCCCCAAAATGCCAGCCAGAACTAAGTTTGCTTCATTCCATAGCATCAACTCACTCACCCTGTGCAGAGCCCGTACATACCAAGAACTCACAAAGACCAGCGAGACACAGGCCCATGGAGGCATCACGGGGCAGCGGGAAGAGGGAAGCATGGCAGACAACTTCAACTGAAGCTGAAGCTCATTATTCTTCCTTCAACGACACTGACTGAACACACACTGCCCACCTGGCATATTAAGGCCAGAATGATGAGCCTACCTGAGAATGTGCCACCTTCTCACGCTCAGGGGCTGGAGAGGGAACAGCTGTGACCTCAGATGCATGACCACCTGCCCCCAGTGCCCTGGGAGAGTGGGGCCTGTCAGGGGCTGTGTGGGATGGGACAGGAGGTCAGAGAGGGCAGGCCTCTGCAGAACCAGTGGGTCTGAACACAGCCCCCTGGAGAGGGGAGTACCACAGGGGCTGGGAAGGGAGCCTGGGAGCCATTCTAAGCTGCAGAGCGATCAGGTCATGCTTCTGTGTTACTCTCTTCCCCAACTTGAGGAGTAGAAGAGGGGTAGGTCAGCTTGGAACATGGCAGGGAGGGGGAGGCGGGAAGACGTGGAAGTAAGGGACACTGAGGAGGTAAAGTGAGCAAACTCAGACTCAAGAGGAGAGGGGAGGGCGAGAGGAAACTCCAGGAAGACTCCGACATTTACCTGTATCGCTGAGCCTGCTCTCCCACACTTCAGCTTCTCATGGAGGTTTCCCGTGACTTGTCCATCAGCGGGCCACAAAGGCTTTGGAGAGGGTTTGTAGAAGAAAAACTTTCTGGGCTCGTGCATATGTGAAAATCTCTTCTTGCATTCTTATTACATATAGATGACCTATGGCAGAGGGAGGACTAAAACTAGCCCAGCTTTTGTAGAGAATTGTTTTTCCTAATTTTAATGCCAGGGTGCTCATAAGATTTGTTTTTTATGCATTTTATTCTTGGTTTTTCTGAAGTTAATGGAAGTGTTTTTCTCCTACTTTTTTTTTTCTTTTCTAATCTAATGGATAAACCTCCCTCTAATTATCAAGGCAATGCCTAATTTCCACGATGACCCAGAATCTCCTCTCAGGACACACAGTGCACTTTCTTTTTCTCTTCATCCACCTTTGGGTGAGCATGGTAGACAAGGCCTAGGCATACAGTAACCAAAACGTCTGGATTGTGTGCGAGTTATCTAGTGCTACGTGACAAATGTCCCACAGTCAGTGACATAAAACAACAACTACTTTACGATGCTCTCAGACTCTGCAGCTCAGGAGCTCAGACAGACAGAGCACGCGTGGAGATGTCTTGTCCCTGCTGAGCTTCTCCAAACACACACCTGGTGTCGGTCAGCACTTGGATGACCTCAGTGAGTCTGTCAACTGAAGCACCTGCACGAGGCCTCTCCGTGTGGCTTCATCTAGAGGGAGTGTCCCAAGAGTGAGCGTTCCAAGAGGACCAGGTGGAAGCCCTTTGTCATTCAGCCTTGAAAGTGACACGGCTCCCCTTCTGCCATATTCTATTGGTAGGAACAGTCAAAACCCACCCAGAGCAAGGTGAGGGCTCAAAGACCGCATTTCTCCGTGGGAGAAATGTCACAGACTTGGGGGTCGAATTTTAAAACTGCCACAGAAGGGCGCTGGTCTGATGTGGACACCGCTCCTCACAAGATACGCTGCCAAATCCCAGGCCAACCCATTACTGTGTGTGCTGCTCCCTGGGCTGGTCTGAGGACAGGCTCAGCCCCTCCACAGACCCAGCCCCTCAGCAACTGGAGTCCTTCCTCCTTCATCTGCATGGAGTAGGGGTGAGGTGGAGGAAAGGGTTAGCTACACCCACCCCTCCAGGCCCACTGGGAGTCAGCAAGTAGCAGAGGTTCATCTGCACAGCACCTGGCCTCACCTCTGTGCTGAAGCAACATCGATCTGTTGGAGGGCTGCCAGAGTGGCCTATCACCTTATTGCAATAGTCAGGCTGGCATTAGCCTTATTCTTAAAAGCCTTTAGAAGCCCCACCCTGCTCACCCCTGTTCTCTCCCTCTCCCTTCTTACCTACAACCTTTTACTTGGAGCACCTACAAACCTCAGAATGCAGGACTCCCCAGCCATTCCCCCTCCTGTCAAATTAAAGACTAACAGTCCCTAGTTTGCTTGCTTTTCTTTGGGAAAACTGTCCAGGAAAAAAAAATGTATCCTCTGGTATTCAGGGCTGGAGGAGGGAGTTTCTAGCTCTCTGCTTTTCTCTATGATGTTTGTGGCTTCAAAGAAAGCATCTCCTAGGAAGTTTGGGTGATTCCACTATATAATTGTAAAATTCTAAGTGACAGGATAAGGAAGTAGTAAAGAGACCTTGGAAAGCTCTAATTCCCAGTCAACATAAATGAGAAAAATAATTTCCCCTTGCACGCTAGTGATAATCTCAAGATTCACCAGAAAGTTAGCAATTTCTTCACAGAGAACTCTGTATTCATGGTGTGTCATCCAACTCTGGGCTGCTTCTAACAAAGGGCAGAGCTGGGCTTAGTGGTATCACTTTTATCTCTTGAACTGATTCAGCGGCTTTCAGATGGCTCTGGCAGGGTAATGAGGGGCACGCCCCAGCTGGCACTGGGCAGTAGTGATCTCTGGTGATGCTGGTATTCCCTGGGGTGCAGTGGCTGGAAAGTGGGGACAGAAGTGGGCCCATTGTGTCTGTGGGATACAGTTTTTTACAGAAAGAGACTTTTCCCCTTGGTCTAGCTGAAACTAACACCACACTCAAGGTCTGACTCCAGTGCAACTTAGTCCAAGAAATTGTCCCTGGTGACCCCAGACCACAGAAATGTCACCTCTCTCTCCATTCAAACTGCATTCACAGTCAAAGCACACAGATAAACATCTAGTTGTTTGCGTTTACATGTATGTCATTTGTCTTCACCCAATTTCCTTACCTAGATGGTGAGATTCTTGAGATGAAGTATTTAGTCCAGTATTGTCCAGAAATCCCTCCTTCAAAGTGATGGAATTTCATTAAAAACTGATGTGCAATAACCACAGTACTACTAGGCCGCCACATCTGATGGACTAGCTAGTTGGTTGATTAAAGGCCTTTTAAGGTGACAAAGCTCCCAGGAAGAACAAAAGGTCCTTCCTTGGCTTGCCCAGGATCCCCATTTCCAACTCATTTTTCATGCTGAATGAGATACTCTCACTGTCCAATTTATGTGACACGTAACCTTGGCCATCCATCTTTCTTTTTCTGAAGCCCGCATTAGGACTAAAAAAGAATCTTCTTTCTAGCTCATTCTGGGGCACCTTCCAGTCTGGGAAGAATTCCTCTCCTGGTTTTAGGAAGACTGAGAACACTAAAGGGTCCACTAACCCTTTAGCCATGGAATGTCACAACCAGTGGGAAAGAAGAGATGATTGCTTCTGCAAGTTCCCTGACGAACCGCAGAGACCCCTCCACACGTCTTACAGGCTCACAAGGCACCAAATAACTCTAACTTCAGAGGGAGAGCCAGAGGCAGCGATGTTCATAGAAAAGGCCAGCTGTCATTTTTAAAGAGAAGAACACTGATTTCCAGAAAGCTAAACCCAAGACATTTGATAATGGAATCATTAACCTATTTTTTGGTGACTTCTCCAACTCACTTTCCCTGCCTATAAATTATCTAAAGCTCTGTGAAATTATTTTTAATTTCAAGGTGCCTTCCACAAATGGCCTTACCTCGACCTCCTCCACATCTTCTGGACACCATCGGAGGGAGCTGTTCCCGCAATGACCCTCTCTGCTGTGCTTCTGGCCACACCCTCTTTCTGGGACCCTCAAATCACAGCTGCCCTTGGGGTGGCCAGCTCCACCGAGGAGAGCCCAAGCAGAGCTGACCAGCCCCCAGGGCTCCCACTTAAGCCTGAGACCACCTTAGGCCTGGGCCAGCTACGGCCACTGACTCTAGTCAGGGCTCTCAGACCCAGAGGGTTTCCTTCCCAGTGACATATGGTGGCCTGAGCAGGAAAGCTGGGCTTTCCGATCCTCCTTTTTGAGCCTAACTTTCCTCATTTGTCCAATGAGAGCAGTGGCCTCAATCATCCCTAGACCCATGCCCTCCCCCAGGTTATGACTTTAACCCATTATAGACTCTGTGATAAGTGCTACGTTAAAACTCAGCACAGGCAGTTTTATCCTATATGTTCTGGGGGAATAATCCTTTCTATGTCAAGCCTTCCCTGTGAGACCTCCCCTACCACACCCCCACCCGGACGTCAGCGGCCTCCTCCAGCCCAGCCTCACAGGCTCTCAGCTTCTGTTCCCCAGCATGCAGACCCGCACACCTTCACTGCATGCCCGACTCCGCCTCCCCCAGACAGAAGGTTCTTACTCGCCATGTGTCACCATCACTGTCACCAGATGCAGCTCTGGCACCAGGGCGCTGGAGCACTTTGCCATCTATGCAGCTGACATCCAGGTCTTCTGGTCCCAAGAAAGCTCACTCAGTGGTTCAGGTCCCTCCCAACGTGGCAAAACTTCCCTACAGGCCAGATCTCACTTTGATTCTTTTCCTCACAAGGAAAGGGAAATGTCAAGAAAAAGGGGCTTTAATATCCCCTTAATTCCTACAAAATTGGTAACAAGGAACACCTGGACATCACCCTCATGGTCCAGAACCAGATCAACTTGACTCCTATATTGTGCAAAAAGCAGATGGGGGTTCCGGCTACCAAAGCCAAGCCGCCTCCACAGGGTAAGCCAGCAAGCACCCCAAACAGGGGAGGGGGAGTGTCTGAAGCCTTTTATTACTTTTATGAGGACTGTACTGTGGGATCAACAGTGACATCCAAGCACAATTCTTATATCATTTGAGGCTGGCTCAGTAGACACACCCAATCAAAAAATTCTTATCTCATACAGGAAATAGGTTTTTCTTTCTATTCTTCCAAAAGCACTATAAAGGGAAGCATAAATAATTTCTATACAAAAAGGGACTTCTCCCAGGGCACCTAGAAACATCACACGTCCCTCTTCTTTCCTCTGCTGCAGTCTGCCAAGCCTGTCTTCTAGGAAGAGGCACACACACACACACACACACACCACACACACACACCCCCACTCTTCCTTGCTTAAGAACACGGTCACTGCCTGTTGCCCACATTTTCTTCCCATGCAAAGGAAGGACTGTTATAGAGGCGTTCCAGAGCCTCCAAAGGGCGTCCTACAAAACTGCCAGAACATTTAGCATGCACACACACGCACACGCACACACACATTTCACTCTGGTGTTGGAAAAATTCCTGGTATATGAAAGTCTTAAGATGAATCCTGAAAATGAATCTGTTTCCACAGGCAAAAAGGAAGAACATATGGGAAAGGGAGAACCACATGACTTTGACGTTTAATGACCTGCTTAGGGGAGTGTTACCAGCTTAGGCCAGAGCACCTGGTTGAGGCTTGGCTACGCCCATCACTCACTATGACCTTACCTGTTACTTAGCTCCTCAGCCCCCATTTCCACATTCATCTATTGGGGACCGTATTAATCCTAGCCCAGCTGCATCGCAGGGTGCATATGGTAAAAGGATCTAGAAGCCTGTGTGAGGAGTAACTTGCTAGAGTAATGTCAGTTGTTTCTATTATCAAAATCAGTCAAACATTCAGAAACGGTAGTAGTTTACATTTGTTAAATAAGATGAGGGGCTCAAACGTGGAAGACTTTGATGCTAAACTGATTCACAAACAGTACTTAGACAAAAGGAATCCATGAAGGATAAAGAGAACATGTATTTACCGAGCAACTGCTATGTGCCAGGCACAAGATTTTGTGAAGCTGGTGCTAAATATTTACATTTCACTGATGAGAAAATGGAGGCTCTCAGAGGGTGAGCGATTTACATATGGACACCACCTGGTGAGTGGAGGGGCCTTACCTGAGAGCCAGGTCTCTGTGCCTCCAAAGGGAGTTACTTAGCAGGAAGGAGGAGTGGGTCACATCCCCAGGGCTCTCGCATCAAGATCCCCTGACAGTGCAGAGGCCCCGGGAGTGTCTCACACATGTGTCGGGCCTGTTCAATTAAGAGTTGTTTTCCAGTCCCCCATACCTATCTGCCTTCTCTAATTCTGTCCTGTGACCATTTCCCCCTTAGAGAATGTCTCCTCATCGTTTGAGTCCTGCCCAGTTTCCTTCCACTCCATTCCCATAAACCCTGTGCACATCCCTGTACTGCACTCCTCCTGCTATGGGGAAATGCATCAGCTTTGTGCATTCTTTCAGGAAAAAAAATTACTCATGTCTTCCAAAAATATGGAACCAACAACTAATTATTCCACATCTGCTTTGTTTCAAAAATGAACATGGACAAGGCCAGGGTATTATCTCCAGACTATTCTAAAAAGCTCTCAGCACTCCCAGGACTCACAAAGGATATATGAGCAATCGTTCAGTTAATAGATTACAACCTATTTCTGTATGACTCCCACAGATAGCCTTGCAGCCGGGAATCCGGAAAGATCCAGCAAGAAGAAATTGACTGTAACCTTGATTAGACCAAAGGTCAAGGAAATAATTAAAATTCTTACGCCAAAGAGGGTTGAAACAAAAGTCATACTCAGGTACAGAAAAGGAACGGAAAATAGTTTGATAGTGCATTTCCCATAAGAGGTTGAACAAAGAGAAAGCAAAGGCTGAGCAAGTTTCAGCCTTCTGTGTAATATTAGCAAAATCTACCCCCATCATTTCTTGTTTCCTCTCCCCACCACATCAGTCTTACCTTCTCTGTAAAAGTTCATCTAACCTTAGCTAATCAATCTAAACCTCTTTTTTTTAATTGAAAGTGATCCCTGACATGCAGTTCCACTCACATCTGGGTTTAAAGCCACCTGCCCTCAAAATTCAAAAGCATAATGGGATGGAATTCAAATTTTCACAAAACTTAGAAACTCATAACTGGGCCGATTTTGCAAAGTACAATTGAGATCGGAGAGAGATATTCTATATTATCTGTTTGCAAACATTGATGATTCATATCTCAGATTCATTCTTAGGTTTTTAATCTAATCCTCTTTTATTTATTGAAACATAAGGCAAGTATGTTAGAAAAAATCCAAATACTACATAAAGGTAAAAAAATGAAGAGCAAATCTCCCTCACAAACCAGACCCCCAAACTCCTTGCAAGATGTAACCATCATTCATAGTTTCTGTGTGCCTCTCCAGTTCCCTTGCATGTGCAATCCCTGTGCTTAGCTGTGTATGTTTACGTATCCTTCTTATGTCAAATGAGAGCATCAGAACCCACTCCTCTGCATCTAGCTTTTCTTTACTGTAACAATACATTTCAGCACATACAGACCAACTAAATCTTTTTCATGACTGCATTGTATTTTATTTTATAGAAGAATGAGAAAGCATTTTACCAAACCACTATAGCTTGGCATTTAAGAGCTTTCCATCTTTGGCCTTTACAGATAATATCACACCCTTGTTTAAGTGCCTTTTTGGACACGCTGGAGTGTGCCTTGTGGAATAAATTCTTAGAGGGGCAATTTTAAGATCCAAGAATCTGTCTTTTATCCATTTGTTGGAAACTGCTAAATTACTCTCCAAAGCAATGCACAAATTCGCACTCCTGCCAAAGTGTAAGAGAGGCCCTTTCCCCTCCTCTTGCCAAACAGGCTATTGTCAGGCAATTTACTCTTTTCCAGGCTGACAGGTGAACAACAGTATGCTACTGGTTGTGCTGCTGTTGTTGTTTTTAGTCTTTTCTTCGTGGATTGCTTTGCATGTTGTCAGTTTTTCTATTGGGTTTTGGTATTTTGGTGATGGATGAGAAATCCCTGGCTTTACCCTAGTGACATGTTTTTTCTGACATGTGTAACAAATATTTTTCCAGTTTGACTTGTCTTTTAATTTAACTTCTGCCATTTTTTTCCTTTGGCGATTTTTTTTTATGTGTACTCATATCTGTTATTTTCCCTTATAATTTCTGGGTCGTGTTTTATTTTGCTTAGAAGGCCTCACCCACTCTCTTGACAGACATAAAATGAGACTCAAGTAAACAGAGAGACATGTTTCAGTCTGGGAGAGGGAGAGGAATTCTTAGGATATGTCATATAGTAATAATTAATATAATCATAATAAAAATCCAAACATTTTTCTTTTTAGAAACTTGGTCTTAAATTTTTTTTTTCAATATCAAGACTAAATATACAAGAGTAATCGACAAAAGTCAGAGAAATAAGTAGTTGGAAGTGGAAAGGTAGTGAGGTTTGTACTGCCAGATGTTAAAAGCTAGAAAATAATTAAAATTCAGTGGTTCAGCCACTAAAAAGAAGTGACAGTTATGTAACATGATAGAAGTGTTAACTACTGCCATAATGGCAATCATATTACACTATATAAACTTACCAAATGAACATGTTGTACACCTTAAATTTACACAATGTTATGTCAAATACATTTCAATTTTAAAAATCCAGTAGTTCAGATGCAGAAATAAATGAATAGAATAAGACAAAATCAAGAAATACAAGCAAAAATAAATGAAAGTATTGAATTTTATAAGTGTGACATTTCAGTAAGAGAGGGGAAATGGGCTATCAAATAAGCAGTACCGGGCTTCCCTGGTGGCGCAGTGGTTGAGAGTCCGCCTGCCGATGCAGGGGACATGGGTTCGTGCCCCGGTCCAGGAAGATCCCACATGCCGCAGAGCGGCTAGGCCCGTGAGCCATGGCCACTGAGCCTGTGCGTCCGGAGCCTGTGCTCCACAAAGGGAGAGGCCACAACAGTGAGAGGCCCATGTACTGCAAAAAAAAAAAAAAAAAAAAAAAAAAAATAAGCAGTACCATGAAAATGAGCTAGATTTGGAGCGGAGGGCCGGAAGCAGGAAGCACAGCCTCCTACCTAAATCCTCACACCAAACTTACTCGCAGTTGTGGCAAACATTCAAACATAAATGAAATTTATAACTGCACGAAGAGAATATATTTTTATAATGCTGGGATATATAAAACCTTTCTAAAGATGCACAGAACTAAGTAATAGTAAAGGAAGAGATGGACAAGTTTGACTGTGTAAAACATAAGTAGTTCTGCAAAATCATCATAACCAAAATCAAAAGACACTATAAAAACTTGGGAAAATATAATACACATGACAAAGAGTTGTGTATCCACAAGAGGCAAATAATTTTTTCAAATAGTCAAGACAGTAAGGAGATAAAGATAGAAATTAATATATTAGAAAGTAATAAGAAAATGAATATATAAAACCAAGAGTTCAGATTTGGCATAAATACATTAAACATACTATTTGCTTGCTTAGCAGTCTTTTTTCATTTTTACTTTCTCCTCCTTTTGTCTTTCTTTCTTGCAGCCACATCAGCCTCCAAGCTCATGTTCCCACACTCAAGGAGTCCATGCTTACAACCAGTTATGTCTACTTCCATATTGCCCCCTGCTCTTATAATCATACATGAATGTATACTCATCTTTGGTGTTTGTGTGTATCAATGTACAATACTTAAATATTAGCATGCATGGTAGACGGATAGATATAACTCTTCAACAATTGTTTGATTACTCAAATGGAATCGTACTATATGTGATTTCTTCATTTTGCTTTTCTCACTCAACAATATCAGATGGAAATTCCTCTAATTTAATTTCCCTCCCTCTTGCCCTCCTTCCCTTTCCTCTTCCCGTTCCCCCACCTCTACCCCTCCCCCTCCTCCTCCTTTCTCTCTCTCTTTATCACTCTCTCTCTTTTTGCCAGCTGCATAAGAGCTTATGATATAAACAGAACTGCTGTTCCCTAATTTAAAAATGTTTAGCCCCTATGAACAAAGCTGTAATAAACATCTTTGTCCAAAGATCCTTATATATGGTACTTTCACTTTATGGGACATGGAACTTATCCATATTTTTTAAATCTTTCCATATTAGTATTATAGGAAAGGTCATAGATTATGCTACATTATGCTACAGGAATTAATTTTTCTTTGTTTATTTGAAATTTTCTTTTCATATCTTTTCAGGTGACTAACAACCTGAATATATAGAATTTATGGGTCACAATATTTCTCTCTCACCCTCTGTAGGATTTCCCTCCCTAAATATAGTTGGGACAGTTTGAGGCAAGAATTACCTTTTTCTCCTTATAAATGATTTTCTTCTTCCTGGATGCTTATAGGATTTATATTCATTTATAAAGTTTAGTCACTTTCAAAGAAAATGTCTTGGTTAATGATTACTTCTTACATATTTTTCCTAAGATGTGATAAGTACTCTTGATCTACTAATATAGTTTTTTTTGTCATTTCAAGAAAGTTTTTTCAAGCCTTCCTAAATAAAATTTTCTGTTTTCATGTATTCTTCTATTTCAAGTACATCAATTAATTTTTATGATAGAATGTATTTGGCTGTCATCTGTACTTACCAAAGTCTCCAAATCATTCTTTATCCTTCACATCCTGTGTAATTCCTAAAATCTCATCCATATTTCAATTCCATTTTTTTCTTGTTTAAAGACTTTTTTAAGAGCAGTTTTAGATGTACAACAAAACTGAGAGGGAGGTACAGCGATTTCCCATAAATCCCCTGCCCACATACATGCATAGCATCCCCCATTATCAACAACCCCCACCAGAGTGGTGCATTTATTTCTTACAACTGATGAACCTACATCGACACATCATAATCACACAAAGTCCACAGTTTACCTTAGGGTTCACTTTCAGTATTGTACATTGTATGGGTTTAACCAATGGATAATTATATATATCTATCATTATAATACCATACAGAGTATTTTCACTACCCTAAAAATTCTCTGTGCTCCATCTATTCATCCCTCCCCTTCCCCTACCCCTGGCAACCATTGATCTTTTTATTTTCTTCATAGTTTTGCCTTCTCCAATACGTCATATAGTTGGAATCATACAGTATGTAGCCTTTTCAGATTGGCTTCTTTCACTTAGTAATAAGCACTTAACGTTCCTCCATGTTTTTTCATGGCTTGATAGCTCATTTCTTTTTAGTGCTTAATAACATTCCATAGCCTGGACGTACCACAATTTACTCATCCGTTTACCTGCTGAAGGACATCTTGGTTGCTTCTAAGTTTTGGCAATTATGAACAAAGCTGCTATATAAATTCATGTGCAGGTTTTTGTATTTTGTGTTGACATGTTTTCAGCTCCTTTGGGTAAATACCAAGAAGTTCAATGGCTGGATTGTATAATAAGATTATTAGTTTTGCAAGAAATCACCAAACTGTCTTCCAGTGTAGCTATACGATTTTGCATTACTACCAGCAGTGAATGAGAGTTCCTGTTGCTCCACATCCTCACCACCATTTGGCATCATCAGTGTTCTGAATTTTGACCATTTTAATAGGTGTGTAGTGGTATCTCATTGTTGTCTTAATTTGAATTTACCTGAGGACATATGATGTGGAGCATCTTTTCACAGGGTTAGTTGTCATCTGTACATCTTCTCTGGTGCGATATCTGTTAAGGTCTTTGGCCATTTTTTAATCAGGTTGGGTTTTTTTCCTACTGTTGAGTTTTAAGAGTTCCTTGTATATTTTGAAAAAAAATTTTTTAATAAAAAAGATTTAAAAGAAGAGTTCTTTGTATATTTTGGATAACAATCCTTTATCAGGTATGTATTTTGAAAATATTTTCTCCCAGTCTGTGTTTTCTCTTAATTCTCTTTATATTGTCTTTTGAAGAGCAGAAGTTTTTAACTTTGATGAAGTCCAGCTTATCAGTTACTTATTGCATGGATCGTGTCTTTAGTTTTATATCTAAAAATGTGCCACCAGACTCAAGGTCATCTAGGTTTTTTTCCATGTTATCTTCTAAAAATTCATAGTTTTGCATTTTACATATAGGTCTGTGATGCATTTTGAGTTAATTTGTGTGAAGGATGTAAGATCTGTGTCTAGGTTCTTTTTTTTTTTTTTTTTTTTTTTTTTTTTTTTTGCCTATGGATGTCTAGTTTTCCCAGCATCATTTGCTGAAAAGACTGTCTTTTCTCCATGGTATGGCCTTTGCTCCTTTGTCAAAGATCAGTTGACTGTATTTATGTGGGTTTATTTCTGGGCTCTCTCTTCTGTCCCATTGATCTATTTGTCTATTCTCTCGCCAGTACCACACTGTCTTGATTACTGTAGTTTTATAGCAAGCAAGTCTTGAAATCAGCTCGTGTAAATTCTCCAGCTTTGTTCTTCTCCTTCAATATTGTGTTGGCTTTTCTGGGTCTTTTGACTCTCTATATTAACTTTAGAATCAGTTTATCAGTATCCATAAAATATCTTACTGGAATTTTGGTTGAGATTTTATTGAATCTATAGATCATTTGGGGAAGAACTGACATCTTAACAATAGTGAGTCTTCCTATACATAAACATGGACTATTTCTCCTCCTACTTAGTTCTTTTTTCATTTCCTTCATCAGAGTTCTATGGTTTTTCTCATATAGATCTTGTACATATTTTTTAGATTTATACCAAAGGTATTTCATTTGAAGGGTGCTAATGTAAATGGCATTGCATTTTTTAATTTCAAATTCCACTTGTTCATTGTTGTTATATAAGAAAACAATAAAGTTTTTTATGTTAACCTTGTATCTTGCAACCTTGCTATAACCACTTATTAGTTCCAGGAGTTTTTTCATGGATTCTTTCATATTTTCTACATAGACAATCATGTCTTCAGAAAAGACAGCTTTATATCTATCTTTTTAATCTGTATACCTTTTATTTCCTTTTCTTGCCTTACCACAATAGCAAGAACTTGCAGTACAATGTTGAAAAGGAGTGAGAGGGGACATCCTTGCCTTATATCAGATCTTAATGGGAAAGCTTCAAGTTTCTCACCATCAAGTATGATGTTAACTGTAGCGTTTTCATAGATAGTCTTTACCAAGTTGATAAAGTTGCCCTCTATTCCAAGTTTACTGAAAGTTTTTTATCACAAATGGGTATTGGCTTTTGTCAAATGTTTTTTCTGCATCTGCTGATATGATCATGTGATTTTTCTTTATTAGTCTGCTGATGCAATTGGTTACATTAACTGATTTTCAAATGCTGAACCAACCTTGCATACCTTGGATAAATCCCACTTAGTCGTGGTGTATAATTCTTTTTATATATTTTTTGGATATGATTTGTTAATATTTTGTTGAGAATATTTACATATAGGTTCATGAGAGATATTGGTCTGTAGTTTTCTTTTCTTGTAATGTCTCTGCCTGGCCGTGGTATTAGGGTAATGTGGGACTTAAAGAATGAGTTAGGAAGTGTGTGCCCTCTGATTAAAGTGTGTGCTTTAATCCTCTGAAAGAGGTTGTAAACAATGGTATCATTTCTTCCTTAGATGTAAATTCACCAGTGAACCCATCTGGGCATGGTACTTCCTGTTTTGGAAGGTTATTAAGCTTTTGTTCAGCTTCCTTAATAGATATTAGGCCTACTCAAATCATCTATTTATTCTGTAAGTTTTGGCAGGCTGTGTTTTTCAAGGAATTGATCCATTTCATTCAGGTTATCAAATGTGTGGGCATAGAGTTCTTCATAGTATTCTTTTGTTATCTTTTTTCATTTCCATGTACAGTTCCATCTTTTACCATGTCAATCTTAATAAATTCAGCAGTCCTAAAATGTTCTCCACTTATTAATTCTCCTGCCATTTCATTCTTTAATCTCTAGGTTACAGAGCTCAAGGTTGTATTCCCTTGAAAGTATAAGTATTTATTTTTTAAATTATCTTATTAGGTAAGATATTTAGGTATCTTACTTAAGAAAGTGTTATTTCAGAAGGATTTTAATCATATTCTGCAAGCTGCATTCTTCAAATTTTTAGAAAAGGGGGTATAGAATTTTTCCATTTGGTTTTGTTTTTCTTTGATCTTCTGCTTAATTTTTTTTATATTCATCTCAGGTCTGTTACTTGCCCCCAAAGGTTTAAATAAATTTTCCTCAACTCTCCTCTCTATTTATTTGAAGTATTTGGAATTCCATTTTAATTCACCTATTGGCTTTTTAGCAGTACTTCATTGCACTACATTTTTAGTGCTACTTAGAAATTATGCTACATTTTCTTAAGTTTTACAGCCTAGAGTTAATATTGTACTACCTTACATAAAATGTAGAAGCCTTTAGGCCATATAGGATTTAGACAACATTTGAACCTACCCTTAACACAGGAACTTGAGTGCTTGAAGTTTATGGGATTTTTGCTTTAGCTTTTTTTTTTTTTTTTTTCATTTTCCAGCCATCTGAGGAAGAAAGTAAAGGGAAATTCTTTATCTTGAGTATTTTTCTTAAATTCCAAAAAAGAAACAAACCATTCCCTTTCATTTCTTGTTCTTCCTCTCCATTAGTGGACACATGCAAGCCAGAGTATTCACACATTCAACACGTGAGCATACACACACACACACACACTCTACTATACACCTGTACAAATGAAGGTTCTCTTGCTGCATATTTTTGTTTTCAAATACTGTTGTCATATGGACATCAATAAGAAAAGATTTTAACTTTCATAAACATTGTCATTGTGATAAAGAGCCAAATGAAGTGGAAAATGCACTGTAGTATCATGTATCATGGGTCCCCATTTTTTTTTTTATGGGCTCCAGTTCTATGACTACTAAGTCCCCTCAAATCCAAAGATGTTCTGGCTCTAGAAGGTGCTGTTCTCAAGTATGTGAAACATCCCATCAGATATTTAATTTGGTCTGGTGTGCCCACAAGGACCAGTAGGCTGAACTCTGTTTCATACAATCAACCAGTGGCTTTGCTTGGCAGAAAACATCTGAGTGTGGGTCATCCCGTGCTGGAGCACAGGGCATCAGGGAGAGAGGTGGGGCATCAGCACTGCTCCAAGCTCTTTTGCAAGGGCAGAAGTTGTCCCTGTGATAAGTGAGCAGTCAGAGCTATGTTCCATCTAAACTCTCAGGATATTTGACAGCCAAAGTCTTCCAACTGCAGCCATCAAGCCCTCTAGGTAGGTAACAGGGACCTTAAAGCTTCCAAGCTTCTCCATTGACGGAAATTATCAGTCATCTTTTTTTAAAGAAAAAGTAAATTTCAAACTGATGTTGGCTTCAGGTACAAGAGATGCTACTGGCCATCAGAACCTTCAATAGGTACTGAACCCATGTAACAACATTGTGTTTTATTTTTAGGCAATTACTCATTCATTGGAGAAAGCATAATGAGTAAAACTATTTCTCTTATGGTGACTGTTTAACTCCTAACATTTTCAGAGGCTTCCAATATTTTCACAGCTGTCCTATTTCCTCTTAAGAACGAGTTGATCAATGTTCCATTAGTTAGCTTTCTACTTCAACAGATCCCTCATTCTTTCCTTCCCTCTTCTGCTGCTTTTAACTAATCTTTTAAAATTTTTTATAAAAGTAATACATACCCAAAGTAAAAAATTCAAACACTATAGAAAAGCATAACACAAAAATGAAAAGATCCTCTGCCCTTAGCTCCTGCACTCCCAGAGGCAGTCATCACAAACACCGGTTTCTTTCTAGAACTTTCCCTGCATACACAATCCGAGAAACACAGATCAATAGATTGATTAATAAAAAATGGCTGAATAATGATATATTTAATTCTCTGTTACTTGCTCTTTCATACTTAATATATATTAGACATGTCTTCCTAGCAGTTCATAAACAGGTTTACTGTGGTTGTCAACATTTGCATTTTGTTATACTATGCAAGTGTGCCATCATTTATTTAACCAGCATTCCACAGGTCACTATTTAGATGACTTCATAGGGTTTAATATTAAATGTTCCAGTGATTACCCTTACACACAATTTTTGAAAAATTGGGCTAGTGTATCAATAGGATTTTTTTTCATAGTTCTCTATAAAATTAACAATTTTACTGATATAAAAATTTAATAATTTTCAAATATAGGGGAAGCTGGGTTTGTTTTTCTTCATTTTTACTCTTTCAAAGTTTCTGCTCATTCTCAAATGACACTCTTTCTTATTTTGGCCTTCTATAAATCTGTCCTAAGCTGTGACAAAATTAATCTTTTTAAAAAGTTATGTTGATCTGTGGGATCCATAATTTCTTCTTTATGGATCATTTAAACAGTTATGTTTCATGGACAAAGCTCAAGGCTGGGGCATAACAGCAGCCTCCCCTGCCCCTGTGAGCTGGGTATTCTGGAGATCTCACCCCTCAGCCTGACTGGCTGACCTTTGTTGATTTTACTTGAAGCTATTATTCTAATTGACTCAGTCCTGGCTGACATCTGGATGTGGTTTATAACAGACTGTTTTCATAATTCCACAAAAAAGTTCTCAGGATTAATACTTGTTTATTTTCATGTTCCGTTGGACCTTAAATAAACTGGCGGCCAATTGTAGCAGAACTCCTTACTGGAAGCCATTTTACATAAATAAAGGGGATGGTAAATCCATCAAACCTTGGGTTTTCTGTTGCTTTAAAACCTCTTGCCAATAGAACATTATTCAGGAATGATCATAAAGTCAACCAATAGCAAAACACCTAGGAATAGTTGCAGTTTGCTGGGGTAGAAGCAGTCAGATGTGTGAGAAGGATATGCAGTTACCTTCCTGCATAAGTAGAGGGGCGGCAGGAGGAGGCAGGAGTACACACAAGCACATGTGGGCAGACAACCCAGCACACAAGTGGAAAGACATCCTACTGGGATATCATATGTTTCGTTCTTTCTGCTGTAGGCATTCTTTCCTGTCCCATCTGAAGATTTTTCAAATTTTCCCTTAAGTTTTCTGACTCTAAGTTCTTAATTCAAGAAGCCTCCCCCATCCCAAAATTACAAAATTATTCTTCTGGATTTCCTTCTGATAATTATTGGTTTTATTGTTTTATATTTAATTAATCTGATAAGGATCTAAATGTATTACCATTGTTGTAATTTTTGTTGTTAGCATTTTTCCAAATAAGTAGCCAGTTGAGATAATGTATTTTACTGAATAATAAACCTGTGCTACAATGATTTAAACACCACTTTCACTATTTTAGAAATCTTCTTGCCTATATACATCTGTTTCTGGGTGCATGTTTCTGCTCCATCTCTCCCCATTGATCCGTCTCCTCTGAGGTTAGTTCAAGGCTATCTGGATCACTGAAACATTGTGATGTGCTTTAATAGCTATACAGCAATGACCAGACAATTACCTTCTTCTTTTCCAGAATTTTCTTGGCTTTCCTTGCATGTTTCTCTTCCAGATACACTTCAGAATCTTTTGGTTAAGTATCAAAATAAAATCACATTGGGATATTGACTAGGGTTATACTAAGTTTGCATATTAATGGAAAGAACTGACATCTATACAACACTGAATAATTCATCCTGAAGACTGTTCTGCAGGTTAATTTTTAAGTGGTATTTTTATTATGTCATCAGGCTTATGCCATATCCATTAAAGGGATTTGGCAATAATTTCTTTTTGCAGCAGTTTCTGGAACAGTTTCAGTAAAATAATTATCTGTTCATTAAGTTTCAGCCACATATTATTATTATTTTCTAAATAGCCTGTAATTGCAGTTTTGTTTTTCTCCGTGACATAAAGAGTTGTTTTTAAAAATATTTTTGAGCTTCCAACGTATGCCGGCTTACCTTTCTGTCACTTACTTCTAGTTTTGTTCTACTTGGGAACACTTTTGAATTTTCCATGTTACCTGTGTCCATAACTCTTTAACTTTTCTCTAACAATTCTGCAACTTTGTGTGTGTGCCACACATCATCTGTGGCTCTCTCGCTGTTATCCTCAGTAGATGGACTTCCGTAGATCTAACCTCAGCTTCTCGTCTTTGCCTTCATCATCTTTATACCTCTACAACTTTCCTTTTCCTGTGGGAGGACTTTTATGTTATGCTTTAACAGCCATATAGCAATTACCAACTAATTATTGGCTCATGAAAAGTTCCTGCAACACCTAATCTATTCATCATTGCTTCTCTGCCATTTTTGTTTTGGGTAATTATGTTTTTCACCTTAAATCCATTCATTTGTCAGTTTTTCCTCCTTTATAAATTCATAGTACTCTTACATTTTATTGAGAATTCAAATCCAGGCTTTCAAATGATTTCTCCTTTTTCTTGGAGTCAGTCTGTTGCTCTGATTCCAAATGAAACCAGGTTTGTGGCGTCTTTTTTCTGCTTGCTTATCTCTACAAAGGGAAGTCCACACAGCATTGGGAGAGGTCTGTCAGAGACCGCTGGCTTGCAGTTAGAATCTCTCAGGCTACGATCACAAAATGGAAGAGTTGAGATTTCTAGGCATTCCCTTTTTCTCGGTAAGTTTCCAATAGGGTGTAGGAGATAGATTCTCTGCATGGATTAAGAATTGGAGATGGCGGTAACAGGAGATTTAAGCAGAGTGCTAAATGGTTTATATTCGGTATTCTTGGGGCACTGTCAAGGCTGCCCTTGATAGGAGCAGGACCACCCTTACCACTGCATTTGATTTCACATGGACTTCTTTCTCCACCAAGGCAAATACAAGTAGGTGGACAAAACTCTGAGGCATCTCATTTGGGGCCCCTGAAGTTTGGTTCTACCCTCCCCATAACCCATATGTTCTCCTTGTGGCTTTCCGCTCTCATTCCATAGTCTTCAAGTCTTCTTGTCTCCTTTTTGAGGATACCAAACAGATATTTTCTAAAACATTTTTCTCTTTCTTGTAAATGATTTTAGAGATCTGCGCTTTCTCTAAGTCCTCTAGATAACATGTTATTTTCCTTGGGTTGCAGGATTGTTCCACAGAAACTTCTTTTTAATGTTTGCTCATACAAGGAAAAACTGTATCCAGGCTTGGCATCCACTGACAGACACAGGATGCGAATTGCCCTGGGTCACTGCCCCATCCTTCCTCTTGAGGAGTTCAATGACCCTCCTTCCGAGTGCTGTCTGGAGAGCTGATAAATAGAGCCCGTAGCCCAGTTTTCACTTCAGCGCAGTCATTCAGGTGGAGCTGGATCACAGATCTTAGTAAGGTGAAGACGTCCCCCCTCAGCATGGACTGCCAGGGTCTATGGTTAGAGAGTCAGATGCAGTCTATGGACCCTTTTAGGGTTCACTGTTTCTTGAACATACTATGTGCCTTTGTGAAAGTTGTCACCTCACTCATGAATGTTCTTCCCCAAACTGCATCTACTAATCAACATTCGGAGCCCAGACAGATGTAATGCCACCTCTTCAGTGGAACTCCTGGAGATCCCTTTCCTCCTTATCATCTGTGACCTATTACCTGTAAATTGTGACTTCAGTGATTCATGTTTGAAATACAGAGCTTCACTTAGCTGTCTACTTGTTCTGCTTTGCAGGCTAGTCTGTAATTAATTTTTGTCTTCCAGAGCTAGGACAGGCCACAAAACACGATGGACTTGCAACACTTGGAGTAGACATGTTCACAAGGACACTGTAGCCTCTTCCAGGGGTGTCTTTGCCCTGCTGATTCTTTCAGGAACAGTTTTAATAGTAAGAGCCACATATTAAACTGACTGGCCATGAAAAGGATATCAGATCCTGCACAGCATAATGACATAATTATAATATATAAATAACAATCACACATAACAACCAGTAATAATAATGGTAACTAATTATAACAGGAAAGATTGACTTATGATTATTAATAACATTAATATTAATAACCATCATCATGAGAAACGTCACTTTGGAAGAGGTTGGGTTATCTCCAGAGCTGAGTGCTCCAGAATGGAGACAGGAGAGAACAAAGAAAATGGGCAATAGAGAGACATGATTCTCTGCGGGAAAAGGCAAAAGGGGAAGCCCATAAAAGCTCAGCAGGGTACAGTCTGCCACCTTTCCACTCTCTTAGCTATCCTCTACCTTTCTCCTACCTACACCACAACCAGCAGCAGCAATGCTGATAACTAACATGCGACACAAATGAACCAGGAATATAGAGAGTTTCCTCTCATCCAGTGTCTCTCTCCATCTCACAACAACTCAGTGGGGTCCACAGAAGAGGAAAACTGAATCTCAGAGATCTAGAGCCGAGACCTGAGACCCATTCCTAGCTGACCCAAAATGCTGTACTCATTTTCTGTTACTGGCCACTTAAAAGGGAAGCCCCA
Organism: Neophocaena asiaeorientalis asiaeorientalis; assembly: GCF_003031525.2. Classification (NCBI taxonomy): domain Eukaryota; kingdom Metazoa; phylum Chordata; class Mammalia; order Artiodactyla; family Phocoenidae; genus Neophocaena; species Neophocaena asiaeorientalis. The sequence goes on from NW_020172627.1 coordinate 3,188,640, forward strand.
CTGGTACGTAATGGGAACAAGGCAGCAAGTGTACCCTGGAAAACACAAGAGTAGGTAGAATGATGACAGTGCAACTCTGTCCGTCTGCTGTGATGCCTCTAGCAGAGCAGCAAATGCATCTGGGGAGTCCTGGACCAGCTCTGTTTTCCTGGGGTCTAGTTGTTGGCACGAAGAGGATTCGGCCATAATGGTGGGAAAGATGGATGATATCCCAACATTTAAAACAGACTCGAACAGCTTCTGTGGAAAAGGTAAGCTGACTCTCAGAGTCAAAACAGTCAAGAATTACATGTCTTAGGAACTTCCTTCTCATACACCCATATATATCAAAGAGAGAACCTCTGCTGCTCTCTTGAGAGACACTGATAGATATCTGATCACACACAACAAAGTCCTAGCCATTCCAAAACTGAATCCATACATGTGCTTAGCTGCTGAGTTCCCTGTAAGAACACCCAGGGATTTGTGTGTGGGAAATTAAGTAGACGGTGAAAATACTGGAAGCACTGATGTGGCTTAGAGGGAGGTCAGGGAGGCTGTAGGAGAATGTGGGAGAAGCCTGTTCAAAAAACCTTAGGTCGTCCGGTTCAGGCTTTGGGCGTGAGTGCACCTGTTCAACATCAGAACGTAATCTGACAAATTGATACACCTGACCTCTGGGCTTTCTCTCAGAAGCTAGAGGCCCAGAGATGGAGGGGTTTTGGTGACTGTGAACTCCTACTTCTTCACCCTCTTGGTAGTTAGGTTCCAGGCATCCCTCTGTATGAGAAAGCCCTACTCATCTCAAATCCCAGGAATTTATGTTGCTGCCTTTTACTCTTGCTAGACCTGTTCTTTCTCTTACCAAATATGGAGTGGGTTACTGTTTTTCCAGCTCCTTTTGGGAAAAGAGACAAGAAGTAACAAGAAACAGTTATGTGGACTCCATGAAAATTTCACAATCATTTTGGGGGCTGGTCCCTACTGTGTGGGTTCCATAAGCCCTGATCATCTCCCCTCTCCTCTTCCATTCCTGATGGCAAAGATTTCTGTCATTTGTTTGCTTGTTTGCTTTTTTCACTCCTTGAGCCTTCTTCCTCCCTTAGACCACTTCTTTCAGGAAGGCCTATATATCTAGTCTACTTATTAGTGGAAGAAAAGATCACCATGGTGTATCCCAACCCTCCCTCCTCCTTGGTGTGTGAAGTGCATTTGAGGAATCAGGGAAAATGGAAGTATCTGTGTCTCCTTGAAGAACTAAATATACAGGCTGCCCATTAAGCCCCTGAAAAGCAGACAACAGAATAACCAGGTATCAGTCAGCATAAGACTAAGTTATGTTGCAGTAACATACAACCTCCAAATCTCAGTGCTTAACATAACAAAGACCCATGTCTTCGCATGCCACATGCCCATTTTGGGTTAGTGAGGAGCCTCTGCTCCTCAGAGTCACTCAACAATCCAGCCTGAGGGAGTGGCCACTATTTCCAAGATTCCAGTCATTGTTGCAGAGGGCAAGAGCACTACAGAGATCTCACATCAACAATTAAAAGCTCTGGTCTGGAGGTAAAGCATTCTTTCCAATTATAACTCATTCTCCAGAAGGAATCACATGGCCTCACCCAACCACAAGGCAACCAAGAAGTGCAATCCTACCTAATCCTACCTAATGCAAACAGCATTAACGATGGTCATGTATTGCTGCATCTGCCTCCTATAATCAGTAGTATCAATTCTCAGACCAGTAAGACCTGCAAGTAGCTTCAAAGAAACTGCTCCAAAGATGACTGTGGTGATGTTCAAGGAGAGCCATAGTGCTTCTAGCAGAACAGGGAGGAGATAACCATCTTTCACCTTAGAGAAGGGCTTCTAAGAGCCACTTTATAGTTTTAACTTTTCGTTTCATTTTTTTCCTGCATTTGCAAGCTAATTTTTCTACCTTGAGTTAGAATCACCATAGAAAAGTAGCTATTAGTAAGGAACTGCACTAATTTTGGAGATGGAAAAAAATTAAATGTGAAATATATCTTGATGAAATCACTGACAAATCATGGACAGAACTAAAATGATTACTTCCTCCTTTGGTGTGGAGGTCAGTGTTATTCCAGGAGTCAGGCTATCTGTACAGGGCTGGAAGGCAGTAGACTTCTACAACTTCCAGAATTCTACAACTTCTTTTCTTTTCTACTAAATGGGAGAGGCAGACTACATATCTCTAGGATCTCTTTTGTTCTGAAATGTTGTGAATATAAATTAAGGAAAATTAATTTTTACTCCTGCAACTGCTAAAAAGAATCCCATCTTCTTGGCCAGCACCTTATTCGCCCGGAGCCCATGAGGTTGGAGTTCCTCAGATTAAGTCCTAGAGCCTCTTTACTCACTTGGTTCCCTTCCCCTGGGTAAGGTCCTCCTGTCCTGTTTCTGTCCACAACCTCTAGACTGATACCTTCAGAGGTTCAAGTATATGCACTCAGACAAACTTCCCTGTATCTCCACTTCTCATAGTCATCTCAAAATGTCCCAGAGTGATGGTCTCTCCCACCTTCAACCTGATGCTCTTTCAATGTCACCATCAGTAAGCTAGTTTCTTGTGCTCAAGACCAAGGAGTTATTCTGGAGACCTCCTTCTTCGTTCTCATCCAGTCCAATCCTTCCATCCAATAATTCTGATCTATTCCACCTCTCAAAGGGCTCAACCTCTTTCTCTCTTCTCCATCTCCACCCCACCACCCCAGGTTGAGCCATTGTCATGAATTTCCTGGATGTATGCAATCAATCATCCCCACTGCTGGTCTTAGTGCTTCTGCTCTTATACTTCCCAAATCATACTGGACACAGAAGTTGGAATGATATATTAAAGAATAAATTAGATCACACCACTTGCTTAAACTCTTTAGTGGCATCCTCTTTAATTTAGGATTGAGTCCCCAGTCCCACCAGATAGCTGTCACCTGCCCCTCACACACACCTCCCATCACATCTCTTGTCACCCTCCTTTTTGCTCACAAGATCTAGCCTCACATTCCTTTTACTACTTGAAATGTTATCTCTTCTTCCGCCTCATCACTTTTTCCCATCAGGTTCACTCTGCCTGCCATGTTTTTCCTCCACATCTTTGCCTGGCCTATCCCCAACTCCTCCTTCAGTCACCCACTTAATGGTCATTTCCTCAGGAAGGTCTTCTCTGCCACTGATTCTACTCTAGATCCCCTTTAGATTGCTCCTTTTTTCCTTACATTATTTATCACCCATTTTAATTATGTTTATTTCCACTTATTAGTCATTTGCTTTATGACAAACTGACATCTAACATCACACTCAATGATGAAAAGCTGAAAGCATTTCCTCTGAAATCAGGAACAAGACAAGTATGCCCACTCTCACCACTTCTATTTAACACAGTATTAGACGTCCTAGCCACAACAATAAGACAAGAAAAAGAAATAAAAGGCATCCAAATTGGAAGGGAAAAAGTAAACTGTCACTACTTGCAGATGACATGACAGTATATGTAGAAAACCCTAAAGTCTTCACCAAAAAACTATTAGAAATAATTAATGAATTCAGTAGAGTTGCAGGATACAAGATTAATATACAGGAATCTGTTGCTTTCCTATACACTAATAATGAACTCTCAGAAAAAAGCGAGAAAACAATCTTGTTTAAAATAGTTTCAAAGAGAATAAAATACCTAGGAAAAAACTAACCAGGTAGGTCAAAGACCTATATTCTGAAAACTATAAGACACTGATGAGGAAAACTGAAGATGATACAAAGAAATGGAAAAACAACACATGTTCATTGATTGGAAGAATAAATATTGTTAAAATGTTCATACTACCCAAAGCAATCTACAGATTTAATTCAATCCTTATCAAAATACCCATGACATTTTTCATAGAACTAGAACAAATACTCCTAAAATTTATATAGAACCACAAAAGAACTCGAATAATCAACGTAATCTTGATAAAAAAGAACAGAGCTGTAGGTATCACACTCCCTGACTTCAGACTATACTACAAAGCTACAGTAACCAAAACAATATGGTATTGGCACAAAAACAGATACATAGATCAATGGAACAGAATAGATAGCCCAGAAATAAACCCATGCACATATGGTCATTGTATATTTTTCTTATTCAAGTAAAAAGAAATATGTATTTTTGAACTCAGTGAAAAAATATATTTCCACTGAAAAAATTTCACTAGAGGCAGTGAAAACCAAGTAGCAATAATAACCCCTAGCATGCAGACCTTAGTATTCAGGTCTCTGCAGAAAATGTTTGAGATGATTCTAGACTATCATATCATACCAGAAAGCAAGGAAGCTAACCAAGACTACAAAGGAGATGTCAAAAGGACCTAGCAGCCAATTTGAAAGAATTCTCATTGGCCAAGGATGGGACAATTTAAGCAAGAAAAAGAACAATGTCTACATTGAGTTGAACTATATCAAAGAAGCTAAAATCTGTGAATCAATAATGATTAAAAAAAAAAAAGACTGCATTGGTCACATTGGACATTGCTAGAACACCAAAGAATTTTCTGAAAACTGGTAAATAACTGGAAATAATGTATCTGGACTTTCCTGTATAAATGATCTTTCAGGGAAACCAACCAACTGATGGCCAAAAGTTCTTATTTATAGAATAATTACAGCTAATAAATGTAGAGAGAAATTACTGTTGTAGAGTATCCTCATTTTGCAACCTTAATAAAATAATGAACCTGGCAATATTCATCAATAGCTGCCAAATCCACTGGGTGCAAGGTTGATGAGAAACTTCTTAGTGGATGGATCAGGCTGATATCACCTGAGTCCACTGATGAATATTCACATCCTGAAAAGGGAAAAAAAAGGTGCCAGCCTTCCAGTGCTCCTGATGAGATGCAATAGGAAAGACACCACACCAACTGGGAAATAGTCTTACAAAAAATCCAAATCTAATCAAGCCTCTAGATCTAATTATTAATTTATACAAAACAAGGTAGAGGAAAAGCACAACAGAGTGAAGCCTGCAAATGCAGAATGTGGAAAATTCTACAGGACAAATGACCCAATTTCTTCAACAAATAAATAACAAAGGGAGAAAAGAAGGAGGGTGAACTTTTTGTTGAAAATATATATATATATATATATAACTGAATCATTTTGCAGTACACCCAAAACCAACACAACATTGTATGTTTTAGTTAGTGCGAGAAGAATCAGGGAAATTTTAGCAATGACTGGATATTAGATGATATTAAGGAATTATTTTTCGTATTTCTAGTGTGATAATGGTAAAATTGTTATGTTTTTTAAAATAACCCATTTCTCTTAGAAATATATAGTTAAGCATTTATTAATGAAATGATATAATATCTGGGTTTTCTTTTAAATAATTCATTGGGAGGGGGCAGTTAAAGCAGGGATGGAAGGGATGAGAAACAAGTGAAACAAGAAAAAAATTGTAGCTTAGGGCTTAACCTCAGTTTCCCTAATCTGAATATCTACTCTCTAGATACCAATACTCTCTAGATACAGATACCAATAAATTTGTTCTTAATTCTATCAGAGAATAAGGATCACATATGATTTTGTGACAATAATTTTAGTTTTAAATCTAAGGCTATTTAAGATGTTTCCTAAATATTGTTCATGTGGCCCTCACCTTAAGCACAATGGATTGGCAAAAACAATAGTTACATCCAACCCTAGGTCTCTTGTTGAGGAAACAACTCAACTGTAGCCTCGGTCACCATGCTCCCTCCCCACAACTTGGGCCAGGCGCTGCAGTTTGCACAGGCTGCTCTTGGAAGTACAGAAACCCAATCACCTGACTACCCAGCTCCAGATTGTGAAGTCTTCTCTTCTCCTGCCAAGACCTGAGGACTCAAAACAATGTTTTCTGCTCATTTCCTTGGTATCTCATGGCCGTTACCTATCAACTTAGATGGAAGATTCCACGTAGACACCTTCCCCTACTTCTTTTTGCTAAGCCTCCTTCCTTCTGCTTTTAGAACTTTCAGCCATGTCCTTTTCCTGAAAGTCTCCTTGATGAATTGGTTGAGACAGTCTCTCTGCCTTATCAGCATAGGGGAAAATGTGGACTTCCCTCTCATTTCTAACAATGAATGTGTCATTGCCTTTAAACCTTAGCCAATCTGAAATCATTTCAACAAGAGACAGTGGGCCTCTAAGATTAGATACATGCAAAAAGGCCAAAGATGTGTCATGCAACATCTATTCAGCACAAAGAACCTGTGGGTGTTTAAAGGCAGCAGGAAATCAGTGGTTAAGACACTGCTGACCAGAGGCTGTCCTGTTCATAGGGACCTGTCACCCTGCTGAGGAACACAAGATGGTGTCATAGAGGAGGCCTGAGTTTTGGAATCAGTCAGATGTTGGTTTGAAATGCAAATCAGCCTCTTACTAAATATTTTCATTTGGACACTATTGCCTTTTGGTCCTCTGGTTCCTCCTTTGTGCTAAGAGCTCAGTAACCTTGCACCACTCGATTACTGTGAAGCCTCATACGCCACCCGTGAGCATGAGCTCGCATGTGGGAGCCCTGATGAGGCTCTTTGTGAACTCTAAAAGGGTTACTTTGGCAGCTGAAGTTGATTTTTCTGGAACACTGTGTCCATTCTCAAAGAAAATAGTTTATTCATCTTCTCATCTTGTTCCAGAAGTCTTAATTTATCTTTTTGGGTTCCTGGCATGGCTCTCCAGCCCTGGAAGCCTTTGGCCCTGGACCTCTTCTGAGTTCAGGCTCTTGCATTCAGCAGATCACAAGGCAGCAGCATCCCGGTCACTTATCTTGATAAGGCACCGTGGGAGGGAAAACTCTGGTGAGGACAATAGCATCTGTCACACTGGTTCAGAATGAGGGAGGACAGATATAAGGTTCTGCAGTTCTCTACTCATATGAAAATGATTAACGATTTCCTGTCAAGGACAAGCAAGTTGCTAACTAATGATCCGGTAATGGCACCCACTATCCACTGTCTGCCTCATTTGTCTTCCCTGTGTGGACAGATTAAGGACTGTAAATACAGCCTGGGGCCCTTGTTCATTCCACAGGTTTCTTGTTCTCTGTTGTTCCAAGGCTGGTGTCTTGGAGTAGGTGCCAGTGGTGAAGGGTGAAGGGCTGAATGTGCTTCACAGGAGTTCCCAGAGAGTCTGAGGCAGAAGGAGGAAGGAGGTAACATTTGTGAGGGTCAATCAGGGACTAGGAATGTACATGGTCCTTAACATTTCTTATTCTATTAAATCCTCAGGGCAACCTTAGGAGAGAGATGAGGTGGGAAGGATTACTGCCATTTGTAGATGTTCAGAGAGGGTAAATAATGCATTCAAGACCACATAGCTAGGAAATGGTTCATCTGAGATTTCAACACAATCAGTTTGATTCCAAAACCATTACTGGTAACCACTGTACCACTTTCTCCCAAACAAAGCCAGTATCTGCAGAATCCAGGCACTATATTGTTTGGAGATACAGACATATATGAGACAATTATGGGTATATACTAAGCACAAAATTCAGGATTTCAAAGCAGGAAGGGATGAGATCTGGGAAGAACACAAAGACAGCCTCTCAAGTTATGTGGTAAGTTCACTGATGTTCATTTTTATGTTGGGCTTCATTACTGACATACGTTACATAAAATATATATCAAACAGTATACAAAAGAAAAATATCTAATGTCTTTTTCAAAACCTAAACAGATACTCTCATGGAGCAACAATTTTCACCAAAAATAAGGTAGATAAATCCACTCGTCAGAATTAATGTGCAGAGTATTATACTAGGTGCTATTAGGGATTAGAAATAAAAATCAATGCAGGGATACCTCAGAGATTTTGCGGGTTCCATTCCAGACCACATAACAAAGCAAATATCACAATTAAGTGAGTCACACAAACTTTTTGGTTTTTCAGTGCATATAAAAGTTATGCTTACCCTATACTGTAGGGTATGCTGACCATCTGAACCTTCAGCAACTTGCAATCTTTTTGCTGGTGGAGGGTCTTGCCTAGATGTTGATAGATGCTAACTGATCAGGGTGGTGGTTGCTGAAGGTCGGAGTGACTGTGGCAATTTATTAAAATTAGACAAAAATGAAGTTTGCACATTAACTGACTCTTCCTTTCATGAACAATTTCTTTGTAGCATGCAGTGCTGTTTGGTAGCATTTACCCACAGTAGAAATCCTTTCAAAATTGGAGTCAATCCTCTAAAACCCTGAAACTATTTTACCAACTAAGTTTATGTACTATTCTAAAACCTTTATTGTCATTTCAACAGTCTTCACAGCTTCTTCACCAGGAGTACATTCCATCTCAGGAAGCCACTTTCTTTGCCCATCCATAAGAAGCAACTCCTCAGATGTCACAGTTATATCATGACATTGTACTATTTCAATCACATCTTCAGGTTCCATTTCTAATTCTAGTTCTCTTGCTGTTTCCACCACATCTGCAATTACTTCCTCTCCTGAAGTCTTGAACCCTCCAAAGTCATCCATGAGGGTTGGAATCAACCTCTTCCAAACTCCTGTTCATGTTGACATTTTGACCTCTTCATACAAATCACGAATGTTCTTAATGTAGAATGGTGAATATTTTCCAGAAGGTTTTCAATTGACTTTGCCCAGATCAATCAGAGAAATGACTATATATGGCAGCTATAGCTCTGTGAAATGTATTTCTTACATAATAAGACTTGAAAGTTAAAATTACTCCTGGATCCATGCGCTTCAGAATGGATGTTGCAATAGCAGGCTTGAAAACAACATTAATCTCGTACATTGCCATCAGAGCTCTTGGGTGACCAGGTGCATTGTCAATAAGCAGTAATACTTTGAAAGAAATTTTTTAAGCCCACTGTTGAGAGCAACAGTGGGCTTAAAACATTTAGTAAACCATGTTATCAAAAGATGTGCTGTCACCAGGAGAATCCGCCTGCCAATGCAGGGAACATGGGTTTGAGCCCTGGTCTGGGAAGATCCCACATGCCACAGAGCAACTAAGCCAAAACACCACAACTATTGAGCCTGCACTCTAGAGCCCATTCTCCACAACTACTGAAGCCCGCACCTAGAGCCCATTCTCCACAACAAGAGAAGCCACTGCAAGGAGAAGCCCGCATACCATAACGAAGAATAGCCCCGGCTCACCGCAACTAGAGAAAGCCTGCGCGCAGCAATGAAGACCCAACGCGGCCAAAAATAAATAAATAAATTTATTTAAAAAACTAAACAAAACATGTGCTGTCATCCAGGTTTGTTGTCCCATTTATAGAGCACAGGCAGAGTAGATTGGGCATAATTCTTAAGGGCCCTAGGATTTTCAGATTGGTAAAGGAGCATTGGCTTCAAATTAAAGTCACCAGCTGCATTAGCCCCTAACAAGGGAGTCAGCCTGTCCTTTGAAGCTCTGAAACCAGGTATGGACTGCTCCTCTCCAACTAAGAAAGTCCTGGATGGCACCTTCTTCCAATAGAAAGCTATTCTGTCTACATTGAAAATCTGTTGTTTAGTGTAGCCACCTTCATTAATTATCTCAGCTAGATCTTCTGGATAACTTGAGCAGCTTCTACATCAGCACTTGCTGCTTCCCCTTGCACTTTGATGTTATGGAGATGGCTTCCTTCCTTAAACCTTATGAACCAGCCTCTGCTAGATCCAGACTTTTCTTCTGCAGCTTCCTCACCTCTCTAGGCCTTAATGGAATTAAAGACAATTAGGACTGAGGAAGATGAAAAAGAAAGTGATGAGAAAACCAAGGCAGCCCTCAAGTACAGTGAAGCTCCCCTGTGAATGTGCGGGGCAGTGGGCAAGTGGGTTATGCAGGAAAGGCAGGCAGGAGCCATGCCCTCCTCCTGGGCCCTGGTGCTGTGGCCTCCCCGAGCTCCCTGAGGGGCGAGCCAGGGTGTTGTCAGCAAGGGTGGTGCTGCGGGCGCATAAAGCCAGCAGCAGGGGATTGAGCAGGCTCTGTACACACTCCCTCCCTCCCACTGATTCCCCAGAAAGCCCGCATGTGTAGAAAAAAAGAGAGAGAGAGAGTTAGGGTCTTGCTCTGAATTAGGCTTTGGCCTAAGGGAATGTTGTGGCTGGTTTGATCTCCTACCCAGAGCACTAAAACTTTCTCCATATCAGCAATAAGGCTGTTTCACTTTCTTATCATTCGTGTGTTCATTGGAGCAGCATTTTTAATTTCCTTCAAGAACTTTTCCTTTGCGTTCACAACTTGGCTGGCTGTTTGTCACAAGAGGCCTAGTTTTAGATCTATCTTGACTTTGGACACGCTTGCCTCACTAAACTTAATCAGTTCTAGCTTTTGATTTAAAGTGAGAGACGTGAGACTCTTCCTTTCACTGGAACACTTAGAGGACATTGTGGGGTTTTTAATTGGCCTAATATCAAGATCGTTGTGTCTCAGGGAATAGGAAGGCCAGAGGAAAGGGAGAGGGATGGGGGAACGACTGTCAGTAGAGCAGTCAGAACACACACATTTATCGATTAAGTTCACTGTCTTATATGGGTGCGGTTCATGGAGTTCCAAAACAATTGCAATGGTTACAGTGGCATGGACACATATACACCACCAAACGTAAAATAGATAGCTAGTGGGAAGCAGCTGCATAGCACAGGGAGATCAGCTCGGTGCTTTGTGACCACCTAGAGGGGTGGGATAGGGAGGGTGGGAGGGAGGCGCAAGAGGGAGGGGATATGGGGACATATGTATATGTATAGCTGATTCACTTTGCTATAAAGCAGAAACTAACACACCACTGTAAAGCAATTATACTCCAATAAAGATGAAAAAAAAAAAAGAATTACCATTAGTAAGTGCTACCTGAAACTACAATAACAATTTATAAAGAGTGATCCTCTACTTCAAATTACAATAATAAAATTCTTCCTGGAAAAAAAAAAAGATCACTGATCACCAAAACAAATATAATAATAATGAAAACATTTGAAATATTGCAAGAATTACCAAAATGTGACACAGAGACATGAAGTGAGAAAATGCCTTTGGAAAAAACAGCACTCATAGCTCTGCTTAATGCAGGGTTGCCACAAAATTTCATTTGTTAAAAAAAAAATAATATCTGCAAAGCACAATAAAGTGAAGTGCAGTAAAAGAGGTATGCCTGTATACAATAAAGTTCCTGTTTGCATGATACAAAATGACAAGGAGACCAGGCTAAAGCATATAAAAAAGACATCATTTTACAGACTTTATTGAGATCATCTGCCTATGGTCTATTTTACAAGGATTTTCTCTAGTCCAGGCAGAGGATGCTCAGAAGACTAGAATTCCAACCCCACTCCTGGGGTTGCACTTCGCAGGCCTGTGGTCCAGGGCCTGACTCCCATCAGCCCTGTCAGTGCAGCTGCTGGCCCACCTGTGAGCTCCAGAGGCAATCCACCCTTGTCGCCCAGGTGTCAGCAGCCGCGGGGCTTGAGGAGACCACTTGGGGTGAGGAGAAGTCTTTGTCCCTCTGCTTCTGAATTCCTTTCACAAAGGAAAGGTAAGCCTCCTCTGGGACAGACCCTTTCCAAAGGTAACTGACAGCCAATGCTATTCACAGGTATACGGGACATTTCTCTGTTGCAAATACAAATTTGGCATAAGTCCCACTTCAGCAGCCCTGCAGGAGAGGTGAGTCCTTGAAGGCAGGCACTTCTCACAATGCTCAGCCTGGGATCTTGCTCACAGGACAGGTACAAACATGAAATCAATGAAGTGAGGTTTGCTTTTAGCACCTCTGCATCCTATGTCTCGAGGATTCCACTGCCTACTCTCCAGGGCCTGGGTCCTAAAGACCATGCCCACCTTCTGGATTTCTACCACACCCTTCCCTAAGCTCTGCTACCACCAGTGTCTCTCACATAGGATCATTTCTTCCTGTAACAGAATAAGCGCTACCTCAGAAGCTAGGCGGGAAAGTGTTCATAGCTAATAAGTAACCGGCAGCAATGGATGTGCAGGACTCCATGAGCATCCCACACTGGGCACAACTCAGAGATAAGATACTCTGCCCACTGTAGAGAAAACAAGCTCGTGCGTATTTTTTTTTAATTGAGCAAACTTTAACTGACACTTAAATTGTGGTACAGAAATATATTTCAACTGATTTAAATCCAACACCGTGAGGGGAGAAATTATGGTACCAAAAATTCCCTCTTCAATAATACTGAGATTAATTTATATCGCTATTCAATCTACAGTTTTCTCTTTTCTAGGCTTTGCTGCATACCAATGTGTGCAGTTTTTCAACATTAGATAGAATTCCTGAACCTGTTAGGAAAAAATCCAACTTTGAGCCAACAAATGTTATCATACCTACTAGGATATCTACTAGGATTTTGTTCAAGAAAAAAATTCACTCTGAACATTAGTCCTCAAAATAGGACACTGAGACATTAGGTTAACTAGCTACAGAAGTTAATTAGGTTAACTTCTGTGCTAACTACAGAATCAAGCTGATCACATCGATTGAAAGCTTCTTAAGTGAAACTTTCAATCAACAAACATGCTTAAGTCAAAACAGTATTCCAGCCACTTGATTTCAAGCAAAGTAGACTTTTTGTTTAGAAACACTAAAGAAGTGTGGTTCATTTGTAAATACAGAAGGAACAAAACATCACTGCATCAACCCAAAAAGAATCAAAACAACATTTTGAGGACAAGAAGAAATACAAAATTTAGTCAACTTTGCTGCTCTCTTGGCTGCTCAAATGCCACAATATCTGCAAACATAGCTAAAAGATGCTAACTCTTGAAAGCCTATATTTCCAGGCGTTTCTAATTGACTATCGGAATTCTGTATGTTATGTTTTATGAAGAGCATTCTGCTTCCCTGTGTATATATCTGAATAACCTGAACAGCTCTCATTCTAGCAGTCATTCACTTGATCCTATGAAGCCATGGTGAAGGGAACATCACACTGAGAGACACAGATGAAGTCAGAACACTATCATATGCATCACAAAGTCACAGGATTTTAAGTCACAAGGTGAAAAAGACATTGATTCTGCTTTAAACCAAAGTTTACAAGAAACTGTCACTGGAAATTCATGGAAATGGCTGCTAATATAAAACTTAAAGTGAATGATCCAAGCCGGCTTGACTTACTGAATCCAGTACAACCTTTATGCTAAATCTCCCTGCTAATAAACTCGGTGATAAAAAATAAATAAATAAATCCTTGCATACCACTACTTCACACATTAGTAAAGGCACAGTGCTCATGAGAAGCTAATCTCATATACTGGGAAGCACAGGATGGCAAATGGTTTCTGTACAGTCATGTCAGTACATCTACATCCCAATCTACAACACTCTATGGGTCATACTTGATAATCAACTAATGAAGTTTAGTCTGTCACTATCTTCCAAAAGAGCCCATGCCACTTACAAGGAAGCCAAATTCTCTTAACCTTAAATGAATATTAAGCCCAAGATCTACCCCAGCTTCCCCTATGGGGTATAAGATTAGTACAAATCGGGCTTCCCTGGTGGCGCAGTGGTTGAGAATCTGCCTGCTAATGCAGGGGACACGGGTTTGAGCCCTGGTCTGGGAGGATCCCATATGCCGCGGAGCAACTAGGCCCGTGAGCCACAACTACTGAGCCTGCGGGTCTGGAGCCTGTGCTCCGCAACCAGAGAGGCCGCGATAGTGAGAGGCCCGCGCACCACGATGAAGAGTGGCCCCTGCTTGCCGCAATTAGAGAAAGCCCTCGCACAGAAACAAAGACCCAACACAGCAAAAATAAATTAATTAATTAACAAACTCCTACCCCCAACAGCTAAAAAAAAAAAAAAGATTAGTATAAATCCACAGTGTAACTGTGGATTGCTTTATTTGAGGGGTGCAGGGGAGACACCCAGGTAAGAAAAAAATCAATTAAAGGACTAGGAATGTAAGGAGCAATAATGTTAAAATAGTAAAATACAAAAAATGAGTAACTGCAATCATTTTCTTAGGAGGACTTGATTCGTGGAAGAAAAACCAATTGGTATACGAAAAACATCTGTATGAAGTAGAAATTGGTTTCAATAACATTAGTAGAGAATACATTCTAGAAAGTAACAGTAACTAGAATGTACAAATTCTGACCGCAGTTTAATAGAACAATCCCAGATGGTTAGGCTGAGGCCAACACCTAATGAGGACAAAACCTCTGTCTATGGGAAATTTTGGTTGATACCTGGAGAGAGATTACACTGTGCATAAACCAAGCTGAATTGTTTTCACACGTGTTATACAGTTTCACATAGTAAAGGGTTTTTCTATATGCACTTCAGTTTCACAGCAAGAGTGGTATAGAATACCTAAACACACAAGAGAGCATTCATGCAAGATATCTCACTCCTTGGTATAATAACACATACAATCCAAAATGATTACACTGTCATCACATCTAGGGCTTTCTGCAACTACAAGGTAGTGGTTGTAGAAAGCATGGACCTCAGTATCAGCTGCGGGCCCAGCCATCACCTTCTTCTGTATGTTTTCTTTTTGCATTTTTACTTCATTTTTCTTAATTCTGCTGTTATTACCGTTTCTTAGCAAAACTGGTAAAAACAAAATTGTAATCACTGAACACAGCACTCCTCTGGTAATCAAGGCATTTAAAACTTTCAATCTTGTGGGACAAAGAAAGCACTGTTGACAAACAGGGTAATCAAAAATTTTCCTGGCATAAAAACCCACAACTTTCTTAATCAGGTCATTATAAGAGTTCATATGAAGTTTGTTTCAAAACTACCTGAGAAAATTCTGGTTCTGGAGTGGCGTGAATAGCCCAGTAAGTTCCCTATGATTTCATTCCACTCACTGAATACCCACAAGGATTGAACTGTGTGACATCAATGACAGAACCTAGCACGTGTTCTACTCTCATTAATGACATCTTTGCAGTAACACCATCTTTCACGTAAAATTAGTCCATAACTTCTGGGTCAAGCTCACTCATCAGTATTTCCTGGGTTTGATCTAGCTGACTGATTACCCAGCTCTCTGGAAAATCCAGAGTATACCACTATGAACAGAGTTCATCCGTCCTATACAATATGCTGTTCCACTGGGAAAAATTATATTAAGAAACTATTTCTTCCTGGAAATTCCAGTGTGGGTTCCCTTGGAGAGAAAGCTTCATGAAATTCTTAGGAGAATAAAAGAAGCTTTGAATAGAATTGAAACCGTTGTAATTTCTAGCAAGCTTCAACAGGGGAACCAGTGCTTTCAGCGGAAGGTGGTACCACACATCTTCAAAATGAAACATCTCTTGGAGACAAAAATGTTATTCTCACTGAACACATAAGCTTCCTGCTTGTCAGTTTTTGCCACACTCGTGACTGACCACTAAACATCCTTCAAAAGTATGTCCCACTGGGATCATGGGGTGGTTTGAAGATTCCCCAGATCCTTGGTTTGTGACAGGTTGCTGCCAGGAGAACTAGAAGTCCAGCAGCTTCTTGCTTCCTTCGGAAAAAATATGTGCCGCTTCCATCACCAGGAGATTAGCAAATAATTAACAACCACAGAAAATCAACTAAATCTCTTCTCCCATTGCTGCCAGTGCCACCAATTACTCCAACTGTGTTACCAAAGTTCAGTCTCCTTTTCTGCTTTAATTTTATATTGACTCTTTTTTAAGGAAAGCATTAATAAAATTTACCTGGCCTTTTTTTTTTTTTTTTTGGAGTGCAGAGAGAGACGAAAGTTGATCACGAGTTTGCTGGAAACAGAGGCAGATAAAATTCAGTGTCTCAGAGTCCCCTGTTTGCCATCAGAGGGAGTAGAGACAGCAGCTAGCTAAGTGAACAATCTGTAATAGGGGCGGAGCGGGTGCGCAGCCGTTAGTGCAACCATTAGTGTGCCACCGTTAGCGCGAGACCCGTAGGGCAGTGGTTAGAGGTCACGCTCTGCCAACAGTCAGCCTGGCAGTGGTCTTCGCGGCGGCAAGCACAGTGAGAAGCAGGTCACAGCCTTCTCCCTGGGGCCCTCCAGGCCCTCTGGCCTCAGGCCAGCGGGTGAGCTGCGGGCCCAGGGACAGGCTGAGGGCTGTGTCCTGCAGAGCTCCAGAGTCCTCGCCAGGGCCGCCCACTGGCTGGGCCCAGACCTTGAAGCAGCCCAGAACCTCTCCCCCATCCCTGGAGGTCTACCTCCAGGACTTAATGGCAGCAGCAGTCTCCATGGGTCACAGTCCATGGAGGCCTCAGCAACTGGACTACATGGACACTGCCATTAGAGTAATAGCTTCAGTCTCTCCATTCAAGTTGCAAAAATTGGTCCAGCTTAGATCAGTTGTCTACCGCTAGGAGGTGGCCAGAGGTCAGGGTTAAGTTGCAAAGACACTGCACATCATTACGTCAGATCCACCTCTGTAGTTGGGCAATTGTTCTCAAAAAAGGGCAATTGTTGTGAGCTGGGAATTAACCTGAATGGTGTTTGCTACAATATGTATTTCTATTGCTCCTATACAAATGATTCTCTCCAGTTTAAATGAAAAGCCTGAGGGCTGGTCCTGGGGCCTGGCTCCCTCAGTGATGATAGGTGGGCAGGGTCTGGGGGCCTGGCCCTGAGGGTGCCTCCAGCTGAGATCTGCCTCTTCAGCCAGACCTGGGCACTGGCAGGAGGACCCAGACTGGGTGCTGGACGAACGCTCCCAGGCAGGGTAATCGGACGTGCAGGGACCCCTTCCTCTTAGCCAGGGCCTGGACCTCAGAGGATGAAAGTTGAGCCTTGGGACCTTGCCCTTTCTTGTCAGAACAGAGAATAACATTTGTTTTGATGGAGGTTTACAGGAACATCATGACCTGACCATGACCTGACCTCAAGAACAGAGGATCTGACACCAAGAAGTCTGCAACAACTGACCACGCCCCTCCTTCACCTTTCCTATAAAAGGGCTTTGATGAAAGCTTTCGAGGAGTTCAGGGTTTTTAAGGCATGAGCCACCCGTCTCCTTGCATGGTCCTGCAATAAACATTTCTCTGCTCCAAACTCCGAAGTTTTGGTATTGTTTGGCCTCACTGTGCGTCGGGCACACAGACTTGCACTCAATAACACATCCAAGGTCACACAGAGATTTTGTACTGGGCCTAGAACAAGGGTCTTCTCATTCCCAGTTCATCCTCCCTCACCACCAGAGCATAAAGCAGCCCTATTCCTGAAGGTAATACCCTTTCAAACACCAACAGTATACAACTGAACATGGCCTGGTGAAACCTTATACCTTGTTCACACTCACCCATGCAGAGTGGATGGAAAGCAACAGGATACCTGCTCCTGTCTGACTGTGACGTTGGACAATCAGACAATCGGAATCCTTACCTGTGAGGAGTAGACCTCCTTTCTGACCTCAAAGAGATCTTCATTTTCTGAGACTTTCTTCCCCATGTCCCATCCATAGTCATTCCCTCTCCTTTTTATTCCCAAAGTGAGCATCTCCAAAATAAAGGAAGGAGTCAGTGCACAGGGTTGTGTGTGTTGAGATGGATCACGAATGGTAGAGAGTAAATGGTGTGAGGAAGGAGAATCAGGCAGACCTCAGAGGTTACCCTCCTTCCCCTGGGCAGACAGACTGGCCAGGATGGCAGCGCACTGGGGGTCCCAAGTGCGCCCTGGAGCAGAGGGGAACGACGCGGGGATCTCCCAATGCCTTCCTTTTGCTCTTAAGTCTCCCCACCCTACATGTCCACATCTCAAAACTCAGCAGTCCCTAGCGCAGCGTAGGCTCTTCACTACAGGTTGTGCTTGGCCTTTCCCCAGAGCTGTAGGATACAGACGCCCTGATGCCTCCCCGGGGTCAGAGTACCTACCAGGCCTGCCTCAGGAATACGAGGTGCTGCTGTGAAACACACAGTCCTCTACAAATGCAAGGATGTTGTTACAGGATACTGAGGGTTAAGCAATGAAAGGGTAGCCTGTTAGAATATTTTAAAGCGCACGTACAAACATCCGTGAGGCTGGTACTTGCAGGGAGGGAACAGCCAGGGCCATGCTTGTGAGGCCTTGACTTTGACCCTTTCTGGAGCCCGCTAGGCCTCGCAGACATCAGAGTGCTCTCCTTCCTCCTTCCTCCCTCCCTGACCAGTCCAGTCATTCTTGGTCCCCTCCCTTCACCCAGGCCATGCGCGGCGCACAAGGCCTCTGCGGGTTGGAAGGGCCTGCTGGGCCTGAGACTTCCAGACTCTGTGGAACAACGCCTGTCCTCCTCAGACGGGCAGGATAGACCCCGACACCACAGGGAAACCAGTATGTGTGTCTCCCGGAAGTGAGGACTTGGTGCCCCCAAACAAGAAGGGTCAGTCAAGATGTCTCTCCTTGCCCAGGTTTTTATGGGCATCTCAGGGCAGAGAAGAGGGCTGGGGGTATAACGTGTCTCTCTCTGTTTCTCTGATTAGCCTCCTACACTCCCTGATGAGGACTGCGCCACCAGGGAAGTCCCAGATCTAGTTTTTAAATCAAGTAATCTAGGTTTTTAAAAAATAATTCAAAGTAGACAGAAAAAAATCTTGCATAATCATTTTGTAGTAGTATCCCTGCCAAGCCAGTGGGTAATGACAGCTTCCCAGGGCTCTTATCTGCCCCAAATTACTCTTACCTATCCCAAATTAAAGGAAGTTTCCATTTCAGCAAGTTGGAGCAATTCAGAGAAGAAGCAATGACCTGAGTTTTGGCAAAGAAAATCAGAAGTTGGTCCTTCTTCATTTCTTCTTTTAACCAAGGTTCTCTTCCCCTTTGGATTTTATAAGGGCCACAGACCACTCCAGAGATCCCAAGCCAATCTCCACTTATTTATGGGAGAAAGACAGAATCAACCACATGATGGAGAAAATCTCAAATGTCCCTTACTTCTGTTCAAGTACACATGAAGCTCCTTCAAGGTCCATACACTGTGCCAAACCCAGAGGTTGGGGATGGGGAGGAGGAAGTCAGATATGGATAGCAACAAGGTCTTCCTTCTAAGAGCTCAGCAGTCCAGTGAGAAAGCAAGCACAAGATACAAGGTCCAGGACTTCCCTGGCGGCACAGTGGTTAAGAATCCACCTGCCAATGCAGGGGACATGGGTTCGAGCCCTGGTCTGGGAAGATTCCACATGCCGCGGAGCAACAAAGCCTGTGTGCCACAACTATTGAGCCTGCGCTCTAGAGCCCATGAGCCACAACTACTGAGCCCGCGTGCCACAACTACTGAAGCCCATGCACCTAGAGCCCATGCTCCTTAACAAGAGAAGCCACTGCAATGAGAAGCCTGTGCACCACAATGAAGAGTAACCCCCACTCGATGCAACTAGAGAAAAGCCTGAGCGCAGCAGCAAAGACCCAATGCAGCCAAAAATTAATTAATTAATTAATTAATTTAAAAAGAAAAAGATACAAGGTCCACTGGGATATGGACAAAAAATTATGGGCATCTATGGGGGGGTGACTGGTAAGATCTGGAAAAGCTGTTCGGGGAGGTGGGATTAGAGCTGAGCCACTCAGCAGTGAGATGGTAGACTGGGGAAAAACATTTGCATGGAAGTAAAACAGGAGAATAAACCAATGCAGTAGAAATGTGGGGTGTAGAAATATTGAAATGCCCATAGCTCAGGAAGAAATGGTTTCCAACCAGCATCACTGACCGTCACCCCATCCTTAGGTCTGGGGCATCTAGAAAGAACACCAAATTTACCAGCAACTATGATCCTTCTAGACTCTGCTTACTGCACTGCTGATCTGAAAGTACCTGCTAGCTTCATCTGACCACTTAAAAAGCAATTTTCAGGCCCATGTCAGTGGCTCAATGGGGATATTGCAATACAGACTGCTTCTTCCTGAAGTCAGAGCAAGTTTGGCGCCAAGTAATGAATTGCAAAGGGAAGGTGCACTGATGCAGACAGAGATGCCTAAACAAAGGTACCTGCTAGAGGCTCTCCAGGTCTTCCATGGGTGTTTCTGGAAGGCTGCAGGTTTGCCGTGGGGCTCTTGCACCCAGAACTGCTCTTGATAAGAGTTTTCTCCCTATGAGGAAAACATGATAAAAGACTACTGTAATTCCTATTTTTAAGTAAAGCGAACATATTAAAATAAGTTCCCACATTATTTATGATAAAGTAGAATTGGTGAAACAGAAATTCATGAGCTATATGAGTAAGAAAGTTTACTGATTGTAATTTTGTCCCACCCAAAGCTTTCTCTTATTTTCAAGTAGTGGGCAATTTCTCTAGTGATTTCCAAAATGCTATCTCAGTTAGCTAAGTTTTGTTCAGTATAGCAACATTTTAATGTTGTATTCTTCATTTTTTAAATTTTTAATTCTTAAGGTATATTTTTAAATTTTTACATGTATTGCTAAATAAACTGTGTATTTAAGAATAATTTATACTGGGGCTTCCCTGGTGGCTCAGTGCTTAAGAACCCGCCTGCCAATGCAGAGGACATGGATTCAAGCCGTGGTCCAGGAAGATCCAACATGTCACAGAGCAACTAAGACCATGTGCCACAACTACTGAGCCTACGCTCTAAAGCCCATGAGCTACAACTACTGAGCCCATATGCCACAACTACTGAAGCCCAAGCGCCTAGAGCCCATGCTCCACAACGAGAAGCCACCGCAATAAGAAGCCTGCAAACCGCAACGAAGAGTAGCCCCCACTCAATACAACTAGAAAAAAGGCCGTGCGCAGCAATGAAGACCCAATGCAGCCAAAACTAAATTAATTCATTTAAAAAATAATAATTTATATCAGTAACTAGGGTGATGATTAGTTGGAGGAAGAACATCTACTAGTGCTGTATTCATGACTA
The DNA here is from genome assembly GCF_003031525.2 of Neophocaena asiaeorientalis asiaeorientalis. Taxonomy (NCBI): domain Eukaryota; kingdom Metazoa; phylum Chordata; class Mammalia; order Artiodactyla; family Phocoenidae; genus Neophocaena; species Neophocaena asiaeorientalis. The sequence goes on from NW_020172627.1 coordinate 3,209,429, forward strand.
TCAGTGTTTGAACAACTAACTTTAATGTCTTATGTTATTAGGTTAGACGGTTAATTTTACAAGAAACACAATGTATAAAACACATCATTGAACAAAAACAAAGGATCATGAGAGATTACTACAAGCAACTATATGCCAATAAAATGGACAACCTGGAAGAAATGGAGAAACTCTTAGAAATGCACAACCTTCTGAGACTGAACCAGGAAGAAACAGAAAATATGAACAGACCAATCACAAGCACTGAAATTGAAACTGTGATTAAAAATCTTCCAACAAACAAAAGCCCAGGACCAGATGGATTCACACATGAATTCCATCAAACATTTGGAGAAGAGCTAACACCTATCCCTCTCAAACTCTTCCTACATATAGCAGAGGGGGGAACACTCCCAAACACATTCTACGAGGCCACCATCACCCTGATACCAAAACCAGACAAAGAGGTTACAAAGAAAGAAAACTACAGACCAACATCACTGATGAACATACATGCAAAAATCCTCAACAAAATACTAGCAAACAGAATCCAACAGCACATTAAAAGGATCATACACCATGATCAAGTGGGGTTTATCCCAGGAATGCAAGGATTCTTCAATATATGCAAATCAATCAATGTGATACACCATATTAACAAACTGAAGGAGAAAAAGCATATGATCATCTCAATAGATGCAGAAAAGCTTTCGACAAACTTCAACACCCATTTATGATAAAAACCCTTCAGAAAGTAGGCATAAAGGGAACTTACCTCAATATAATAAAGGCCATATATGACAAACCCACAGACAAAATTGTCATCAATGGTGAAAAACTGAAACCATTTCTGCTAAGATCAGGATCAAGACAAGGTTGTCCACTCTCACCACTATCATTCAACATAATTTTGGAAGTTTTAGCCACAGCAATCAGAGAAGAAAAAGAAATAAAAGGAATGCAAATCGGAAAAGAAGAAGTAAAGCTGTCACTGTTTGCAGATGACATGATACAATACACAGTGGTTAAGAATCTGCCTGCCAATGCAGGGAACAAGGGTTCGAGCCCTGGTCCGGGAAGATCCCACATGCTGCGCAGCAATTAAGCCCGTGCACCACAACTACTGAGCCTGTGCTCTAGAGCCTGTGAGCCACAACTACTAAGCCCACGTGCCACAACTACTGAAGCCCACGTGCCTAGAGCCCATGCTCCACAACAAGAGAAGCCATCACAATGGGAAGCCCACGCACTGCAGCGAAGAGTAGCCCCTGCTCACAGCAACTAGAGAAAGCCCATGCGCAGCAATGAAGACCCAACGCAGACAAAAATAAAAATAAATTTAAAAATTTATTAAAAACACCAAAAATTCATCATTCTCCAAAGTGGATCTTTTTTATAATATTTATTCTTTTATTTATTCATTCATTCATTCATTTTGGCTGCGCCGGGTCTTAGTTGCAGTACACGTGATCTTCACTGCAGCATACGGACTCTTAGTTGCGGCATGCGGGATCTAGTTCCCTGACCAAGAATCAAACCTGGGTCCCTGCATTGGGAGCGTGCAGTCCTATCCACGGGACCACCACGGAAGTTCCCAAAGTGGATCTTATATGTAGGCCTTTGATAATATTTAATTCTCCCTCAGTGTTATAGTAGAAAAATTGTTCTTAATTAATTATAGAAAATTACATACCATTTAGCTACCTGAAGGGAAATGAGGACATTTCAACAATTTTTGTAAATATTTTCCAAATGCTCAGAATCATGATACTATATAAATAAGTCATTTATGGTACATACTAATAAAAACCGTTTATTTGCATCATGTAGGATTGAGTTTGTCTGCAAATAACAGAAACCCAACAGTGCTGGCTTATTTGTCTGAAGTAACAAGTGATGTGGGGGAAGCAGCCCACAGCTGGTATGGAGGCTCACAGTGTTACAAGGATACAGGTCCCATCAGTAGTCCTGACCCACTAACATTAGCATGAGGTTTCTGTATCAGCTACAGGGTGGCTACTGCACTCCTAGGCACTCTGGCCATATTGCAAGATGGAAGAAGGATGATGGATGATGGGTGGTGAAGGGCAGAGAGCCAAAGGCACAAGACAGCCTTGTCTGATAATCAAGAAAATCTTTTCTTTTGCTTTAAGCTCCACTTGTTTCTATTTAAACAGCCAAAATTGGGTCATATGTCCACCCAGAGCTATCGGGGCATCTGTAGAGTTGAATACTTTTCAGTAGGAATTGAATACCAAGGTTCTACTAGTAAGGAAGCAGAGGAGAATAGAAATATTGGGTAAGCAATTGGCCATTTCTGCCACAATGTCATGGTTTTTATCGTTTCTGTGGTAGAAACTGAAATTGCATGGTACAAGTTACTATCGCTTTCCTCCACTTTGGGTGCACAGGAAGGATACACCCACACTCCCTTGAAGCCAGGCACAGCCACATGCCTACTTGCAGCTCAGGAAGTCTGAGCAGAAGTGACATGTTTAGCACCCAGGCCAAAGCACTGAGCTGCAGTACTTGACTCTAAGGCCTCTCTCCCTGCCGCAAGGACCTCGGAGGTAAGGGTCGAATCGAGAAGGAGTACAGTCAGAGTGGTCACTGTGAGCAGAGCTCTCTGACAACCTGCACTAGATGTGGTACTTGGGCGGTAAGTAAAGCTTTGGTCTTTTAAGTCACTAGGATTTGGGACTGGTCTGTTACCATAAAACCTAGCCTATCCTGACGCACAAACTGATAGCTATTTGTCTTGTGCTCTCAATTAAACATTTTGTTTGTTTAATAAATAGGTGGGAGTACATTAAAATGTAGTGTATGTACATTTAACAAGCCAGTACCATTTCTTTAAATATAAAGGGTTAAAAATTAGATGATCTACCTTTTTTGAACACGATCTACCTTTTTAGAATGTTAGCAGTTTGGATGTGATGATAATCTATAGATACTTGAAGAGGAACACATAGGCTTCGAAGAGTTAAACTGGCTCATTGAAGAGGATGTGGCAAGATTTGACCCCCATTAAGGAAGGTCCTTATGGATGGGGGGCAGTTGTCCAAGATAGTGAGGTGGGCCCTTCTCCATCTTAATAAGCTCTAACAAAATGATTTTTCACTGTATATTTTGAAATAATTTAAGGCTTACAAAAGTATTGCAACAATAATACAGAGAATTCCCCCTCAGCTTCACTCATACCACACTCCCCTGCTTTTCTTCTAAAGATCTGGAAACTTCTCTGCTTTCTTGGCACATTCATCCTCCTCTTCTTAAACTTGGAATCTTGGAGCTCCTCAAGGCTACCTGTAGGCCCCTCTTCTTCTCCATCTACACTCTTTCATCAGATGAGCGGTGTGCACCCAAGGCCTGTTACCACACGGCGTGCCAGATGACCTGAGCCAGATTTCCACATTTTGTCTGTACATTCTCTTTAACGTATCCAGTAATATCCAATTGTCCACATGATATTGGCTGTTAAATGTCTCAAATGTACCTCAAACTAAGGTCCCAAACAGAACTTATTATTTTCACACCCTACCCACACCTCATCTTCCTGTCTTCTGGTGTTTCACTGGATTTTACTACAATCCATCAAGCAATGCAAGCCAGAATTATTATAGCCCTATTTGACAACTCTCAATTCATCTGTCATTTCCCACATCAAATATCCCTTTCCTTGGGAAGACGTCCCTGACCCCCCTAACGGACAAATCTAGAACTGTCCATCTCACCTTCACTGCACTTATCACAGTTATGATTTTATAATTATTTGTATGACGACTTAAGTAACATCTGTTCCCTCAACTAGACCATAAGCTTGTTGAGGGAAGGACTTTGGTTCTGTGTAATGTATCCCCACTTCCTAACCCATTGATTCAAACAGTCAGTGCTCAGTTGTGTTTATTGAATGAATATGTGAATGGGAACCTTTCCAACATGTGACTTTCTTCCTCAAAATTCTGGCTTCCCTTCCTCTCTTTGGTGGATCACTTAAGGGAGCGAAGATCAGTTCACTTTCCCCTTGTTGAATCACCACTAAGTATTCTTAAGAGACTTCATAAGGGCAGACAGATGCAACTTCTCCAGTTTAAGCCAAAACTTTTTCTTGTGCTACCAGTATTCCAGAAATTAAGGTCCTCAGACTTGTAAATGACACACAGCACTCATCCTTGTTCAAGCTGACAGTGGGCACAGCAGAGCATGCACACACTTGGAGGAAAAACATCCCAGAAGGAGGGCACAGTAAATGCAAAGGCCCTGAGGCAGGAGCTCACCTGATGTACTGAGAAAGATCAAGGCCATCAGGGTCAGGAGTGGAGTGAATTGGGAGGAAAGTCTTTTACCCTGAGATGAAAAAACCATGTAGGTGTTCAAACAGAGTAGCAGCATGATCCAACTTACACTTTAAAAGAACCTCTATAGTTACTACATGGAGACCAGACTGGTCACCCATGTAGGGGTGGAAGGCAAGAGAAGAATTAGGAAAACCAAGTGCTACTACCTACTGTCCCCCACTTTCTGATCTGCAGTTGGTGGAAGCTGTTCCCTTGAATTGACCTAGAAAGAGAAGGTTTATGAGAGAATTGGGTGGAAGAAAGGGGTCAGTAAATGATGAGGCGAGCAGTTCTCTGGTCAACACAGAGTGATTCCTATGCAGGACATGACAGGGCTAATCATGATCTGGGTTTCTGAGCCAGGGCCATTTCTAAAGAAAGGAAGGCAATGTCTTCCTTGAACTGGGCTGGCAGAATTGCTCTGTCTCAGGCTGGAAATGAACAACATTCAGGTCACTTATGGATGGCCTCCTAGTAAGGCCTTAAGGACTAACTGCAGCTCAGACACATGACTGCTCCATGGCCTGCACAGCCGACCACACAGGGACCATGAGAGGAGAGGTGATCTCAGGCCCTGCAGCGACCAGGCTCCCAAGCTGCTGCCCCTCCCATCCAGTCCTGGGCTCAGACTCCTGCCCACTTCTGCCTGGGATTCTTAGATCAGCTCCTTAGGTCTTCATGTAAGGTCTTCTCCACCCCCACCTGGATCCCAGTGGGAGGATTTGACTAATGAGCATCTAGCAGGTGTCTGGAAAGAGCTGCAGGGCAGCAGTGAGGTGCTGATTGGCACATGCCCCACCCCCACTCCACTGCTAAGAAATCCTCCACTTAATTAGGCTGCCAGAAGCATTACTTTTTTATTTTTTTAATTCCCTTGTAGGTTCTGATGGCAGTCATGCTTGTGGAAAGTTCTACGCTCTCCTTCCCACTCCTGCCGCCTCAACAATGTTGCTGCCGGAAGAGGGAGTTTTGTCTCCTCCAGGCCCACAACGGCCAGGGCAGGACACAGGCTCATCCCCAGCCCACAGCCCCGCCCACACTATGGGCAAAGACGACTTGTACTACGGGTGTTTTTATGTACCAGGATTGGTGATTTTTAATATGGTCTGCTGTTTTCTCAACTCTACAATTTTCAGTTAGCTCCAAGGGCTTTTTTATCACTTCACTGGTTCCTGGACTAAAGATTTAGAAGGCAGTTTAGATACTTCAAATGGTAGATTTGGTCCAGAGATTTATGGTCTTGGGGATAATTGACTCCATAAATTGTGGAACAAAAAGCTTATGCTCATAGAACTGTACAACACAAAGAGTGAACCCTAATATAAGCTATAGACTTTAGTTAATAATGTCTCAGTATTGGTTCATCAATTGTAACAAATGTACCACACTAATGTGAGATGTTAATAATGGGAGAAACTGGGTGAGGAAGGAGAGGTGGGAATGCTGCATATCATCTGCTTAATTTTTTGTGAACCTTAAACTTCTCTAAAAAATAAAAAGTCTCTTCACTAAAAAATAATGTGGGCAGAGTGAGTAGATGAGGGTATCGATGAAACAACATTAGCCAATAGTTGGTAATTTTTGAAGCTGAATCATGGTCCATGGATGGGGATTCATTATATTATTATATGTCCACAATAAAAGTTTTAAAAAATCTTATGCTATTTTAATAGCATGTCTTTTTCATTATAAAAATAATTCACACACATTGTACACATTTGAAAAATACTGGAATGTACCTATAATGGAGTCACTCAAAAATATCTACTATAACATTTTGGCGTGGACATATATACAAATAACAAAACTGAGATCATACTGAATAAGAAGTTTTAGATCTACCTTTTTTTTAAACTTAGTATTGCACCATAAACACCTTCCCATGTCTTAAAATATCTCCAAAAGCATGCTTTTAAATAGTTGCCATAAGATTTCATAGGGTGGCTGTACTATATACAATCTAGAAATTAAATATCCACCTGAATGGCCCTCATCCCATATGGCTGGGACTGTCAGAGGTGTGAGATCTGCAATGCACGCCTAGTCCTGCCACAGATCAGCCTGAAGGCGAGAAAGCCATTTGGCCTTAGTCCCCAGCTGGTGGAGAATTTCTCACTCTTCAAGTTGTAAATGCACTTCAAGGCTATTTAACAGCAAGGAAGAGGCACTTTTCTTCTTCATCACACAATCTCATGTGGACTTGCTATTTACAAAACAAAAGGCAGGTGGGATTTGAGTGTCTGGAGCCCTGGCATGTGTGCAACTGCTCTCTCTGGTCCAACAAGCCAGAACTCTCTGGGGGTGCCCAAGGATAAAGGCAGTTCCTGGCACACAATGAAACACTCTGACCCTTTCCTCCTGCTCAAGAAAGCACATCATCAGAGATCAAATGAATGAGAATGGTGTTATGGCAATAAATTTCACTTAGAAACTGTAGCAAGTCCTTGAAATCAACCTCACCCCCAACGACGACTGTCCATCACCTAGAGGGGTGGCCCACAGGCTCCAGGCAGACCCTGCCAGCCCATGCTTGATAGGTCCTCTCAGATAACCACCCAGCTCATGGCATAAAGAATCACAATTAAAGTAGGATTGCAATGGGACCAAACAGCCAAATGAACAGAATGCACACTGGCCAGAAGGAATTAGGTTTGACTGCAGACCATACAATCAATGAGATTTCCAAATCAGATCTGGAAGAAGCAGGTTCTTACTGCACGAGCCAGTTCTCCCTGAGGCTAAGCAGACACAGGTGCCAGCCCATCTGACCTTTGCCAAAGGTATTTTCTTCCACAAAGCTGGAGAGAAAAGAGAGTCTAAAACTTCAAATTTGAGGAAATGTGTTTTCCAAAATCCAAGTCTCTTGCCAATATATCAGGCCCTTTATCTTGGAGAGTTTATCTAATCAGACAACTGTAATATGCACGGTGATGTGAACACTGAGAAGCAAAATTAGTCTTTGGGAGGGACAGGCTCTGTTTCCACTGGATCTGCAGGCCATGGGAGGCCCCAGCCTTCACTTGCACTCTGTGTGTCCCTGTGACAGGAAGTCTTTCAGGTCAATTCATCTGGGAAAGGGTAACCGACCGACTGAATTTCTGAGCACCGTTGCATAACAGGGTTTCCAGTGCACCTACAGGGAGGTGCCTACCGTGTGAACTGGCCCCAAGTGAAGAGTCACGTGGACGGCCCTGAAGGCCATGAGTTGAGCGGTGGGGGATTCAGCCAGAGATCCAAGCTGTTGGCTCAGAGAGCAGACAAGAGAAGCCAATGGGAAGAGCACTCATGCAATACAGGGAGCTACAACTGTGGACACCCCTCAGGGGCCCTCGTATCCTCAGGTACCCCTTGAAATACAGACAGAGAGCATCCCATCAACAGCCATCTCTCCACACTTTTAAGAAACAGGCCTCTTCTTTAACACAGGTCTGTTTCATGCATGAAGATCTCAGATCTCTGGCACTGAGGTCTTCGGAGATAACCCTAGCTCCAGCCAGCTCTTCCTTGGACCTGATCAGGGGACAGAGGGGACTTAAAATTCTTATCCTGCCCCAAAAGGAAATCAGTAGAAAGCTTAAAATAAAAGTGATAGAGACAGAGGTTGAGGAAGAAATGTTGCCAGCGTTCTGGCTACAAGTGCTCCACAGAGCAGCTTCCCAAGGACAGTCTGCCTTCATTCACTTGGCCCCTCACATCAAGCTGGGTAAGAGGGCGACATTCCCGCATCCCCCACAGCAGGGGCTGTGCATGTAAAAGGCTCTAGAATCCAGGATGTGCTGCTCCTCAGGAAAACGTGGCCAGAAGGTGACTCCAGAGGCCACTGTGACTCAGCCAGCCACAAGGGAAAGCCATCAAGTCCTGAGAACATTCTTTAAAGGAAGGGGTTTCTGAGAGAGCCAGGATGAGACTATGAGCCGTGAAGGGAGGAAGTGGCTGCACGCAATAATTCGTACTGCCATTGCCCAAATGACCACAGTAAAAACCCTATAAAACATACTGTGTAGAAAGGAAATAATTTAGAAAATACAAAGAAGGTTGAAGACACAGATAAAGCTAAGGGAATTAAAGGCAAACAGGCCATGACACTAAACTACTTAGAGGAGAGAAAATGGCATTTAAAAAATCACTAGGACAAAAGGCTAAATGCTGGGGAATTCCCTGGCAGTCCAGTGGTTAGGATTCCATGCTTCCACTGCAGCGAGCACAGTTTGATCCCTGGTTGGGGAACTAAGGTCCTGCATGCTGCATGGCTTGGCCAAAGGAAAAAAAAAAAGTCAACTTAAAAAAAGGCTTCAGAAAAAAAAAAAAAAAGCTTCAGAAAAAATAGGGAAATAATTTATTTTTAAAAAAAGACTAAATGCTGAAGAAGATTATAGGTAAACTATACGAGCAAAATAAACCAAGAGAATTAGAACAGAGAAAAGAGCTGTTGAAAACCAATAAACCAAAATAGATGAAAGGAATGAAATTTTCATTCAAATGAAAATGAAAAACTATTAATGTCCACAATACCAGACTAATTAAACAAATTTATATGACAGCATATATGATACAATATTAAGATACCTCTGAACATAAATGTTTCAGATAAACAATGATACATAGGATGCTCCTGGCACAGTACATGATAAAATTAAACATAGTATAGTCTCAACTTAAATACATATATAAAAATACATAAAATTATGTGTTCATAAAAGAAGTGTGTGTGCACATGTACATGCTTATGTAAAAGTCTGGAAGGAAGTACATCAAAATGCTAACAGTGGTTAACTCTGTGGGATTATTAGTAATTTAAATTGGTCGTACATTTTTTAACTTCTCACAATATATTACTTTTATTGCCAGAAAAAAAAATTTTTTTCAAAATATAAAAGCAGAAATCAGTTTGAAAATATATCTGTAGAAAATGAAATTTTTGTGTTGTTTTTAAGTTATCCTGTTAGAGCCATTTAATTTTTACTTCAAGAGATGTTATGAAAGGAAGAATGCCTTCAAATGAAATGGTTAATTGAATAAGAGGATATAATGTCCATCCACTCACTAAAAGATAGTTCACACCACATTAGTTCACACCAAATACTCACTTAGGAACTGGAGATATAACGAACGAGATAAAAATCTTGTCCTCCTAAGGACATTCTGGTTGGGAAAAAATATACAATAAACAAAATAGAGAACATGTCCAATGGTGGTAAGGACAATAGATAAAAATAGAGCAGCATAAGGGATACTTGGTTCTGGGAAGCTGTTGCATTTTTACATAGCGATGAAGGACAAAACCCTGAGACGGTGACTTCTGGACAAAGACCCAAGGTAGTGAGGCCGCCACCCCGTGGACACCTGAGGGGAAGCGTTCAGGCCAAAGGAACACTGGCGTGAAGGTGTGAGGCAGCAAGGGCCTGGAGTAAGGAACAGCAAGGAACAGCATGTGTGCTGGACAGAGTAAGGGAAAGAGGAGTAGCAGATGAGGGCAAAGTGCAAAGTTGGCTGTGATCATGAGTGGGGTCACCGGAGGACCATAACATGAGAAGAATATAAACAAAGGGTAACTGAGACTTGTCCCAGTGTTGTGTGCTCTCAAATGCACGTGTGTCAATAACTGTTCTTCCTCTCAAGGCACCTTGTTACGTACTATTGAAATGTGTGGCTTTAGCCTTCAACTATGACTTCAGTTAAGGTGGACGCGAAGAATTGAGGGCTTATAATCATTCATTTCCATTAAATAAATTAGTCATTCAATGTAAAACCAATTTCAAAATACATAATTTGGAACAACAAAATATGCTAAAATAACTTGGACAAAGATATAGAAATTCTAAGAGGGTAGCTTAAAGCAGCCATAGGGTCAATTAGGTGGAAATTGCCAGAAAGCAAACGGGGAGCTCAGACCACCAAAATCTGGGATGTCGTAAAGCTGTAAAAAGCTGTAAAACTTTTGTCAGATGAAATCCTGGACTCCCTGAGTTAAAGGCAGCAGGTCTTCCAAGCTGGTCATCCCTGTGAAGCTTCCTGAGAGGGACTGTGTACATCTACAGCAGTTTCACAGCAGTCAGAACAAGGCAGACAAAAATGAGCTGTGGGAGCAATACTTTGACTAGAAGCTTCAGAAGGAAACAGAGCTGTGCTATCTCCACGCCTAGGTACACACTGTGTGGTCAGGTGGGAAGGACCAGGACAGCAGTGGCCTGCTAAGGTTGGGAACCACGCTGGGTCATGAAGGTCACCACTACCTTGGTGGAGCATCATTATTCAAAGAAGTGTCATTGCTTCTCCTCAGTGCATAACATTGCCACATCTTTCACTCAGCCCAGCATGAAAGAGAGCTCACCAACAAGCACAGGGACACACTGACCTCTAGACCTTCAGGCCTGGTATCTTCCTCACTGTGGTCTCACCCAGAGATTGACTCCAAAGAGGAAAACCTCTCCTGCTCCAGGAGAACCCAGGGGCCAATGCTCATTCCCTAGAATGACACGGAGCTGGACGGGAAGAGACCTTCCCTGCCAACATCATCATACGTCATCCAAGGAGGATTCCGCTGGCCAGCTCATTCAGCAGAGTAGAACTGGATGGACCCCCTGAATGTCAATTCTCCATGATCTGAATGAATGGCTCTCTCAAGAGGGAGCTAGAGAAATTGGAGGGACTCAGGACCTAGAGAAATCTGTGTAATCGTCTCAATTTTTGTCTCCATAGTCATTGGTGGAAGAACTTGTCAGGTCTAAGAAACGAGAGTTCTTGGAATTACAGACTGAATCACAGATGAAACCCTTTATAATGAAAGAGCTAATCTGCCAAATCCTCCCAGGACAAACCCTCAGCTCACCTATACTTTCCACAGTCTCTGAAAACGATTTTAGGGGAAGTCCTTCTTTCCATTCAGAGTTAACCAGCAGTCATTCTGGTGGTTTGGACCATTATGGTGACTGTGTTACTAGCAGATCAATTCTAACTATTATACAGAAATGGTTGCTTCTGCCTGGGGAGAGAGAGAAGACAACTGCAAACTGGCTTGGAGAAGCACATCCTCAGCCCACTGCCAGGTCTCCAGCCTACTGGGTCAACACCGCACAGCTCAGAATTCCTGGTGAAACATGGTACTTGACAATTTTCCTGAGGAGCTCATGGCTGGATCTTAGAGATTAATCCAGTTTTATCTGGCAGTCAGTAGAACAATGAAATAGAATCACATTTTCCCCATGAGACATGAGGGGCTTTATTTTCTCTTTTAAGGAATGCTGAAGCCCTTTACAGTCGCCTAGCACTTTGCCATTTACAAAGAACCTCTGGTTAATTATTCCCATTGAGACTAAGACCAACCATGTGAGGTTGTTCAGTGACAACCACATAGGGAGAGCAAAGTGACTTGCCAAAGGCCACTAAGACTCAGAAGTGGAGCGCCTGAACTTCTGACCCCCATTGGACGCACTCCAGGGAGCAGCCCTGTCCACTGAACCACCCTGTCATTCAGGACCTCACGGTGTTTGTGCCTGGATGTGTGCAAATGCCCTCCTCAAAGAATCTACACTGATTGGTCTTGGGTTATGTGTCCTTCAAGACAGTAAATCTTCCCTGACAGACTTCCTCCTACCTCCCAAAGGCCAGCTGGTCCCCTTTCCCCTATGCCACATCTGTACTTTAAATGTTCCTTTATTGCTTATTACTTTTTACTATAATTTGTTTATTTACATGACAAGCTATTAGCCTGTGAATCCTTAGGACAGTGAATACTTATGAAGCAGGTAGAAGGAGCAGAATTTTTGGTCTTTGGAACCAGGCTGCCTAGGATGGAATCCCAGGTTCACCATTTATTAGCCCTTAAAAGAAAATTACTTCAACTCTCTGTGTCTTCATTTCCTCATCTGTAAAATCTGGTCAATAACAAAATTGCCAATCTCATAGGGTTATTGTGAGGATGAAAGCAGTTAATACACGAAAATCACTAGAATAATTAATACACATTATGAAACAATCTAAATGTGAATGAATAGGGGAATTGATAAATTAAATGCAGTGTTTGCATACAATGGAAAAATACCCTCCAGCCATTACGGAAATACACCTATACATACCGCCACTGTAATCAGTGTCATCGACACCATCACCATCATCATCATTATCATCTTTGTATCCTTAGCTCCTATCAAGCCTGTCACACAGCAGGTGCTCCATAAAGTTCTGTCAAACAAATGAACAAATATATGTACTTATTAAACAGTGACTTGGGTAAAAATAGAAATTTTACCTGCTCTGCTTTTGGGCAGTCACACTCCCTGGACTACATCTAAAAACAGGAGGATCACTGCTTTCCTCCACAAAAGAATACACAGGAAATTCAAGGACTTGAACTTAAGTTTCCTAAATTAATTGACCCAAATGAAAAGCACAGGCCTCCAGGCCAAAGAATCAGGCTCAGTTATTTGTTAATGAAATATTATGCAACTAAGAAACTTTGTTTCAATTCAGGCTAAGTAGCCTGGATGGAACTGCTTGGATCCTAGCAGAAACCCCCAGGATGGATAGAGAATGGAAACCCCTGTAAAGGAATCCAATATACCCCTCCTCTTTCTTTTTAGACTATTTTATTTAGAACAAACTACAAGGGTAACCACCACAGAAATCTACTAGCACAGGGATTTTCACACAAGTCTCTCTGTTGTGTGTGTGTGTGTGTGTGTTTCTTTACGTGTCTGTTGAGCCATTAAAGGGAAAGGTAGCAGATTCAAGGAACTTGCAAAGGGAAATGAGATGGTTACTTTAATAACCTTTAATTTTTTAAAAAATAAAACAGGTCTTTCCTATCCAAAATAGTGAATATCAAAACATACGACAGCTTTGTAAAAGATTGGAAAAGGCCGGAATCTAAGATACTTAAAGTACCTAACATTTGTATACCATATTTCATTTACAAAACTCTTTCATGTTATTTAAATTTTAAAAGAGTAGAGATAATCTTTTATAAATAAATTCTATAGCAACTCTCAGCCATGATTTCAAAGAGAAATCTATCAGAATTTCTGTTGCAGTCTTTTTTGTTATAGTGAAAAACTTGAAATAGCTGAAATGCAAATGAACAGGAAAATTGGTAAATGTGGTATATTGATAAAATGGGAAAATATCACACAGCAATTAAAGAAGTTATATATACAGATTTGTATGTATGTATTAACATGGATAGATTTCAAAAGCAATTCAAGTATAAAAGAGGAAGTTGTATAATGACATAGTAATGTTTATGGAATAACACTTAGGTAAATTTTTTTTTAAAGCCATGAGCTTCCAATGACATAACTAACCACAGAGGCCAAGCAGCGTTTTTTTTAATCTTCCAACCTCCTTAAAACTAAACAGACCAAACATAAGAGTGAGGAAATAAATCCATGAATAACCTCTTCAATAACACTTGGTGATTGGGAATCCTCTATGAACCTGAATAAGGGATGTGGGTGAACAGGACCGCAGGAGATCAGCAGCTGTAGGACTCAAGTTAGGAAAACGAGAGGAAGGCCCTGGTACCCTATAAGGGATGAAAACCAAAGACCAAAAACAAAAGCAAAAAAACAAGCAAACAAAAACACAAACAAATACATCCAAGATTTTCAAAACATATTAGGAGGATTCTGAGAAAACAGCCATGATGACAAATGCATAGGTTGTGAATCTTCTAAGAGGCCCCTCTCATAAATAGAGCAACTAGGATAGCAAAACCAAAGCCCACAGGCAATATCTACCAAAATATTGAGATACCAACATATCTTCATGATTCCAAATCACACGTAGGTAGGAACAAACCATTTACAACTCCATGACCTGCATAAGATTATGAGACTTCTGATAACACTTATAATCAATGAAGAAAAAATGTACAACAGAAAGCAAGGGAGGCTAATCTGAAAACAGTAGTTAAAACTGAAAAAGGAGTATTAAATTTAGAAGAATCATTTTGTTATCCAGACAAAACTATCAAGTCACTTAAAGGGAAAAGAGGGGCTTCCCTGGTGGCGCAGTGGTTAAGAGTCCGCCTGCCGATTTAGGGGACACGGGTTCGTGCCCCAGTCTGGGAAGATCCCACATGCTGCAGAGCGGCTGGGCCTGTGAGCCATGGCCGCTGAGCCTGCACGTCCGGAGCCTGTGCTCCACAACGGGAGAGGCCACAACAGTGAGAGGCCCGCGTACCAAAAAAAAAAAAAAAGGGAAAAGAAATCAAAGTGAAGTAAGTTAGAGAAAGACAAATATCATACAATATCATTTATAAGTGAAATCTAAAATTGACATTACTAACCCACCCAATGACAGCAGAATACACACTCTTTTCAAATTCACATGAAATAATCATCATGAAAGAGCATATTCTAGACTATAAAATAAATTTAATATATTTAAATTAATTTAATGGATTAAATATTTTAATAAATTTTAAAGGATTCAAGTTACATCGAATACATTCTCTGACCGTGATGGAATTAAATTAGAAGTGAAGAACAGAAAAATCTCTGGAAAATTCTCAAATATTTAGAAATTAAATAAGATGCTTTCTAAATAACCAATGGGATGAAAAAGAAACTAAAAGAGAATTAGAAAGTATTTCAAACTGAATGAAAATGAAAACATAATATATCACAACTTCTGGAATGCCACTAAAGCAGTATATGCGGGTAATTTATAGCAGTAAATGCCTATATTTGAAAAGAAGGAAAGTTTCTAACCAATTATCTGAGCCTTCATCTTTAGGAATTAGAAAAAGAAGAACAAATTAAACACAAAGTAAGCAATATCAAGGGAATAATAAAGATAAAAAAAATAATAAAATAGAAAACAGAAAAACAATGAAAAAAATGTAATGAAACAAAAAGTTTTTTGAGAAGAGCAATGAAATTTATAAACTTCTAGACAGACTACTAAAGAAAGAAAGTAGAAAATAAAAAATTCTCAAATATCTGGAATGAGAGAGGTGGAATCATTACAAATTTTACAGATATTAAAGAAATAATAGGGGATATTATGAGCAATTTTATGCCAATAAATTTGGTAACTTCAATGAAATGGAAAATTTCCTTGAAACATACATACTACCACAACTAACTCAAGAAAAAATAGATAACCTGAAAAAAACAAAACCCTGTATCTATAAAGAAATTGAATTTGTAGTTAAAACTTTCCCAGAAATAAAACTCCAAGTCCAGAAGACTGTTGAAATCTATTACTGGTAAATTCTATCAAACAATTAAGGAAGAAATAATACTAATGCTACACAATTTTTTCCAGGTAATTTAATAATACAGAATTCTTCCCCATTCATTCAATGAAGCCAGTATTACTCTCATTCCAAAACAAGGTATGCATTACACTAAAAGTACAATTCAATATCCCTCATGAGCACAGATGCAAAACTTCGTTTTTAAAGCACACCAAATAAATATAAATAATAACATTTCATAGCCTAGTGGGGCTTATCCCAGGAATTCAAAACTGATTTAACATTAAAAAATCAGTCAATATAATTAGAAAAACTCTATGAACATTCAGTAGTCACAGAAAAACATTTGAAAAAATTCAACAGCCATTCCTGACAAAAAACTCTCAGTGAACTAGGAATACAAGGGAACTTCCTTAATGTGATCAAGGGCGTCTATTGCAAAAACAAATCTATAGTCAACATCATACTTATTAGTGAAAGACTAACTGCTTTCCCCCAAGATTGGGAACAAGCCAAGGATTTCTGCTCTCACCACTTCTATTCAACACTGTATGGGAGATTCTAGCCAGTGCAATAAGTCAAGGAAGAGAAAAAAAAAAAAAGTCTTCCAGATCTCAAATAAAGAATAAAACGGATCTTATTCATAGAAAACATGATCATATGATCATATACCCAGAAATTCCTATGGATCTACAAAAAAAATTCCTAGAACTAATAAGAGAGTTTATAAATACAAGATCAGTATAGAAAGTCAATTATATTTCTATATACTAGCAATGGAAAAGCAGAAATTTATATTTAAAAACAAAACCATTTACAATAGCATAAAATTATGAAATAGGAATAGATGAGAAAAATGCAAGACATACACTGAAAACAATAGAACACTGTTGAAGAAGATTACAGAAGATGTAAATAAATGGGGAAATATAACAGGTACATGAAGATTCAATATTGTTAAGATGCTAGTTATTCCCAAATTGATCTATAGATACAGCACCTCATCCAAATCAAAATCCTAGTCAGCTTATTTGGAGAAATTGGCAAGGTCACTGTAAAATTCATATGGAAATACAAAGGACATACAGTATCCAAAACAACTTTGAAAACAAAGGGCCTGATTCATAACTCATTGTAAAGTTATAATAATCAAGACAGTACGGTATTGGTATAAAGATACAAAAAGAGGTCAGTGTAACAGAATAGAGAGACCAAAAGTTGACCAATGTATATAGATAGACAACTGATTTTCAACCAAACGGCACAGACAATACAATGGATAAAAGACGGTTAATTTAGCAAATAAGACTGAAACAATTAGATAACCAGATGCAAAAAGTAAGTTTGACCCATTCTTTGCACCATATGCAAAAGTTAACTCAAAATGGATCATAAAACTTCTAGAAGAAAATATAGGAGAACATCTTTGTGACTTTGGGTTAGACAAAGATTTCTTACCAAAGGAAAAAAACTGATTAATTTGACCCCATCAAAATTAAGAACTGCTCTTTAAAAGACACTGTTAAGAGAATGAAAAGGTTAAATATTTGCAAATCCCAGTTTTTTAAATGAACTTGTATCAAGAACTCTGCAAACTCAATAATAAGGAAACAAAAACTCAGTTTTAAAAGAAAAGGAGCAAAATATTTGAACACACTCTTCATCAAAGAATAGATGAGGAGATAACAGAGTCATTGTAAAGTAGAATAAGATCACTGATTGCCTGTTAATGTTAGCTGAGAGTAAAAGGATGTCACTTGAGGCTGACAAGTCAAGTAGACGAAGCTTAAGTAAATTGAAGAGTACAGAGATTAACAGTAAGATAAAACTAGTGCCTAAAATTCAAACCTTAGGAAAATGGAAGGAGAAGTGGTTTCCATAATTTCCACATTGTTCAAAATAGGACACCAACAGATAGTATCTAAAGAAAAAGATAAGTAGGATTTTTATATAAATCATTAATTAGCATAGAGGTAATTACTAGAATACACACAAATCTTCCTGAATACTAAAGCCAATACCAAATAAAAGAATAAGTAAAACATAGCATGGTCAAACTGAGATTGAACATGTTATTTGTGTCAAAAAGAAAGAGCTAAGCTCATTTGTAAAACACAAAGTTTTATCAAGTTGACTTACAAAGCAAAATCCAACTCTGTGCTCTAGACAGAGACAAGTAAGAAAAGAGATTCAGAAAAGATAAAACTTAAAAGATGAGAAAATTCATCCTGGGCATATCTTGATATCAAAGTAGGATTCTAGACAAAAAGCAATAAATGGGACAAAGAAAAACACTTTTTAATGCTAAAGGCTATAATTTCATAATGAAGATATGTTATTAATATTTATGCACCTGACAACACAGCACGTTTGCCAAGTATAGAAGATGAAAGGAGAAACATGCAGACACAGGCTGGAGACTATAGAACAGTTAAGCTGTGCTTGGAGGGAAAAAAAGTCACAGTATTAAATATCTATATCAATAAAAAATAGGAAATAAAACTAATATAATACAGAAGAACACATAAATTAATAAGGATAAAGATCAGATATTGAGTTAGAAAATTAAAAAGCAATAAAACTAATAAATATATCAAAAAGCTATTGCTTTGGGGGGAAAAAATCTACAAAGTAGAGAAACACTAGCAAGAAAAAAAGACAGCACAAATATACAAACAAAATGACACAGGAGGAAAATTTTCGTTGAAATGGAGACTTTTTTTTAATTTTTGAATTTTATTTTAATTATTTTTTTATACAGCAGGTTCTTATTA
Organism: Neophocaena asiaeorientalis asiaeorientalis; assembly: GCF_003031525.2. Classification (NCBI taxonomy): domain Eukaryota; kingdom Metazoa; phylum Chordata; class Mammalia; order Artiodactyla; family Phocoenidae; genus Neophocaena; species Neophocaena asiaeorientalis. Next base: position 3,227,719 of record NW_020172627.1, read on the forward strand.
GTCGAATTTTATACACATCAGTGTATACATGTCAATCCCAATCTCCCAATTCATCACACCACCACCACCACCACCCGCCGCTTTCCCCCCTTGGTGTCCATACGTTTGTGCTCTACATCTGCATCTCAATTTCTGCCCTACAAACCGGTTCATCCATACCACTTTTCTAGGTTCCACATATATGTGTTAATATATGATACTTGTTTTTCTCTTTCTGACTTACTTCACTCTCTACGACAGTCTCTAGATTCACCCACGTCTCAACAAATGACCCAATTTCATTCCTTTCTATAGCTGAGTAATATTCCATTGTATATATGTACCAGATCTTCTTTATCCATTCATCTGTCTGTCAATGGGCATTTAGGTTGCTTCCATGACCTGGCTATTGTAAATAGTGCTGCAATGAACATTAGGGTACATGTGTCTTTTTGAATTGTACTTTTCTCTGGGTATATGCCCAGTAATTGGGACTGCTGGATCATAAGGTAATTCTACTTTTAGCTTTTTAAGGAACATCCATACTGTTCTCCATAGTGGCTGTATCAGTTTACATTCCCACCAACAGTGCAAGAGGGTTCCGTTTTCTCCACACCTTCTCCAGCATTTGTTGTTTGTAGATTTTCTGATGATGCCCATTCTGACTGGTGTGAGGTGATACCTCACTGCAGTTTTCATTTGCATTTCTCTAATAATTAGTGTTGTTGAGCAGCTCTTCATGTGCTTCTTGGCCATGTGTATGTCTTCTTTGGAGAAATGTCTATTTAGGTCTTCTGCCCATTTTTGGATTGGGTTGTTTGTTTTTTTAATATTGAGCTGCATGAGCTGTTTATATATTTTGGAGATTAATCCTTTGTCCATTGATTCATTTGCAAATATTTTCTCCCATTCTGAGGGTTGTCTTTTCATCTTGTTTATAGTGTCCTTTGCTGTTCAAAAGCTCTTATGTTTCATTAGGTCCCATTTGTTTATTTTGGTTTTTATTTCCATTACTCTAGAAGGTGGGTCAGAAAAGATCTTGCTGTGATTTATCTCAAAGAGTGTTCTTCCTAGGTTTTCCTCTAAGAGTTTTAAAGTGTCCTGTCTTACATTTAGGTCTTTAATCCATTTTGAGTTTATTTTTCTGTATGGTGTTAGGGAGTGTTCTAATTTCCTTCTTTTACATGTAGTTTTCCAGTTTTCCCAGCACCACTTATTGAAGAGACTGTCTTTTCTCCATTGTATATCCTTGCCTCCTTTGTCATACATTAGTTGACCATAGCTGTGTGGGTTTATCTCTGGGCTTTCTATCTTGTTCCATTGGTCTATGTTTCTGTTTTTCTGCCACTATCATACTTTCTTCATTACTGTAGCTTTATAGCATAGTCTGAAGTCAGGGAGTCTGATTCCTCCAGCTCCGTATTTTTTCCTCAAGACTCCTTTGGCTATTCGGGGTCTTTGGTGTTTCCATACAAATTTTAATTTGTATGTTTGTATGTTTACCAATGTAAAAAATGTCATTGGTAATTTGATAGGGATTGCACTGAATCTGTAGATTGCTTTGGGTAGTATAGTCATTTTCACAATATTGATTCTTCCAATCCAAGAACATGGTATATCTCTCCACCTGTTGGCATCATCTTGAATTTCTTTCATCAATGTCTTATAGTTTTCTGCATACAGGTCTTTTGTCTCCCAAGGTAGGTTTATTCCTAGGAATTTTATTCTTTTTGTTGAAATGGTAAATGGGAGTGTTTCCTTAATTTCTCTTCCAGATTTTTCATCATTAGTGTATAGGAATGCAAGAGATTTCTGTGCATTAATTTTGTATCCTGCAACATTGCCAAATTCATTGATTAGCTCTGGTAGCTTTCTGGTGGCATCATTAGGATTCTCTATGTATAGTATCATGTCATCTGCAAACAGTGACAGTTTTACTTCTTCTTTTCCAATTTGTATTCCTTTTATTTCTTTTTCTTCTCTGATTGTCGTGGCTAAGACTTCCAAAACTATGTTGAATAATAGTGGTGAGAGTGGACATACTTGTCTTGTTCATGATCTTAGGCGAAATGCTTTCAGTTTTTCACCATTGAGGATGATGTTTGCTGTGTGTTTGTTGTATATGGCTTTTATTATGTTGAGGTAGGTTCCCTCTATGACCACTTTCTGGAGAGTTTTTATCATAAATGGGTGTTGGATTCTATCAAAAGCTTTTTCTGCATCTATTGAGATGATCATATGGTTTTCATTCTTCAATTTGTTAATATGGTGTATCACACTGATTGATTTGTGTATATTGAAGAATCCTTGCATCACTGGGATAAATCCCACTTGATCATGGTGTATGATCGTTTTAATATGTTGTTGGATTCTGTTTGCTAGTATTTTGTTGAGGATTTTTGCATCTATATTCATCAGTGATATTGGTCTGTAATTTTCTTTTTTTGTAGTATCTTTGTCTGGTTTTGGTATCAGGGTGATGGTGGCCTCATAGAATGAGTTTGGGAGTGTTCCTTCCTCTGCAATTTTTTGGAAGAGTTCGAGAAGGATGGGTGTTAGCTCTTCTCTAAATGTTTGATAGAATTCAACTGTGAAGCCTTCTGGTCCTGGACTTTTGTTTGTCGGAAGATTTTTAATCACAGTTTCAATTTCATTACTTGTGATTGGTCTGTTCATATTATGTGTTTCTTCCTGCTTCAGTCTTGGAAGGTTACACCTTTCTAAGAATTTGTCCATTTCTTCCAGGTTGTCCATTTTATTGGCATAGAGTTGCTTGTAGTAGTCTCTTAGGATGCTTTGTATTTCTGCGGTGTCTGTTGTAACTTCTCCTTTTTCATTTCTACTTTAATTGATTTGAGTGCTCTCCCTCTTTTTCTTGATAACTCTGGCTAACAGTTTATCAACTTTGCTTATCTTCTCAAAGAACCAGCTTTTAGTTTTATTGATCTTTGCCATTGTTTTCTTTGTTTCTACTTCATTTATTTCTGCTCTGATCTTTATGATTTCTTTCCTTCTGCTAACTTTGGGTTATGTTTCTTCTTCTTTCTCTAGTTCCTTTAGGTGTAAGGTTAGATTGTTTATTTGAGATGTTTCTTGTTTCTTGAGGTAGGTTTGTATAGCTATAAACTCTCTCTTAGAACTGCTTTTGCTCCATCCCATAGGTTTTGGATCAACGTGTTTCATTGTCATTTGTCTGTAGGTATTTTTTGATTTCCTCTTTGATTTCTTCAGTGATCTCTTGGTTATTTAGTAACGTATTGTTTAGCCTCCATGCGTTTGTGATTTTTACGTTTTTTTTCCCTGTAACTGATTTCTGATCTCATAGTGCTGTGGTCAGAAAAGATGCTTGATATGATTTCAATTTTCTTAAATTTACTGAGGCTTGATTTGTGACCCAAGATGTGCTATCCTGGAGAATGTCCCGTGTGCACTTGAGAAGAAAGTGTAATCTGCTGCTATTGGATGGAATGTCCTATAAATATCAATTAAATCTATCTGGTCTATTGTGTCATTTAAAGTTTCTGTTTCCTTATTTATTTTCATTTTGGATGATCTGTCCATTGGTGTAAGTGAGGTGTTAAAGTTCCCCACTATTATTGTGTTCTTGTCGATTTCCTCTTTTATAGCTGTTAGCATTTGCCTTATGTATTGAGGTGCTCCTATGTTGTGTGCACATATATTTATAATTGTTCTGTCTTTGTCTTGGACTGATCCCTTGATCATTATGTAGTGTCCTTCCTTGTCTCTTGTAACATTCTTTATTTTAAAGTCTATTTTTTCAGATATGAATATTGCTACTCCAACTTTCTTTTGATTTCCATTTGCATAGAATAACTTTTTCCATCCCCTCACTTTCAGTCTGTATGTATCCCTAGGTCTGAAGTGGGTCTCTTGTAGCCAGCATATATACGAGTCTTGTTTTTGTATCCATTCAGCAAGCCTGTGTCTTTTGGTTGGAGCATTTAATCCATTCATGTTTAAGATAATTATCGATATGTATGTCCCTATGGCCATTTTCTTAATTGTTTTGGGTTTGTTTTTGTAGGTCCTTTTCTTCTCTTGTGTTTCCCACTTAGAGAACTTCCTTTAGCATTTGTTGTAGAGCTGGTTTGGTGGTGCTGAATTCTCTTAGCATTTGCTTGTCTGTAAAGCTTTTGATTTCTCCATTGAATCTGAATGACATCCTTGCCAGGTAGAGTAATCTTGGTTGTCGGTTCTCCCCTTTCATCACTTTTAGTGTATCATGCCACTCTCTTCTGGCTTGTAGAGTTTCTGCTGAGTAATCAGCTTTTAACCTTATGGGAGTTCCCTTGTATGTTATTTATCATTTTTCCCTTGCTGCTTTCAATAATTTTTCTTTGTCTTTAATTTTTGCCAATTTGATTACTATGTGTCGCGGCATGTTTCTCCTTGGGTTTTTCCTGTATGGGACTCTCTGCGCTTCCTGGACTTGGGTGGCTAGTTCCTTTCTCATGTTAGGGAAGTTTTCAACTATAATCTCTTCAAATATTTTCTCTGGTCCTTTCTCTCTCTCTTCTCCTTCTGGGACCCCTGTAATGCGAATGTTCTTGCATTTAATGTTGTCCCAGAGGTCTCTTAGGCTGTCTTCATTTCTTTTCATTCTTTTTTCTTTATTCTGTTCTGCAGCAGTGAATCCCACCATTCTGTCTTCCAGGTCACTTATCCATTCTTCTGCCTCAGTTATTCTGCGATTGATTCCTTCTAGTGTAGTTTTCATTTCAGTTATTGTATTGTTCATCTCTGTTTGTGCGTTCTTTAATTCTTCTAGATCTTTTTTAAACATTTCTTGCATCTTCTCGATCTTTGCCTCCATTCTCTTTCCGAGGTCCTGGATCATCTTCACTATCATTATTCTGAATTCTTTTTCCAGAAGGTTGCCTATCTCCACTTCATTTAGTTGTTTTTCTGGGGTTTTAGCTTGTTCCTTCATCTGGTAGATAGCCCTCTGCCTTTTCATCTTGTCTATCTTTCTGTGAATGTCGAGAATTTTTTTAGTATCTTAAGACAATACCTTGCTAACTTTATGCAAATAAATTTGACAACCTAACTGAAATAAATAATTTTTAGGAAAATTCAATTTACCAAATCTTTAGAGATTAAAGAAAAATTGAAGAGATAAGTTACTACAGAAGTTTTGAAGAAAATTGCAAAAATGTTCTCACCAAATAATTCACCAGGCCCTGTTGGTTTCACAAGGGAATTTAGCAATCCATTGAAGTCAGGGAACCCCAAAGGTACTTAAACTGGTACAGACATGGGAAAAGAATTACAATTTCCAAATTCTCTTTATGAAGCAAACTTAACCAGATATCAATATCTGATAAATACTACCCTAAAAATAAAATTATAAACCAAGTTCACGTACAAATACTGACATTAAAAATCTTAACTAAAATATAAGCAAACAGTATAGTATTAAGAAAGTAATTCATCATGACCAAGAGGGATTCATTTCAGGAAAAACTCAGTATTAGAAAGCTTACGTTAATTACATATTAATTACATTAATATTTAATTCATGATGGCCATACCTCCAAGAAGAAAAATCATGTAATTTCTAGAGGTGTTGCACCAGTTACCTAGCTGTTGTCCTTTAGCTTCAAGTCCACCCCTTCTATCTCTCTCTGTGATGGGACCCTGCAAACCACATTCCAGCTTGGTCTGCTGCCCCGATTAGACTCTGCCCATGGAGGGAAAGGGGGTGCTGGGGGCACTGGATGGAGAGTGTGAGGCTGGGGGATGGGAGGCAGAGGACTTGCTCCTTGTATGTTCTCTCTTCTTGCCCATGTCATCCCAAACTTGTTTTGTTACCTCAGATGTAGTGGTTTGTTTCAGTAGCAGCTTTTTAATTCAATTACTTATATTTCCAGGGCTTGCTCCTCCAGCCGGCAAGTGCCCCCACCCCTGAGGTGTAGGTCCAGCTCCTCAGAGCCTTTCCTCTGAACTCAAACACTGGGCACCAGTCAAGCAGTGGAATCCCCAGAGCTCTGAGCTCCATGGGGTCCCTCTTCCCTGTATTCCCCTAGACTTAGGTGTGGTAACTGCTTCTCACAGTTTCCACTACCTCCAAGATACCTTAATAGTCTCTTTTGGTTTTTCAGTTAGTTACATGTTAAATTCTCTTTAAAATAACAGGCGTGGTTTCTGTCTCTATTTGACAAAATCTAACATCCATTTCTGATTTTAGAAAATATTCAGTTAAGGAAGAATTGATAAATCTTGGTTTGATGAATATATGATTTCATACATATACAATGCCACCCCAAAGCCAACATCTTGCTGAATGGGTAATAAAGGTTTCCCCACTAAGCACTGTGTTGGGGGTAGTAGCCAGGGCAACCTGACAAGAGAATGAAAAATCTCCATACGCCATATCCTTATGAGAAACAATCTGAAGAACATGTTATGGAAAAAAGAGCAAGAAGCATAACAGTAAATAAAATATCTACCTTTTGTGTAAGAAAGACAGGGAAATACAAATATAAATGCACTTTCTTATAGTTGTAAAATTAAATACTGGAAAAACAAACCAAAAATTAATTTTTTGAATGTGCTACATACAGAAGGAAGGAGAAAAGAGGTAGAGGGGGAGGAATGGCAACTAGACTCAAAATATATCTAGTTACAGAGTTTCAACTTTGGAACAAATATGTTTTGGACAAAATATGTTTTACATATTTTTAAGTTATTAAAAAGCAATTCCCAAGACAATCTGAAACAAACAAGCTTAATTATCTAATTACCTATGGTTGGTAATACAACCATACAAAGAGTTTCTTGTAGTGAATTTAGAACATTATGTAACTGGTTCCAAACACGCTTCCTACGCTACAATCTACATCAGCAAATGGATCCCCCACGCCATGTCTCTCTTGCTCCTCATCTCAGTTCCAAATTTGTCTCACATGGGTGCACCTGATTGGTGGACCATACAGCCCATCTAGGATCCCACATACAAAGGCAACCGGGAAATATGACTTTTAGCTTTCTGTATCTGAACACAGGATTGTGCAATATCAGGAGATTGGAAAAAGAGTTGAACAACTTAGTACTTAATATCTATCACCTTGTAAACACAGACCCTTCCAGTGTCTTTGATTAGCCCCTTGACTTAGTTTGGTAGCAACACAGGAATTTTTTTTTAAATGCATTCTGGGAAAGAAATGAAATAAAATTAAAAAATAAAAATGCATTCTGTAAGTCTATAACAAAATTATACCAAGTAGCTAAAAGTTATGTCATGTCTTTTATCAGGGTAGATGTTTAGAGTATGTGGGGGGAAAGACTAGGTCTGAAATATCTACTGTGCCCTAGGTAGTATAAAATATTAATAAACAAAACCCTCAAATAAGTAGAATTGGGGTATCAGAAGGGGAGCTCTCATGCTCTGCAACAATAGCAGAACCCACCTGGAAGACTCCTCTTCTTTCCTGGCAAGGATGCAGCCAATGAAAAACCATGAACTCTTTGTTTACTATAGCCCTCCCAACTTCCTTTCCCCTTCTATAAAGACTCTCTCCTCCCCTTGTTGTGTAGGGACTTGCATATGGCTCATCATGATTACAGACTCTGAACTGCAATTCCCCACTGATCCCAAATAAATCCATCTTTGCTGGAGAAATAACTGGCAGTCTATTTGTTTTAGGTCAACAGTAGCAGCAGGTTCATTTAGTCACTCAGGCAATCCTCAATCACACACTGAGGGCTCTAGTTTGGAAAGTGGGGGTATATAATTGGCTGTTTTCTGAATAATCCCAATGGGATGATAAATGTATTATTATTGACAACAACCTCCAAATTCCATTTGTTATAAATTCCCCCAAAGGAATAAACTTTAAAATTTTTCTGGAGGAGGAGGGCATCTTTTTCTGGATGAAGATGGCAGAGTAAGAGATATGGAGTTTACTTCCCCCCACACACACATGAAAAATACATCTACATATGAAGCAATTAGAAAGATCCATACAGAATCAAGTATAAAGGGAAGCAATCAGGTCAGGATCTGTGCCCCAAGGAGGGGACACAGAAGAGGAGGAGATAACATGGTCTCAAAGATCCTCCCCAGAAAGTGAGCAGTGCAAGCCACATATTGTGCACCCCAACCCTAGGGTCCAACACCAGGAGGATGAGTTCCCTTAGCTGGTTTGAAAATCAGTGGAACTGATGGCAGGGCTGTAAGAAACCTAGACTCCACTCATGAAGAGCTCACACATGCTTGCTTACACCCAAAATAAGCCAGAGGAAGCCAACTGAAACTGCCCAGGACTCTGGCTGATCTCCTATGACCATCCCAGCACACGTGCCATGGGTGAGGGCTGACAAAGACAAGAGGAGTGTGCAGTTGTGAGGGACAGAGCCAGCTCAGACCCAGAATGGCATCTGAATGGGGAAGGGGCAGACATTGCTGGCATCTATCAAGGCAGCAGATCAGGAGTGGCCCAGAACCATGACTGGGGCCGGGACCGCCACAGCCTGTACCCCAACCCACGCCAAGTACCCACTCCAGCCCCTCTTGCTTCAGCACTGCTCCCCTCTGGAACAAGGGTGCCACTGCTGGGAGGGAAGAGAGTACACACTTAAAGGGAATAGAGCCAGCTTGGACTCAACCTTCAGGGCTTCTGCTCCAGCAACTTGGGACCCGATCCCACCCCCAATAGGGTGGTGTTGACCACTGAGCAGAGGAGAAGCCCAAGCTCCCCTCCATCTCCAGCCTCACTTCCTACCAAGGTGATAGCTGCCAGCACACCCTGGGGAAAGAAAGGACTTGTGTTCACGTCAGATCCAGCTCTCCTACCAAAGCCACCTGGCAAACACAGGCTGTACAGGGACACACCCACAAGGAAACTCCTTCAAGATCAGGAAAGGTAACTGTTTCACCTAATTTCATAGAGACAGAGAAAATTAAGCAAAATAAGAAGACAGAGGAATTTATTTCAAATGAAAGAACAAGAGAAAACACCTGAAAAAAAACAACTAATGAAAGGGAAAAAAATAATTACCAGATAAAGAGTTCAAAGCGTTACTAATAAGAATGCTAACTGAATTAGGGAAAAGAATAGGTGAGAAAAGGGGACACTCTTGCACTGCTGGTGGGAATGTGAAATGGTTCAGCCACTATGGAGAACAAAAAAAAAAAAGAATAGGTGAACACAGTGAGAACTTTAACAAGGAACTAAAAATATAAAAAAGAACCAGACAGCACTGAAGAATACAATAACTGAAATGAAAAACAAACTAGAAGAAATTAATATCAGACTAGGTGATAAAGAAGAAAGCATAAGTGATCTAGAAGCTGGAATAATATAAATCACCCAATCAGAACAGCAAAAAAAAAAATTTTTTTTTAATGAGTACAGTTTGAGTGAAGTGGGACAACATCAAGCAACATTCACATAATAGGAGTCCCAGAAGAAGAGAGGCGGGGGGGATGAAAATGTGTTTGATGAAATTATGGCTGAAAACTTCCCAAACCTGAAGAAAGAAACAGATATCAAGATACAGGAAACACAGGTCTCAAACAAGATGAATCCTAACAGACACCAAGAGATATCATAATTAAAATGACAAAAGTAAAAAGTAAGGAGAGAATTCTAAAGGCAACAAGAGAAAACAGAGTCATATACAAAGAAACCCTTATAAGGCTATCAACTGATTTTTCTGCAGAAATTTTGTAGGCCAGAGGCAGTGGCATGATATATTTAAAGTGCTGAAAGGGAAAAGCCTGCAACCTAGGATGCTCTACCCAGCAAGACTACCATTTAGAATTGAAAGAGAGATAAAGAACTCAGCTGAGCAAAAACTAAAAGAGTTCATCAATACTAAACCTACACTAAAAGAAATGTTAAGCGATCTTCTCTAAGTGGAAAAGACTACAAGAAGTAAGAGTCTATAGCAAAGGAAAAATTCTACTAGTAAAGGCAAATATATAGTAAAAGTTGTAGATCAACCACTTCAATAAACTAGTACAAAGGTTAAAAGACAAAAAATTGTAAAATCAACTCTACAGTAAACAATGAAGGGATAAACATGAAGATGTAAAATATGACATCAAAAACACAAAATGTGGGGGAGAGGAGTAAAAAAAAATGTAGATCTTTTAGAATGTGTTTGAAGTTATATGACAACCAGTTTAAAACAAGTAGATATAGTTATAGGTCAACATATATGAAGCCCATCAAAAACCTACGATAGATACACAAAAACAAGAGAAAAAGGAACACAAGCATACCATTAAAGAAAAATCATCAAATCACATGGGAAGAAACTAAAAGAAGAACAACAGAAAAGAACTACAAAACAACCAAGAAACAAAATGGCAATAACTACATACCTATCATTAATCACTTTAAGTGTCAGTGAACTAAATACCCCAATCAAAATACATAGGATGCCTGGTTGGATTAAAAAAAAAAATCTATCTGCTGCTAACAAGAGGGTCACTTCAGACCTAAAGACACACACACACACACACACACACACACGGACTGAAAGTGAAGGGATGGAAAAAGATATTTCATGCAAATGGAAATGATAAGAAACTAGGGGTAGTAATACTCATACCAGACAAAACAGATTTTTTTTTTTAAAGTCTATAACAAAAGATGAGCGTTTCACCCAACACTGGGTCTTGGAAATGTGTCAATTAAAAATGTATTACAGGCTTCCCTGGTGGCGCAGCAGTTGAGAGTCCGCCTGCCGATGCAGGGGACACGGGTTCGTGCCCCGGTCCAGGAAGATCCCACATGCCGCTGAGCGGCTGGGCCCGTGAGCCATGAGTGTCCAGAGCCTGTGCTCTGCAACGGGAGGGGCCCCAACAGTGAGAGGCCCACGTACCCCCCCAAAAAAAAATGTATTAGACTGACCAAATAAAGAAAAAAATTTCCTTAGCAGTGATCAACTCTGCCCAGGCTTCCCCCGACCACAACGCATCTGCCAGGTCCAAAGATCATTCATTCTCAGAAGTAACAGGTCCTGCTCTTGGAGGCTGAACCATCTAATCAGCCAACTCAGAATCAAAGGAGTCTCTACCTTAAGCAATTAATAAAATCAATTAAAATTAGGATGTGGGGCTTCCCTGGTGGCGCAGTGGTTGAGAGTCCGCCTGCAGATGCAGGGGACACGGGTTCGTGCCCCGGTCCGGGATGATCCCACATGCCGCGGAGCGGCTGGGCCCGTGAGCCATGGCCGCTGAGCCTGCGCGTCCGGAGCCTGTGCTCCGCAACGGGAGAGGCCACAACAGTGAGAGGCCAGCGTAACGCAAAAAAAAAAAATTAGGATGTGAAAGAAAGAGCCTCCTGTCTGATACTGTCTTAGATCCTGACACCTCAAAATGCAGGAACTGTAGTAAGTGAAAAGAGATGGAAAAAGATTGTGTGAGTATCCTAAAATCTCACTGGTAATTGGGGCAGGGTGAGCACTACAGAGAGCACAGAGTAGAAAAAGTCATGTGGTTTCTATAGGTTTTTGTCTACATCTGTCTAGTATTATAGGCTATACTCTTTTCCCTGTGGTTATTTCTAAAATTAAAAGATAGAATTAAAAGGCCAATAGCTGGGAATAAATTTAAAGAATTTAAAAATCACAAGTGAAAGCTCAGATGACCTAGTAACATTCAGACTTGAGGATGAGGAAATATTTTCCAATAAATATCTCAGTCTCTTCAGAATTTTGCATCATTGAATAATGACAGGGAAAGCTCTTAATAAAGTAAAACTTTTTGCAATTACTTGGTTTTTCCAGGGCACAGTAAGGAATTGGAATCAATAATATTAAACTCTAAGAGCTCTTTTGCTCTCCACCAACTACCACAGACAAGAATTTTACAGAGGACAAGAATTTCCGTCAAAAGTAACAAGATTAGTTTTACCAACTGGACATGCCACTTGTTCAAGCTTGTGGTACACTGCTAGACATATCTTAACAAGATAAAACTGCCCTCTGAAGAGTGCTATGTAAAGGTATTAAAGCATAAAACATATCAACCAGATCTTAGCAAAGCAAATTGTACCTAGAAAATGTGTAGTTGGAATAAAAGACCTAGAATGTTGGAGGTCTTGTACTGGACTGTATTTTATACTATTTTCATGAAATATATTTACAGATTATCAAAACTTCAAGAGTCAATAAAACTTAATTTTTTTAATATGTGTCTTTGGGATTCCCCAAGTTTAGGATTGGTTTGTATGTTTGCTTTGTACAGTTTTTATTGTTGATTTAGTCCACACATGTACTCTTATAACAGACATATATCACTTTGTGTCATCTATTGTTTTCTGTTTTGTGTGTAGTGGGAGAATGACTCTATATGAGGTTTCTATCCATAGTAGAAAGAAAAAATATAAAGAAAAAACTTTTTTACAGAGAAAAAATTATTTACTGTTCCTTATTATCTACAAGAAGAAACAACATTTGTCTCAAAAGAAGATCATTTTTGTTGAAGAAGCATTAATCTAGTTATAAACCAGAAATACACAATGCAAATTATATAGAAAGTGTGAATATAAAGAGGTGAAAAAAACCAGTATTTCTCCTTACATCTTTAAGAAATCACAAAAAAGCAAAAAAATTGAAGAAATAAGTTCAACTGTAAACTCCATCTTTGAAACAGTAGGGGAAATTCTGAAATTGTGAAGCACAAAATAGGGAGGTCTTCTGGAAGCATTTAACTTCCAATACAGGACAACGCAAAAAAGAAAATGTCTGCAGCTGCACATCTTTGAAAATAAAAATTTGCAGAAGCAGAGTTCTCCCAGGTGATTGGTACAAACTGAGATGCAAGATCTATTATCTCTTGACTAGTTCCAAGGGAGTTGAGGGTATCACTAGTGGTAGGATCCACCTCGGGCTTTGTTTGGTCACCAGGAGGGAGCATCAGAGACCAGGCTGAATGAGGAACTGCACAGGTAAGCCATATTTTCAGGAAGCAGACAGTCTGTGAGGCAGGGATTAAAAAGAAGAAAAAGAAACTGTATCGTGAGCAGCTCTTAGCTCCCATTCTTGTTGGGCTAAGAAGAAAGAAGTAAAGGAGTAGTGATCCAAAAATAAAAACCTTATTTTCAAAAAGGAAGTTGAGAAAGAGAGATACAAACAGCCCAGAAGAAAAGTGGGCAAACAAATAACATGTACATTTCACTGAAACAAAAATGCAAATGTTTTCAAATATGGGAGAATATTTTCAATCACACTCTTGAAAAGAATGCAAAGTAAAGCTACACAATGATATATTTTTCACTTCTGAGATTGGCAAAATTTTTAAACTATGATAGCAAACTGTGTGAGCGATACGTGTGGGGAAATAAACACCCTCATATATCTTGCAGGTGGGAGTGAAGACTGGGACTAGCTGCTCTGCGGAGAGCAGTCTGGCAACAGCTCTGAACATGTGAAATCCTTTGACCCAATAATGTCACTTTTAGGAAGTGAGATATGGTATTTTTTTAATAGCAAAGGTCTGAAAACAATCTAAATGTTCACAATACGGGACTGAATAAATTATGGGGCAAACATGCAGTGGAATATTATACAATTTTTTTTAAGAATTATATGGATCTGTACATTCTGATATGGAAAACTCTCCAAGATATATGGTCAAGTTAAAAAAAAAAAAGGAAGGTCCACTAAAGTATTTTGCTATGCTACCACTTGCATATGAAAACGTAAATACATAATTATAAAAATAAATGCTTGTACATGGGAAGAATATGTCTAGAAGCTGGCAGCAGTGATTGCATGTAGAGAGGGAGAAATAGGTGGCCAAGAAACTAAAACAGGGACTTCCCTGGTGGTCCAGTGGTTAAGACTCCACGCTTCCACTGCAGGGGTTGAGGTTTCCATCCCTGGTTGCGAGAACTAAGATTCCGTGTTCAAGTGGTGCAGCCAAAAAAGAAAAAGAAAAAAAAACTAAACTAAAACAAGAGGCACATAAACCATTAAAAAGTGTGTATGTGTGTGCACGTATAAATAAAAGAAACATTAAAGTTCCCAGAAAACTCTTACTGTGGTTCTTTGTGTATCGTAAGATTATGGGGGATTTTTCTTTTCTTCTTTGCAGTGTTTTGAGTTCATAAATATTCCACATTGAAAATGAAAGTCCCTTGAAAAAAAACAGGATTTTTTTTTTCCTCCTAAAAGTCTCAGTTATCTCCACCAAACAGAAATACCTGGTCAGTTCACTCAGTGAAAACACACCTTTTGCTTGCGTGGCTCTTGGGGAATGCCCTGCTCTCTGTGCTCAGATGTGCGTAGGGGTTCCTGCCCCCTCTGTGCGCTATGCAGCCCTGCAGCCCCAGGCTCCCTGGTTGGCAAGGCCCTGCGGGCCAGAATATTTGGGGACAGAGTTCCACTTACTGTTTCTCTCAGGTAAAGGCCTTCCCCAAATGGTGCTGCTATCAGAATTAAAGACTTGGAGCTATTTTGGTTGCATTCTTGGTCTTAAGAAACAGGTTTCCTGTTAATACTGTTTTGACTCAGATTGTTTGGGTCTTTCCAGCGGGAGACCAGATTTAGATCAAACGCACAGGATCCTCCTGATGAAACAAGAAGGGCCTAGAACACCCAGGGAAGTCAAAGTCCCTGCTTTTTAGAGGGTGGGAAACGGGATTGGGGCACTTTCTCTACTGCCCTGGGAGGCCCCGATGAAGAAAGGCCCGCCTGCTCGGAGCCACACAAAGCCAAGGCTGCTGGCTGGCAGCTTGGATGTCAAAGCATCCTGGGCCCCCCGTGGAATGCAGGTCCCGCTCCGCGGTGCTGGGCCAGGATAAGGAAGCCCACTCGGCTGTATTCCGAGTACCAGTCTTAGCAGGGTTCCTGCGTGGAGCCTCCTTCAGGGTTGTTTAGGGCATGCCATTGGTTGCCACTATTTGAGCTGACAGCCAGGAAGCCTGGGAATATGGGGCCAAAGAAAACATGAGGGAGGGTCTGTCCTGGTCCCTCTCAGACTCAGTCAACCTGGCAGATGCTCCTACCCAGACAGGAAGGGATGCTGATGAGGGGCCTGGGCATGGGGGGGAGGG
>NW_020172627.1:3242765-3303689 GCF_003031525.2 Neophocaena asiaeorientalis asiaeorientalis
GGGCACTGCCTGCCCACCCCAGCCCAGGGTGGGAGACAGGGATCCCAGGTGCACATACCTCTGTGGGGTGGCTCTCAGGACACCCCATCCTGGACTAGCCCCAGATCTGAGGCAAGCCGGAAGGTATCAAGCTGGTAACCAGAGTCCCCAAAGCAATTGAGTGCTCTAACTGGGACCTACTCTTTATTCCATATGTGGGCCCTATGTTCCCTTTGCCAGGGCTGAGGGAGTGCCTACAGCATCTGAATTTTCACAAGAAAATTCATTTTCACAGAGTTGGTCCTGATTAACAATGAAACCTTTAAAATGGACTCAGAGCTTGGCTGCGACCAGCTGACATTTTTCTTCTGAAAGAGCCAGGCATATTTGTTGCCAAGGCCTTTCCCTTTGAATCTTTGTTTGAATGTGGATCTGGGAACTGGCATCTACAGCTTCTTTCCTGATGAGATCTTAAATCATCCAGGTGACTGTGGGTAGGTGGCCTGTGCCGCCCGGCCCAGGCCTCTCATAAAAAGGGCAACTCTTTAGCCCAGAGTCAGGAAGTTGGTGTTCACCAGCAGTAAACAAGCAGCCTTCCAAGGACTGAGTGCAGGTCTTTCTTCTGAGACCAGGGGAGTCTAGCCAAACTGTCTTCTCCCATTGCAGATTACAAACTGTGAAGAAAAGTCTTGACGTTTGGCAAAAGTTCCCCTTCCCTTGTAAAGTTAATAAAAGAAAACCATGTGTTAAAAACAAGCTAGCCTTTTTCCTAACAATCCTGCATCATGGGGCCACTGCTCCAAATGTCAGATAAATATATGCTTCAGTGAAGCAAGGAGACAAAAATAATACAGCAAGGTAAAAAGAATTCAGATTTCAGGATAATGGTCCTTCAACACATATGTACATGAAAATGCCTTTTTACCTGAAATAACTAAGGCCTGAATTCTTTGTATCAATGGTCCTCGCTTGAGGCTCCATGGATCATGTGTACTTATGGGGACCCTTCCCGCAGTACAAGGGTGGGCCGGGTTTTCTGAAGCCCACCAGTTCACCCCATTCCATTTACCATCACTGGCTCAGGGTTAGCCATGTGACCTGAGCAGCCCAAGCAGGGTATGTCTCATAGCTACTGTTTATAATGCTGTAAGCTTCCACCCTTCCTCTGACATCATAGCATGAGGAGGTAGAGCCTGTAACATTTTCCACCAGGAGAAAAGCAGCTCAAGACTTAAGCCCAGAGTTGGTGGGAATGTAAAATGGCATAGCAGCTATGGAAAAGTCTGGCAATTCCTCAAAAAATTAAACATACAATTACCATATGATCCAGCAACTCCACCTCTGGATATATATCAAAAGAAACAAAATCAGGGATGCGAACAGATATATGTACACTTGTGTTCATAGCGGCATTATTCACAAAATATCATTCACAAAAGCCAAAACGTGGAAGCAACTTAAATGTCCATCAGTGGAAGAATAAATAAACAATATGTGGTAGATACATACAGCAAAGTATTATTCGGCCTTCCAAATGAAGGAAATTCTAACATATGCTACAACATGGATGAACCTTGAGGACATTATGGTAAGTGAAATAAGTCAGTAACAACAGGACTAATACTGCATGATTCCACTTATAAAGTTCCTGGAGCGGTCAAATTCAGAGAGACAGAAAGTAGAATGGTGGTTGCCAGGGGCTGGGAGGAGGGAGAAATGGGAAGTTATTGTTTAATGGGCACAGAGTTTCAGTCATACAAGATGAGAACTGTTCTGGAGATGGGTGGAAGCAATGGCTGCAAAACAATGTGAAGGTACTTAATGCCACTGAACTGTACACTTAAAAATGGTTAAGATATTCAATTTTATGTTATGTGTATTTTACCACAATTTTTTAATTTAAAAAAAATTTTTAAGAGAATTAATCCTACACACAGGGGATGGCCAAGCTGAGAGAACAGCAGAGAAACAGAGCGGGAGTCTCCAAAGCTGGCCCTGAAGGTGCTCATCTTACATATTTCCAACTGTTTAAGCCAGTTGGTTTTAGTCCTTCTGATGCTTATGCGTTAAGCCATCCTCACAGCCTTACTGTACGCGAAAGAAGACACTACCATTAGCTTCTAGAAAGCAAACCCAGTGGAGCTTCCAGTCCAGCTCCTTCCTCTCCATTGGGTAAGGCATAGGATTTGCCCAAACAAAAGATTGTCCTGTGGATGACACATTCCAACCCCTAACCCTCAACACTTATTAACCCCTGGATGCCACTGAACTTCACCTACTGGTCTCAGGCCACACTCTAGACTTTTGGAGGTCAACACACAGAACCTCCAAAATTGTTGTTCTACTCCTATTATGACTTTGTTAAATTAACATTTGTTAAGCAGAGCTCAGGTGAGCCCAGGTTCAACAACAGACTACAAAAGAAACTGAAATAGAGAAGTTTATCACTCACAGGTCCTGGAGGAAGAATACGGCATGCCTCGAGGGGTCACATGAGGAGGTCAAGGCAAGGTACAGGCAGAGAGAGTGACAGGACCCGGGGCACATGCCTTTATTAGGGTGCACGGTAAGTGCTTTGGAACTTCCAGGCTAGGGGCGGAATGGTCAACTCAATCCAAAAGAGCGGGGCTTTGGAAAGCCCCACGGGGGTCTCATCTAAGAGGCCCATAAGGCATACAGGCCCTGGGAGGCAGGGGAAGGGGTGTAGGCGAATGCCATGGTCATATTAGGAATTTACATTTGCTGTGACTCTCTGGGCTGCCATCTGAGGCGTGTGCTTACAAAGGGGGCTAGTGTCAGTTTAAGGTCCCTGCAGGACACATGGTTAAACAAAATGGATGCCGAGGCAGCAGTGGCACAGGATAGCTTAGCTAAACTCTCACCAGCTCCTTTATCATAATCTGCTACCCTTGTACTCTGCTCACTTCCTCATCCCCACATGCATTCAAATTCTGGACTCGACTTTCCGGCCTAAATTTTATAGTGTCATACCTCAGCTGATAACATCCATAAGTGCTTCGGCTGTGTTTGGCAGTCAGCTCCCTCTCCCTTCCCCTAAAGTGGATCCCCTACCACTCTCCTCAACACCCCAGGCACACCCCTTCCACATGGTGCATCTCCTCTCACCTGTGTTTTCAAGTTGTCTCTCTCCCTCCGTCTCTCACACTTACTCTTATTCTCAGCTTCTTTCCCACAATCTATAAGCACACTCGAGTCTTCCCATGTTTCCCATGGTCAGATAAATTCACTTCTTGACCTGCTACTCCTTTCTAGCTGCCACCTTATCACTCTCCTTCCCGTCATGATCAAGCAGCTCGAAATATCCGTCTGTGTCTCTTGTCTCCATCGCCTACATTTCCAGCCGCAACCGCTCCAGTGGAAACAGTCTGTTAAAAACGGCACTAAGCTCTTAAATGCCAAATCCAGAGGATCCACTTTCTAGTCACCCTCCTGCCTGAATTTCCTGTCATATGTGTTATGGTTTCCTTGGTATCTCCTGCTTCCTTGGTTTCTGGCACAATACTGCTTAGAGGCTGTCCTCATAGCTCTCTGACATTCTTCCCAAGGCCCTTTTGTGAGATCTTCCCTGAGAGGCTGGAGATCTTGACAGTCCTGCCCACAGCACTCTTCTGTTTCTGCAGTACGTAGCCATCCCAGTGACTTCATCCAATCCCCTCTGTGCAGGAAAGGGCTGACTCGGCAGGTCTGGTATCTTCAAACTGTGCACCTTCCAAGGAAAGGTCTGGCCCTTGCCTGCCTCCTGGAAAATAACTTCTAAGCCCTTGGAATATCCTGCCTGACAAGACTGCCTATTTTTCTGGACCACACCAGATAGTTTATGCTAACAATGTGATGTGTGGTGTGGATCTTGGGCCACACAGTATCAATGTGACCTCCGAAGGGGCTGGAGACTAAGTAGCTAAGGTCAGTCATGTGGCCACCCCATGTTTATCTGACCAACCCCCTCCCCAAAATCCCTGGACATCATGGCTCTGGTGAGATTCCCTGGTTGGCAGTCCTCCATAGGGGTTGTCACACACCATTGCTGGGATAAGTAAGTACCATCTGCACAAATGCACTGAAAGGGACAACTAGAAGCTTGTGCTTGGACTCTGCACTCACAACTTTTGCCTTCGCTGACTTTGTCTCCTCCTTTCATTGTAATAAACCATAACCATGTGTATAACAGCTTTTCTGAGTTCTGTGAGTCCTTCTAGTGAATCACTGAGCTTGAGGGTGGTCTTGAGGATGCCCAATACATTAAATCATCAACAGTCATATACTGATGACTCATGAGTCCATATTTTTTTCTGTACATCCCTCCTGAGCACCAGTTCTACAGAGACATTGCAACCAGGATGTCTCAATAGGGCTACAAATTCAAATTATCCAAACTGAATCTCCTTATATTCTTCTCCAAACTCAGTTCTCCTCATGTTTTGCCAAAAACCCAGTCAGTCATGTCTAAAATCTGACAGTTATCTTACACTCCTACTTCTCCCTTGTCTCCCATGCCTAATCTGTGAGAGCTGCTCACTAACACCTCTGGATACTTCCCTTCTTTCCACACCCACTGCTTCCCTTGATTCAGGCCCCCACCATCTCACCTGGGCCACACAATCAGTAGTCTCTGGATAGGTCTCCCTATATCCAGGCCACACTGTTCCAATTACCCCCACTACAGATAAAATGAACCTTTTTAAAAAGAAAAACTAGATTCTAGTTCAAGAAGGTGAAACAAATATTAAGGTATGATAGGTATAAAAAGAGTATGAATCCATAATAGTGATGAGAAAGGCCATTAGTGAAAAGGACATTTCAATAATTTTTAGAGTTAAAAAGTGAATAAGGGGGCTTCCCTGGTGGTGCAGTGGTTGAGAGTCCGCCTGCCGATGCAGGGGACATGGGTTCGTGCCCCGGTCCGGGAAGATCCCACATGCCGCGGAGTGGCTGGGCCTGTGAGCCATGGCCGCTGAGCCTGCGCGTCCGGAGCCTGTGCTCCGCAACGGGAGAAGCCACAACAGTGAGAGGCCCGCACGTACCGCAAAAAAAAAAAAAAAAAAAATTAAAGTGAATAAGAGGAGGTTAACAGATAAATCATAATATAGAGAGACTCACCCCATTTCACAACCCTCAGAGAAGCTTTGGATTTGGATCTTTCAGCAAGAGTTGATAAGGGTGTTTTTTTTTTTTAAAGAAATTGAACTTGGGACCACTGCAGTAAGGCTGAAGATAGAGCTCTTCTTCATTCAGGGATCTGGGGGATCTATGCCCAGCTTCCTACTCTCATGCTCTGAAGTGACTCTTGCTCACTGCCAATTCCCTGTCATAAACTGACAGCATCCAGCCATGCTACCCTCATCAGGAGAGAATCCCACCTATAGAGACAGCAGGATGAAACCTCTATCAACTACCTGCACCAGGGAACTGAGTCTTTTATTCCTAAATATGTACTATTTGACTTGTTACCATGGGAATATGTTAATTTATATTATTTTGGCTTAAAAGATCGCTGCAAAACTGGTTTAGGTACTTTCCAGTTTAAAATCCTTCAGTGGCTCCCCGTGGCCTACAAGATAAAATTCCAACTCCTTCCTTGGCATCAAGAAGCTCCTACTCCAGACCATTTTCTCATCAAGCCCTACTGGTATTTTACATTCCATACATACTGATGATCTGGCAATTTTATGCTTCTTGGCCTTTATTCATGCTATTCTCTGCTCAGAATGCACTTCTCCCTATCCTTTCCCTTGGGCAAACACTAGCATGTCTCAAGATTTAGTCCAAGTGAAGTGTTTAGTGACAACCCCTTCTCTCCCAAAACCATGTAAAATCATTCCCTTCCACACGTTTCTGTCAATGTTCCTATGATACTTTACTGCACTTATAAATTTACCTGTCTGTACTTTGTGCTCCATGAGAGCATTACCCATATCCCTAGAATACAGGAGGACCTCAATAAATCCCTGATGGATGAATGAGTAAGTGGCATTTGAGGCTGGGTCAGATATTGGCTCCATCAGTTGTCTTATGTAAGCAACATTTTATCTATCAATAAAAAGCAAATAATGATACTAGCTACACTGTCGGACTTCTGTGAAGATAATAACAATAGATAAAATTTACTATAGATGATGTCAAATACTATCCAAGACACTTTATACATTTCTAAAATTCATTTTCATAAGAACTCTGCAAGATGGGTTCTATTATCTTCACTTAATAGTTGATGAAATTAATGTTCAAAAATTAAAAACCGTCATTTTAACATCTAGTGGAGTTTCCGTTATACTATGGGCACCCAGTAGCTGCTAGCTCTCTTTCCTATCCCACTCTTCTCAACTCTAAGACATTAGGATTAGATAATGGGAGAGAGAAGGAAGGCATAAATTTGTTGAGGAGACTATATAACAAAGCTGAATTTGTAACAGCTTTATAACTTTCAGGAAAAGGCATCTCCCAGACCAATGTAGAAATCATGATCACAGAGTGCAGTGATTTCCCCTGGGTCAGTATACCTAGGCTCAGATTAGAGGATTCATGCTCACTCCACTTCTCAGGTAAGCCCTTAATTACAATCTCTCAAAGAGGTTGGTCAGGTTCTTTTCATACCAGTGAGATTTTTTTAAGGCAATGTTGTTAGTTAGATTGTAGTAATAATAACAGCTACAATAGTAATAGCATAGCAGCCAGAGCAATAGTACAGCACAAAGAGCAGTAGGAGTGGTATTAATTGAGTATGTACTCATTGCCAGACCCTGTCTAAGAACCTTACATTAAGTAATACATATTAAGATAATTACTGGGCTTCCCTGGTGGCGCAGTGGTTGAGAGGACGCCTGCCGATGCAGGGGACATGGGTTCGTGCCCTGGTCCGGGAAGATCCCACATGCTGCGGAGCGGCTGGGCCCGTGAACCATGGCCGCTGAGCCTGCGCGTCCGGAGCCTGTGCTCCGCAATGGGAGAGGCCACAACAGTGAGAGGCCCGCGTACCGCAAAAAAAAAAAAAAAAAAAAATTAAGATAATTACTAACAGCAATAGTATTAGCAGTAGTATTAGTAGTGATCTCTAATATTAACTTAGTGCCTGCCATATGCCAGGCTCTATGCTAAGCCCTTTACAATTATTAGCACATTTTACCCCTATGAAAAAATTACTATTATTATATACATATTGCAAGTAGACTTCCAGAGGAAGTAATAAGATCTTGATTTGCCCTCTTGTCAGAACCAACCAAAAAAATGGACAAAATACATGAAACAATAATTTTCAAGACACTTTATAACAAGCAGTGGAGGACAGTGATCCCTGAGAGACAGGAAAGAAATAAGGTGACTCCTATGACTGTCCTAGCTTACTGGTGCCCTCTCCAGCCACAGGGCAGGCAGATGAATATCAGGGGAATCCAGAACTCAAGCTGAGGAGACAAAGCTGAACGTACCAAGGCACCTAGATTTGCAAGACAGCATACCAGAAAGGAAAAAGCTTCACAGAGAAAAAACTACAGAAATCAGCAGAGGGTCTCCCTTGAATATCCAGCACATATGTGAGGAAACCAACCCAAGCCTGGGGAAAGGATTAGAGGAAATAGTACCTGGTACTCACACAGTGCTGGGAATAGTGCCTGTTCCCACCAGCCTGGAAAACCTCACAATTCAAGAGCTATTGGGTAGAGTACTCAGGGCCTTGTCTTGGTAGTGGGGAATAATTCGTCTGAAATTAAACTCTGTTCCAACCCCACCTAACAAATCTTAAAAACAAGAAAGACCCAAAGGATCAGACTGTTTCCAAGTAGCTTAGCTTCATCTCAGAGCAAAGCTCAAGAGTAAACATAGGGATAAAAAAAAGTATCCAGCACCCAACCAGGCAAAATTAATGATGACTGGCACCCAATCAAAAATTACCAGCAGGCAAAAAGAAGAACCCATAATAATAATAAAAAAAAAGCAACCAATCAACACTGACCCAGAACTGACAAAGATGTTAGAATAAGCAAACAAGGACACTAAAACAGTTGTTATAAATGTATTATGTATTTTAAAAAATTAGTTCCATGGAAGCTGTAAAAATAGAGATAAATGAACTTAGATGAAAACTACAATATGTGAGACGATAAAATAAAAAACGTACTGGACATGATTAACAGCAGATTAGGCACCACAGATGAAAAGATTAGTGAATTTGAAGATAAAGAAACCATCCAAAATAAAACAACAGGAGAAAGAAAATAACACAAAAAAATAAAACAGAGAAAAAAATATTTTAAGAAATAATGGTAGAAAATTTCCAAATTTGATTAAAACTATAAATAGACATATCCAAGAGGCCAATAACCACAAAGCTCAAGAAACATAAGGAAAACTACACCAAGGCATGATATAATTAAATTGCTCAAAACCAGTGATAAGGGGACAATCTTGAAAAAAAAAAAGTAAAAGACATATTACAAAAATAAGGATTATAGCAGATTTCTTGTCTGAGACAATGCAAGAAAGAAGATGATCAAGTAACATCTTTAAAGCACAAAAGAAAAGTCGTGAAAAAGGGAGATCAGCACTGAGTAGAACAGAAACTAAAAGAAGACTCAGCTAGGAAGCTGGAGATTTAATGTTAGATTTACAGTTCCTCCAAAAAGTGGACTTCAGTCAATATCATACACAAATAGAAATACCAGTTGGATTAAAGATATGTGTCAATCTACAATTCTATACCCAGCAAAAAATATGTTTCAAAACTAAAGGTAGGATAAAGACTTTTTTTCAGGAATAAAAAGCTAAAAGAATGTATCACCAGCAGACCTGCACTACAAGAAATGTTATAGCAAGTCCTTGAGGCAAAAAAATTGATGCCACATGAAAACCTGGCTCTACCCAAAGGAATGAAGAGGATCAGAAATTGTAACTACATGAGTAGGGACATAAGACTGTGTTCTTATTAACAAAAATAATAACGATTTAGAATGAGGTTTATAACATATGTAGAAGTAAAATGTATGACAATTATAGCACAAAAGGCCAGTAGGGGGAAAACAGAACCTATCAAAAGATTCTAATACTATATGTGAAATGTATAATAACATTTGATGATGTTAAAGATATATACAATAAACCCTAAAGCAATCATTAAAATACTAAAGAGCTATAGCACATAGGCCAAATTAAGAGGGAAACAGTCACTAAAAATAATAGTCAATCCTAAAGAAGTCAGTAAAGAATGGGGAAATTTTAAAAGATGGGACAAGGAGAAAAAAAATGGCAAGACGACAGACCCAAACTAAGCATACCAATAATCACATTAAATGGAAATGTTCTAATTACCCTAATCAAAAGGCAGAGATTATCAAATTGGATAAAAAAGCAAGACCAAACTATGTGCTGCCTACAAGAAATTCACTTTAAATATAAAGACACAAATAGGTTAAAGAATGGAAAAAGATATACCATGTTAACATTAATCAAAAGAAAGCTGGAGTGTGTATCATTTGCAAATGTCTTCTCCCACTCAGTACATTATCTTTTTGTTTTCTTGATGGTTTCCTTTGCTCTGCAGAAGATTTTTAGCTTGAAATAGTCCCATTTGTTTATGTTTGCTTTTGTTCTCCCTTGCCTGGGGAGTCATATCTAGAAAGATATATGACTCAACAGCAACAACAAAAACCAACCCAGTTTTTAAAATGTGCAGAGGAGCTGCATAGACATTTTTCCAAAGAAGACATACAGATGGCCAACAGGCACATGAAAAGATGTTCAACACCACTAATTATTAGGGAAATGCAAATCAAAACCACAATGAGATAACACCCTCATGTCTGTTAGAATGGCTACTATCAAAAAGGGAAGCAATAACAAGTGTTGGTGAGGACGTGGAGAAAAGGGAACCCTTATACACTCTTGGTAGGAATGAAACTGGTGCAGCCACTATGGAAAACAGTATGGAGATTCCTCAAAAAATTAAGAATACAACTATCATATGATCCAGCTATCTTATTTCTGGGTATTTATCCAAAGAATATGAAAACACTAATTCAAAAAGATATATGCACCCATATGTTCACTGCAGCATTATTTACAATAGCCAAGATATAAAACTTAAGTGTCCATCAATAGACGAATAGATAAAGAAGATGTGATACACACACACACACACACACACACACACACACAATGGAATACTACTCAGCCATTTAAAAAAATGAAATCTCGCCATTTGTGACAATACAGATGGACCTTGAGGGTATTATGCTAAGTGAAATAAGTAAGACAGAGGAAGACAAATACCATATGATTTCATTCAAATGTGGAATATAAAAAGCAAACAACAAGAAAAAAACAAAAGAAATCTGGATATATTCATATTATGCAAACTAGAATTCTACATATATCAACTATATCCAGTTACAAAATATAGAAGATAAAGGTAGATAACTGAACACTTGCATTTGTCTACACTCCCTCTTGAAATATCTATGCAACAGCATTAAAAGTGGGGTTTCTTTTAATGTCATGAACCTATGAAGACAAAGAAAATAGGAAAGAAGACCGGAGGTTGATGCTAAGTGGTAACTAACTTACTAAACCTAAGAAAACTGACTTTTAAGCCAACAGTGGGATAGGAAATAGGCCACCTGATTTACACCATTGAATTCCCACAAAACTCAGGAATTAAAGGACCAAAGAGATGGTGAAGTGGGGTGATGATGGGCTAAGAACAGGAGAACTGATTGAAAGTCTGTTTAAAAGAAAGTTAGTCCCTCTCCCACCACCAGACCTCATCTCCCACTAAAAGTGACTGTGCAGCTGCTCCTCCCCAACCCAGCAGAGGTTACAGTGTATATGCCCTAGAGAGGATAACACAAGATGTCTAGGCCAGGAGACAGTACGTGGGGCTAGAGGTGAGTTTAACGTACTGAAAACAAGGAGATTAAGTGAAAGTTCGTATACTGAATGCTGAGACCCTCTCCTTTACCCAGGTTTCTTCTCTTTCTTGCCTTTATTCTGGCAGCTGGGCTTTCTGCCCCGATGTAGGAGGTCATAGAGCCTTCTGTGGCTAGTCTGACCAGCCCCAAAGAAAAGACTATCAAAATGGACCAGACAAGTCACCCTGCAATGAAGCCAGTTTGTTAATAAGCATATTTGTGCCTCATTCTTATTTATGTGCACACAGCCAAGATTGAGAATAACAGCCAATATTTATATAGAGCTTATTATGTGCCAGGAGCTATGAGGTAGTTAGTATTACAATTCCCATTTTACAGATAAGGAAAGAGACACAGAGAGATCAAGGAACATGTCCCAATCCACATCACTGGAAAGTGGGAGGTGCAGAGCTCACACTCTTCTTTGTCATATATTACTGTTGATGTTTTAAATGGATCTCTTCCCTACCCTGCACTATCCCTCTTTATCTATGACCGTGTTGCCAGGCCTCCAAGCATTTCCAAGTTTCTCCCACACAACTTTCTTCAGGAAGCTCCTAGGATGGGCTTTATCAAATGAAACAGTAAGCCAAAAGAGAGGTGAGATCCAAAACACAGGAGACCCAAAGCAAGAGGAAGGTGAGAGGAAGTCCCAAGATTGTGATGCCAGCCAGCTGAGAAGGCAGTCTCTCTAGACCAGAGCAGCTCAGAAAGCTTCAGGAACAACAACCTCGAGAAAACTTCACATATAAATTCCCAATTTGTATGAGCATATTGAGAGGAGATATACATATCTAAGGAAAAGTGTGGGGTAGTATTAGTGATAACAGAGAAAAACTACTCAAACAAAAAAATAGACAGTTATTAAATACAGGGGAAAAATAGTACAAGAAGGAAAATGAATTCATTTAATTTACAAAATGGCTCAGTTGTGAATGATGTTTACATAATCAAAATAATATAGACACTGGATATTGATCCAAAGATAACATACTATAACTACATTTGGAAGAGATGTGAAGGGAAGTATGAGTTCATCCAAGAAGGGGAATAGAAAGAGAGCTAACATCTCAGCCTCCACATCAAAAAGTCAATGGATAATACCTACAGGTGAAAAGTCGGGAACTAGTAATACAGTGTGCTTTGCAGAAATACAAAACAATCAGCTAAAAGAAATGCAAGACCTTTGAACTATCTCACTCTTTTAAAAATATATTTTTAAACTTTTTATATATATATATATTTAAACTTGTTTTAAATAAACAAAACATAGTAGGAGAAAAAAATCCATTTAAAATATCAACAATAACATATGCCCAAAAAAGGAGAAACGCCAGAAATAAGTTAGCACAAATATGCACATCTTTGATATATAAAACTTTAATGAGTAACATGAAAGAAAACTTGATTAAATAGAAAACTATGCCTTTTTTATAGGAAAACTGAACATTTTAAGGTCTAAGTTCTCCCTAAATTGATCGACATTCATATGATCCCAATAAAAATAACAAAAATACTTGGCGGAGGGATGCATTAGTCTGCTTGGGCTGCCATAACAAGGACCACAGACTAGGTGGCTTAAACATCAGAAATTGATTTCTCACAGTTCTGGGGGCTGGAGGTCCAAAATCAAGGCACTGGAAGCGTTGGTTTCTTGTGAAACCTCTCTCCGTGGCTTGCTGATGGCTACCTTGCTGTGTCCTCACTTGGCCTTCCTCCTGGGCACATGTACTCCCAGTGTTTCTCCCTCTTCTTATAAGGATAAGGACCCCACCCTTAGGACCTCATTTAACCTTAAGTACCTCCTTAAAGGTCCTATCTCCAAATACAATCACATTGAGAGTTAGGGCTTCAACATATGAATTTTGGGGTGACACAATTCAATCCATAACAGAAAGAATCTGACAAAGAGACACTAAATTTGTCAGGGAAAAAAATTTGAGAATAACCAGAAAAACTACATTTTAAAAAAGAGTGATGGAGCAGAAAAGGGGGGATGTATAGAACTGACCCTATCAGATATTAGGTTGAACCACATAAAATTGCCATTTTTATATCAAGAAATGCTTGAGGGCTTCCCTGGTGGCGCAGTGGTTGAGAGTCCGCCTGCCGATGCAGGGAATTGGTGATTTCATACATTTCAACTAGTAAAACTTATTCTAAAGCTATAGTAGTTACAAGTTTCAGAATCCAGAAATAGGTCCAAATATACATAGGAATTTAATATATGACAAAGTACCACTTAAAACAATGGAAGAAAATATGGTCTATTCAATAAATGGTATTAGGACCGGTGGCTAGTAATGTTAAAGTGGATTTTTACTTCATTCCTTAAAACAAAATAATATTTAGAAAGTTCTGGAAATAGATAGTGGTGATGGTTATACAACAATGTAAATGTCCTTAATGCCACTGAATTGTACACTTAAAATAGTTTAAAATGATCAATGTTATGTGTCTTTAACCACAAAAAAAAATGGGTGTGGACAGAGAAGAGAGCACGTGCACAAGAAACTCTGAGTGTTAGGGAAGTAAGCCATCCACAGAGAAAAAGGTGACTGCCAACACCTGTCAGCAAACCCTTGAAGCTGGGCGGATCCTTCAGGATATCAATGTTCTGGTATCATCTAAGTACTCAAAGTGTAGTCTGTGGATCACAATGCAGATTCTGATTCAGTAGGTCTACATGGGACCAGAGATTCATTTCTAACAAGCTACCAGGCGATGCCTGAACTTGCAAAGTTATAGAGCTATGATTCTCAGCTTTGGCTGAACATTGCAATCCAGGGAGATTTTTTAAATGTCACTGGCTAGGGTCTCTCCAGACCACGAATTAGAATCTCTAGGGGTGGGGCCAGATGTTATTTTTGGAGTTTCCCAAGCTGGTTCCAATGTGCAGCCAGAATACAGATCTGCTAACGTTGAGACACAGATAAGTTTAGAAAAGGAGATCAGTGTTAGGAAACTTTCTTCCCAATCCCAATGTTTCCTTTCTCTATGAGAGGACAGGGTCTCTCTCCATCTTTACTCACACCATATGGGAGATGGAAACTTGGGAAGAAGTTTCACAAACTGTTCACCTCAGCTTTGCCGTTTTCTAACTTGGGAGGAGGCTCCCCACAGAAAGCACACATTTCACCTGTGTTCCTCTATGACATGAGCCAGTGGTTTTACAGTGTGATTTCCAAGCCAGCAGCATCTACATCACTTGGGAATTTGTTAGAAATAGAAATTTGAGGGCCTCACCTCACACCTACTCAATCAGAAATTCTTGGGCTGAGGCCAAACAGTCCATGTTTTCACAAGCCCTCCTGGTGATTCTGAGCTCACTCAAGTTTAGGGATGCCCATTCAAGTGCAGTTCTGCCTGGGACTGGTGGAAAAGTCTGTTAAATTCTGAGCTTCATAATTAGAAGCTCCCTTGGCTAACAGAGCTAAAGCTACGTCCTCCAACTAGGTTCTCATCAGTAATAAAGGTGATGTTGTGACCTTCAGAATAATAGAAATAATATTTAGGAGAAGCAAAGAGTTTAAAGGAAAAAAATGAAAGCATAAATGCAGTTTTGATGATTTTAGAGTGTGAAAGCAAACCTAGAAGCTAAAAAGACTAAATTTGTCCACACACAAATTGAACTCATCCACCAGTCAATCCACCAATATTTCCCAAAAGTAAGCAAGATCAAAAGTGAAAGTCAAATTGAGAAAAAAATAATTGCTTAGAAATCAATAAGCAAAGAAAACCAGCCCAATGGAAAAGTGGGCAAATGACTCAAAGACAGTTTAGAGCTTTGCTGTTCTATGTGGTGGCTTTTGCCACATGCAACTGATCCAAATTGAGGTCTGCCCTAAGTGTAAAACACACTGGATTTCAAAGACTTAGTGGCAAAAATATAAAGTATCTCTTTAATAATTTTTATGTTGATTGTATGTTGAAATGATAATATTTTAGATATAGTGGGTTAAATAATAGCTTCACCCATGGACTTCACCCATTTCCTTTTAACATTTTCAATGTGGCTTCTAAAAAGTTTTAAATTATATACATGGCTTCATTACATTTCTTCTGACAGTTCTGGTTTGGAGAATAAGAGATACTAATTGTCAGATTTATTAACAGGAAAAAATATGATTCAGTGCTGGTTAGAGTACAAATATGTGTGACACTTTGAAGAATAATTTGTTAATAACTATTAATATTTTAAAAACACGTACCATTCAACCCAGAAAAATTTCTTCTAGGATTTTTGCTACAGAACTGATAACATAAGTGCACAAAGATATGTGTAAAAGAATGTTCATTGCAACACTGTTTAAACTAGAAGAAAAAGGAAAAAACCTAAATGTCTGTCAAAAAGTTGATTAAATACATTATAAGAAGCCCACAGAGTGGAATACTATGCAACCATTAAGTAGAACGAAGGAGATCTACATGCACTAGCACAGGTGTGTATCTATAATATACGTGAAGTGAAAAAAGAATATTTCACACAATATGCACAATATACCTTCAATTTTGGTTTCTAAAAAGCCATATATATCATGTGTTGGGAAGTCTTTTAGTTTTTATGTTATTCCTGTATTTTATTGTTGCAATGAACACATACTACTTTTGTGATTTTAAAAAAGCAGCTGTGAATAAACATAACAGCACATGGGAACCATTACCCATTGCACCAGTTCCTACATTTTGTACATTAGAGGGGAAATGAGGACGACTGAGAACATTCACTTGCTAGATTCACCACCTTCTCAGTGGAGGCTACTATTCAAGGTCTCTCTCTGCCCACTTAGAAAGGACAGGAGACATTACCACCAACTTTGCCACTCTCCTAGCAGAGTGCTTTATCACCTTCCCTCCCTTCATTTAGGATCTCCCATCCAGTCCTTCTTGATCATGGCAGCCTGACCTCCACCTCTGTGATGCCCCTGAACTGCCCTCAGTAAAGTCAGAAGGTCATTTCATGACTGTGACCACAGTTCCACTCTAAGCAGTGTAATGGACATAGAAGGAATGAGAAGCTATGGAAGAGCAATGAACCCCAGGATGGGGCTCAGCCTTCCCCTTTGGGGAGACTCCACCTGTGGAATTGCAGGTCTCTAATTATGGTTCCACTGCATCTCGGCCTCTAGTATTCTCATCTCCAGAAATACTTGTTTTTGTTCTGTTCACAAGGCAAAGATCAGAAGAGAATTATCTAATTCTCTCCTGTGCTTTTAAAAGAAAGAAGAAAATTCACACCTTTTTAGGAGTTGAGGACTTAATCTAAGAATGCTGTGGAGTGAGCCCCCAGAATGAATGCCTGACACATCAAGGTAGAGGGGCCTTGAAGGTAGAGTCAGTTGTTCTCAAAATGCCAGCGCAACTGAACCTTCACCACCCCTCTCTCTATTACTGACCTGGTCAAGGAATGAACTGTCAATCTTTATTTTGTTGGATGGGGTAGGCAAGATGAAAGGTGGTATAGGGCAGGACACAGACAGCCAGCAAAGAGGAGGAGAGAGATTTGGTAAAAGGAAAAAAATAGGGGAAGTGAGTCAGCTGGGAGAAGAATTTAGTAAAAGAGTTGAACTGTTTAATGGGAATATTTAAGAAATGTTATGGCTTAACCTTTGCTCTAACTTCTTCCTCCTCCGTCTCCCCCAAGAACTTCTATTTCAAGTAAATATCTCCATTGCCTCTTCTACTTGGGCCTTAGTGATTTAAAAAAAAAAAGAAAAAGAAAAAACAGTTAAGACTAGCCCGAAGGGAGGCACTTGGTGCCAGGTTACACTTATATGGATTAATGTGGTTTATAATCATTTATTATTTCATTGGTTTATTCATTCCTTTAATAAATATTTAATAAGCATCTTCCATGTGCCAAACACTGTTCTAGCTGCTTAGATTTAATCAGTCAACAGCACAAATATCCCTGAACTCATTAAATCTACATTGTTGCCAGAGAACAGGTGGGGCACACATGCAATAAATTATAAACACTGTATCATAGTATGTTAGAAAGTGATTAGTTCAATGGAAAAAATGTTTAACGTGGGAGAAGTTACAAGTTTAACTAGGGTGTTAGGGTATGCCCTGTGTAAAGTGACATTTGAACAAAGATTTGAAGGCGGTGAGGGAGTGGAGGACACGACTATCTGGAGGAAAGACAATCAAGGCAAAGGGAAGAGCCAATGCAAAGGTCCTGAGGCAATGGGTACAGATGTCTCTCTGGGGTGTTGAAAACGTTCTGAAATTAGATAGTGGAGCTCACAGAATGACCTTGTGCATGTACTAAAAACCACTGAATTGTACACTTTAAAAGTGTGAATTTTACGATGTGTGAATTATATCTCAATTTTTTAATATCTCACAGTAGGAGTGTGCCTGGCATATTCAAGAAACAGCATGGAGGCCAGTATGGCTGGAGTGGAGTTGAGCAAAGAAATGAGGCCAGAGACAGGATAGGGACTCAGTAGAGCATCTTACTGGCCCTTATAAGGACCATAGTTTTTACACCCATGAAATGGGGACCCACTACAGGGTTTTGATGCATGTAGTGACATGACATGACTATATTTAAAGGGTCACTCTGGCTGCTGCATTGACAGTAGCTACAGAGGGACAAGAGTGGAGGCAGGAAGACCCTTAAGAAGTTCCTGCAGTGATTTAGGGAAAGATGATGCAGACTCAAGCAAGAGGAAATGGTGAGAAGGGACTGAACTCTGGGCAGAGTTTGAAAATAGAGCCCAAGGGTTTTCTGGCTGAATGGATAAAGGATATGAGAGAAAGAAGGGAGTGAAGCTTGGCTCCAAGTTTTGTAGCTTAACCATAGGAAAGATGGACAAATAAGGGAACCAAGGACTGAGCCTCAGGGCTGTCTAATGTTAAGGGAGTAAAGAGAAAAGGAAAGATTTATAACAAATACTGAGATGTAGGCAGAGAAATAGGAGGAAGAGTTATGAGAATGTGGTGTCTGGAGAGCCAGAAGATGACACCATGTCAGGAAGATGTGTCAGATGCTGCTGGCAGGTCATGTAATAAGAGAACTGCGAATTTATTGTTATTGCTGGTGAACTTGATGAGAGAAGTTACAGTAGCATGGTGAGAGCAAAAATACGAGTAGTAGGAATAATGGGAAAAATCTTTCTGACCTAAGAGTAGGCAAAGTTTTTTTAGAGGGCAAAAAGCATTAACCATAAAAGGAAAAAACTGATAAATTAGGTTTCATCAAAATTAAAACCTTCTGTTCCTCAAAAGACACCACTAAGAAAATGAAAAGTTAAGCCACAGACTGAGAGAAAATAATCTCAAGTCATACATCTGACAAAGAGCTTGATCCCGTAACATAGAAAGAACTCTTCCAACTCAATAATAAGATAAACAATCCAATTTTTTAAATGGGCAAAATATTTGAATCAATACTCATGAAAGAAGATATACAAATGTTTAATAAGCAAATGAAAAGATACTCATTATTTTTAGTCCTCAAAGAAATGCAAATTAAAACTACAAGGAAACACTACTACAGAGCAGTTAAAATGGCTAAATTTTTTATTTTTTAAATTGAAAAGATACCAAACGGATACTAAGTTTTGGCAAGAATCTGCAACAACTGGAACCCTCATACACTACTGGTAAGAATGTGAAATAGCACAACCACTTTGGAAAACAATTTGACAATTTCTTAAAAAGTTAAACACACAACTACCACAAGACCCAGAAATTCCACTCCTACATATTTACTCAAGAAAAATGAAAACATACATCCATACAAAGATTTGTCCATGAAAGTTTACAGCAACTTTATTCACATTTGCTAGAAATTAGAAATAACTCAAATATCCATTAATTAGAGAATGGACCAACAAACTGAGGAACATCCATATAATGGAATGCTACTCAGCAATATCTCTAAAAGAACAAACTATTGATACAACAACAACATTTTTGATGAATCTCCAAAATATTCTGAGAGGAAACTAGACAGAAAAGAGTACACAGCATGATTCCATTTATATAAAGTTCTAAAACAGGCAAAAATAATTTATCATGCTAGAAGTCAGATCTATGGCTCCTTGGATCTAAGGCTCCTTGGATCTATGGCTCCTTGGAGTGGAAGAGACTGACTACAAAAGGTAAAGAGGGAACTTCCTTGGGTGATGGAAACATCCTTGACTTAAGCAGTGGTTACACAAGTTTATCCACTTGTAAAAACTCATAGAATTAACTGTACACTTGGTGTGAGAATTTTAATGCATGAAAATATACCCCAATAAAGTTTATTTTTTTAAAGAGTCGAAGGACGAAATGGGCAAATTTTTTTAGTTTTCTACATAGGAGAACAAAGGAATTAGGCAGTAACAACACGAAACGCGGGTTCAAAAGATGAGTTTTTCAAAGGAAGTAGCAGCATATTCGTATGATAAGAGAATGATCCAGTAAAGATAAGAAATTGGTGAAGTAGGAAAGCTTCTTTCAAGCTTCCAAGTCCAAGTTAGAAGTGTATTAGCACCATCTCCTGGGGTCCTTCCCAGGGGTGAAAACCTCTATCATGGATGAGTGCTATCATATCAAAGTACTCTTGCTTTTCCAACTTTGTATTCCATCGTGAACCAGCCCCATATATATTCTACTGTTGCCTGCTGGTACAAGCTGGCTATGTCCGATGGAACTTGCAGTTTGCAGTCTCCTTCCTTCCATGCAGTGTTAGCCTGTCTCTAGCCAGGTCATATTGTGACTTAACTCTAGTTATTGGTCTGGTGACTAGGAAGGGAAGTAGAAGTAGATATGTCTACTGAGGGGATGCACATTTCTTGCAAGCATAAATCTCTATATTATATTCAAGCAGGTGGAACACTAGCTATTAATGGAGAAGAGTAGCTATTTCTATAGGCTTAGAGGCAGGAAATTCAAGATTTTTGATTGTATCAATACAGGTGACCTTATTCAGGACTCAGTGACTCATTCCTTCCCAATCAAAGCTCTACTCTTTCATTTTTTTTTAACATCTTTATTGGAGTATAATTGCTTTACAATTGTGTGTTATTTTCTGCTGTATAACAAAGTGAATCAGCTATACACATACATATATCTCCATAGCTCCTCCCTCTTGCATCTCCCTCCCACCCTCCCTATCCCACCCCTCTAGGTGGTCACAAAGCACCAAGCTGATCTCCCTGTGCTATGCAGCTGCTTCCCACTAGCTATCTATT
This sequence comes from Neophocaena asiaeorientalis asiaeorientalis, assembly GCF_003031525.2. NCBI lineage: Eukaryota > Metazoa > Chordata > Mammalia > Artiodactyla > Phocoenidae > Neophocaena > Neophocaena asiaeorientalis. The sequence goes on from NW_020172627.1 coordinate 3,262,852, forward strand.
TTACGTTTGGTAGTGTACATAGTTTCATGCCACTCTCTCACTTCGTCCCAACTTACCCTTCCCCCGCCCCATGCCCTCAAGTCCATTGCCTGCTTCAGCATCTTTATTCCTGTCCTGGCTCTAGGTTCTTCAGAACCATTATTTTTTTCTTTAGAGTCCATATATATGTGTTAACATATGGTATTTGTTATTCTCTTTCTGACTTACTTCACTCTGTATGAAAGACTCAAGGTCCATCCACCTCACTAAAAATAACTCAATTTTGTTTCTTTTTATGGCTGAGTAATATTCCATTGTATATATGTGCCACATCTTCTTTATCCATTCATCTGTCGATGGACACTTAGGTTGCTTCCATGTCCTGGCTATTGCAAATACTGCTGCAATGAACATTTTGGTACATGACTCTTTTTAAATTATGGTCTTCTCACAGTATATGCCCGGTAGTGGGATTGCTGGGTTGTATGGTAGTTCTACTTTTAGTTTTCTAAGGACTCTCCATACGGTTCTCCATAGTGGCTGTATCAATTTACATTCCCACCAACAGTGCAGGAGGGTTCGCTTTTCGCCACACCCTCCCCAGCATTTACTGTCTGTAGATTTTTTGATGATGGCCATTCTGACTGGTGTGAGATGATACCGCATTGTAGTTTTTTTTTTGTTTTGTTTGTTTGTTTGTTTGGTTTTTTGCGGTACGCAGGCCTCTCACTATTGTGGCCTCTCCCGCTGCGGAGCAACAGGCTCCGGACACGCAGGCTCAGTGGCCATGGCTCACGGTCGCAGTCCCTCCGCAGCATGTGGGATACTCCCAGACGGGGGCACGAACCCGCGTCCCCTGCATCAGCAGGCAGACTCTCAACCACTGCGCCACCAGGGAAGCCCCGCATTGTAGTTTTGATTTGCATTTCTCTAATGATTAGTGGTGCTGAGCATCCTTACATGTGTTTGTTGGCAATCTGTATTCCTTCTTTGGAGAAATGTTTCTTTAGGTCTTCTGCCCATTTTGGAATTGGTTTGTTTGTTTTTTTGATATTGAGCTGCATGCGCTGCTTATAAATTTTGGAGATTAATCCTTTGTCAGTTGCTTCAATTGCAGATATTTTCTCCCACTCTGAGGGTTGTCCTTTCGCCTTGTTTATGGTTTCCTTTGCTATGCAAAAGCTTTGAAGTTTCATTAGGTCCCATTTGTTTATTTTTGGTTTTATTTCCATTTCTCTAGGAGGTGGGTCAAAAAGGATCTTGCTGTGATTTATGTCATAGAGTGTTCTGCCTATGTTTTCCTCTAAGAGTTTGATACTGTCTGGCCTTACATTTAGGTCTTTAATCCATTTTGAGTTTATTTTTGTGTATGGTGTTAGGGAGTGTTCTAATTTCATTTCTTTTACATGTAGCTGTCCAGTTTTCCCAGCACTGCTTATTGAAGACGCTGTCTTTTCTCCATTGTATATTCTTGCATCCTTTATCAAACATAAGGTGACCATATGTGCCTGGGTTTATCTCTGGGCTTTCAATCCTGTTCCATTGATCTATATTTCTGTTTTTGTGCCAGTACCATACTGTCTTCCTTACTGTAGCCTTGTAGTATAGTCTGAAGTCCAGGAGCCTGATTCCTCCAGCTCCGTTTTTCTTTCTCAAGATTGCTTTGGCTATTCGGGGGCTTTTGTGTTTCCATACAAATGGTGAAATTTTTTGTTCTACTTCTGTGAAAAATGCCATTGGTAGTTTGATATGAATTGCACCGTAATTGTAGATTGCTTTGGGTAGTATAGTCATTTTCACAATGTTGATTCTTCCAGTCCAAGAACATGGTATATCTCTCAATCTGTTTGTATCATCTTTAATTTCTTTCATCAGTGTCTTATAGTTTTCTACATACAGGTCTTTTGTCTCCTTAGGTAGGTTTATTCCTAGGTATTTTATTCTTTTCGTTTCAATGGTAAATGGGCGTGTTCCCTTAATTTCTCTTCCAGATTTTTTCTCATTGGTGTATAGGAATGCAAGAGATATCTGTGCATTAATTTTGTATCCTGCAACTTTACCAAATTCACTGATTAGCTCTAGTAGTTTTCTGGTAGCATCTTTAGTATTCTCTACGTATAGTATCATGTCATCCACAAACAGTGACAGTTTTACTTCTTCTTTTCCAATTTGTATTCCTTTTATTTCTTTTTCTTCTCTGATTGCTGTGGCTAAAGCTTCCAAAACTATGTTGAATAATAGTGGTGAGAGTGGACACCCTTGTCTTGATCCTGATCTTCATGGTAACGGTTTTAGTTTTTCACCATTGAGAACGATGCTGGCTGTGGGTATGTCATATATGGCCTTCATTATGTTGAGGTAAGTTCCCTCTAGGCCTACCTTCTGGAGGGTTTTTATCAAAAATGGGTGTTGAACTTTGTCAAAAGCTTTTTCTGCATCTATTGAGATGATCATATGGTTTACATCCTTCAATTTGTTAATATGGGGTATCACATTGATTGATTTGCATATATTGAAGAATCCTTGCATTCCTGGGATAAACTCCACTTGATCATGGTGTATGATCCTTTTAATGTGCTGTTGGATTCTGTTTGCTAGTATTTTGTTGAGGATTTTTGCATCTATGTTCATCAGTGATATTGGCCTGTAGTTTTCTTTCTTTGTGATATCTTTGTCTGGTTTTTATATCCGGGTGATGGTGGCCTCATAGAATGAGTTTGGGAGTGTTCCTCCCTCTGCTATATTTTGGAGGAGTTTGAGAAGGATAGGTGTTAGCTCTTCTCTAAATGTTTGATAGAATTCGCCTGTAAAGCCATCTGGTCCTGGGCTTTTGTTTGTTGCAAGATTTTTAATCACAGTCTCCATTTCAGTGCTTGTGATTGGTCTATTTATATTTTCTATTTCTTCCTGGTTCAGTCTCAGAAGGTTGTGCTTTTCTAAGAATTTGTCCATTTCTTCCAGGTTGTCCATTTTATTGGCATATAGTTGCTTGCAGTAATCTCTCATTATCCTTTGTATTTCTGCAGTGTCAGTTGTTACTTCTCCTTTTTCACTTCTAATTCTATTAAGTTGAGTCTTCTCCCTTTTTTTCTTGATGAGCCTGGCTAATGGGTTATCAATTTTGTTTATCTTCTCAAAGAACCAGCTTTTAGTTTTACTGATCTTTGCTATTGTTTCATTTGTTTTTCATTTATTTCTGATCTGATCTTTATGATTTCTTTCCTTCTGTTAACTTTGTGGGTTTTTTGTTCTTCTTTCTCTAATTGCTTTAGGTGTAAGTTCAGGTTGTTTATTTCAGATATTTCTTGTTTCTTGAGGTAAGATTGTATTGCTATAAACTACCCTCTTAGAACTGCTTTTGCTGCATCCCTTAGGTTTTGGGTTGTTGTGTTTTCATTGTCATTTGTTTCTAGGTAATTTTTTATCTCCTCTTTGATTTCTTCAGTGAACTCTTGGTTACTAAGAAGTGTATTGTTTAGCATCCAGGTGTTTGTATTTTTTACAGAATTTTTCCTGTAATTGATATCTAGTCTCATAGCATTGTGGTCAGAAAAGATACTTGATATGATTTCAACTTTCTTAAATTTACCGAGGCTGGATTTGTGACTCAAGATATGATCTCTCCTGGAGAATGTTCTATGAGCACTTGAGAAGAAGGTGTATTCTATTGTTTTTGGATGGATAGTTCTATAAATATCAATTAAGTCCATCTTGTTTAATGTATCATTTAAAGCTTGTGTTTTCTTACTTCTTATCATTTTGGATGATCTGTCCATTGATGAAAGTGGGTGTTAAACTCCCTTACTATGATTGTGTTACTGTCGGTTTCCCCTTTTATGGCTGTTAGCACTTGCCTTACGTATTGAGGTGCTCCTATGTTGGGTGCATAAATATTTACAATTGTTATATCTTCTTCCTGGATTGATCTCTTGATCATTACGTAGTGTCCTTCTTTCTCTCTTGTAACAGTCAAATAAAGTCTATTTTGTCTGATATGAGAATTGCTACTCCAGCTTTCTTTTGATTTCCATTTGCATGGAATATTTTTTTCCATCCCCTCACTTTCAGTCCATATATTTCCCTAGGTCTGTACTGGGTCTCTTGTAGACAGCATATATACAGGTCTTGTTTTTGTATCCATTCAGCCGGTCTATGTCTTTTGGCTGAAGCATTTAATCCATTTATAATTAAGGTAGTTATCAATATGTATGTTCCTATTACCATTTTCTTAATTGTTTTGGGTTTTTTATTGTAGGTCTTTTCCTTCTCTTGTGTTTCCTGCCCAGAGAAGTTCCTTTAGCATTTGTTGTAAAGCTGGTTTGGTGGTGCTAATTCTCTTAGCTTTTGCTTGTCTGTAAAGTTTTTAATTTCTCCATCAAATCTGAATGAGATCCTTGCCAGGTAGAGTAATCTTGGTTGTAGGTTTTTCCCTTTCATCACTTTAAATATGTCCTGCCACTCCCTTCTGGCTTGCAGAGTTTCTGCTGAAAGATCAGCTGTTAATCTTATGGGGATTCCCTTGTATGTTATTTGTTGCTTTTCCCTTGCTGCTTTTAATATTTTTTCTTTGTATTTAATTTTTGATAGTTTGATTAATATGTGTCTTGGTGTGTTTCTCCTTGGATTTATCCTGTATGGGACTTTCTGTGCTTCCTGGACTTGACTGACTATTTCCTTTACCATATTAGGGAAGTTTTCAAGTATAATCTCTTCAAATATTTTCTCAGTCCCTTTCTTTTTCTTTTCTTCTTCTGGGACCCCTATAATTCAAATGTTGGTGTGTTTAACGTTGTCCCAGAAGTCTCTGAGACTGTCCTCAATTCTTATCATTCTGCTCTTTATTCTGCTCTGCGGTAGCTATTTCCACTATTTTATGTTCCAGGTCACTTACCTGTTCTGCCTCAGTTATTCTGCTATTGATTCCTTCTGGAGAACTTTTAATTTCATTATTGTGTTGTTCATCATTGTTTGTTTGCTCTTTAGTTCTTCTAGGTCCTTGTTAAACGTTTCTTATATTTTCTCCATTCTATGTCCAAGATTTTAGATCATCTTTACTATCATTACTCTGAATTCTTTTTCAGGTAGACTGCCTATTTCCTCTTCATTTGTTTGGTCTGGTGGGTTTTTACCTTGTTCCTTCATCTGCTGTGTGTTTCTCTGTCTTCTCATTTTGCTTCACTTACTGTGTTTGGGGTCTCCTTTTCTCAGTTTGCAGGTTCGTAGTTCCCGTTGTTTTGGGTGTCTGCCCCCCATGGCTAAGGTTGGTTCAGTGGGTTGTGTAGACTTCCAGGTGGAGGGGACTAGTACCTGTGTTCTGGTGGATGAGGCTGGATCTTATCTTTCTGGTAGGCAGGACTGCGTCCAGTGGTGTGTTTTGGGGTGTCAGTGACCTTATTATGATTTTTAGGCAGCCTCTCTGCTAATGGGTCGGGTTGTGTCCCTGTCTTGCTCGTTGTTTGGCATAGGGTGTCCAACACTGTAGCTTGCTGGTCGTTGAGTGGAGCTGGGTCTTAGCATTGAGATGGAGATCTCTGGGAGAGCTTTCACCATTTGATATTACATGAAGCCAGGAGGTATCTGGTGGTCCAATGTCCTGAACTCGGCTCTCCCACCTCAGAGGCACAGGCCTGACACCTGGTCGGAGCACCAAGACCCTGTCAGCCACACGGCTGCTAGTGTTGGAGGGTCTCCTGCAGAGGCGGGGGGGGGTTTGGCTCACCTTTAGGACAAGGACACTGGCAGAAGAAGTTCTGGGAAGTATTCCTTGGTGTGAGCCCTCCCAGAGTCCGCCATTAGCCCCACCAAACTCCTACACCATCTTGAAGGTTTCTCCCAAGGCTCTACTCTTGATGTAGCAAGAGTAGATGTAGCAGACCCATCAAAGTTGTAAACTGAACTTTCTCTGGAGCTCTGTTTCACCGTGGTTTTTCTGCATTTTGGCTTAAAGAGAGGAGAGACTCTCTATATGCTTTCAAAGAGACCCTCTGACTTTCACCATTGACATCAGTGATTAATTAGTCTCGGGCTTTCACTGTTTTGCTCTAAGGTGTCAACGGCCCCCACAGCAGCCATCTGATTATAATCCTGATAATGACTACCCAACACCCCCAAAATCTTAACCACCTGAGATACTGCACCTGCCCATGTGCTTGCTCCCACCAGCGCCCCATCTCTGTTCACCATTTAAAATGTCAGCAGTCATACCGCATCTTCACTATCAGTTCTCCATCTACCCCCAGTGATGTGGTCTTCATTGCCAGAAGGCCAATGGGTGATCCATCTTCAAAATCTAATTTTAACTGGTATTTCCTAGGCCATTTCTGATACCAAATGTCAAGTGTCATCAGAAAAAAATAGCCTCTAAAGCTCTGAGACTTTCATGAAAAATGTTTCTTAGGATTACTCTTGGAAATCACATCTGTAAGGGTGAGGGAAGCATGACTGGGCAGAAGTTGAACTGCAGTGTGAATGGCAAGTTGATTTCAGCTGATCCTATGGGGATCTTTGGAGCTGGAATGGTCCTTTGTTATTCTTCCCTCTTGACGCCAGAGGTCTGGACCTTGATACCTCTCCTCATCAACCACTCATTGGATGCAGGCTTCCCACAGGAGGTAGGTAACATTGGGAAAGGCAGAAGGCAATTCCCAGAGAGAGATTTGGCTAAGAACTTTCAGTTGCCAAAAATGTAGTGCCTCGGTCCTGAAGGGGCATCGGGGTGGCGCACAACAGCATCCACTACCCTCATGATAACACTGTGAGTAAAGAAAACCAGTCATTTTGCTACCATTTTACGAGTAGAAGTGGATAAATACTTAACAGTATTTTCTTTTTCCAGCCCAGGGCTTTTTCCACTGAGGGGTAGGGAGAGGCCAAAGAGTTTATATTGCTCTAGACTTAATAAAAACAAATGAAGACCAGATGGCAGGAGGCTCCAATCTTAATCCAATAGAAGTATCTTTCAGTCTGTCTCCCTGTCTCCATTTTGGCCTAAACAGGTCACAAAAGAGCCCACAGTCTTGCTGAAAGGGAACTGAGTAGTTATGTACTATTTAATACAATTCAACATATAACAGCTAATATTTATAAAGCATTTGTATGTGTCAGACCCTGCTCTAAGTGCTGTGTCTGTAAATATATATGTACATGTGTATATACAGACATATTATATGTACATACATGTGAACCTATATATGATACAGACACATGCATGTACATATATACTCATTTAACTCTCAGAAGAACCCTCTGAGAAAGGCACTATGATTATCCTATTACAGATGAGGAAACAATACAGAGAAGTGAAGTTGATTTGCCCAAATTTCTTTTTTTCAAAATATTTATTTACTTATTTTGGCTGCATGGGGTCTTCGCTGCAGCATGAGAACAAGGATATTTTAGTTGCAGCATGCAGCCTTCTTAGTTGCAGCATGCGAACTCTTAGTTGCGGCATGCATGTGGGATCTAGTTCCCTGACCAGGGATGGAACCCAGGCTCCCTGCAGTGGGAGCACGGAGTCTTACCCACTAGACTACCAGGGAAGTCCCATGCCCAAATTTCTGATAAGTCAAAAGAACACTGCCTTTAGCTTCTAGTTCATTTATCCTTCCCATACACCTTTTTTGAGCTCTTGATCTTTGCCAGCTCTAGAGATAGAGACTAGTCTTTGAGTACCCCATAAATGTGACCACTTTTCCATGTATATAAATAACATAAAGGTTCTACTATGGAAGGTTCTACTTATTAGCCCCATTAACTGTATGGGAGATCAGGGCATAAACAGCGTTTCATAGGTGAAGAGCTCTCGTGGGTCACAGACACCATAGCACCAGCATCATGACCATCACAATGTAAACGCCGAGGAATACAGAGTGTGGGCAGGGACAGGGGCATGCTCTCCCATAGGATGCCTGGGTGGAACTCTGTGCATAAGACAGAGAGTTAATTAGGTGGAATGTGCTCAGGAGGGAAAAAGATCAGCATAAACAGTAAGGCAGCTGGTTGTTCACTCTTTCCGTATGCCCTGTCCTTACCTTTGGATGGCTGCATTCACAGCTCCAGTCTCCATTATGACCTACACACTGATGACTCCCAAACACTCCCAAACCATTCTCCCAAATGCCAGACCCAAACACCGAACTGCCAGGTAAACTTCTTCACCTAAATGTACCAAAGAAACATGACTATCTCCAAAAATTATCTATGTTTTTCTTCCCTTAAACTTGCTTCTATGTGCCCTCAGTTCTGGTTATTGGTGTGTTTCAAACCTTTCACTGGTACCAAAGAAAGAAGTACCCAGACTTTCTTGGCAGCTTGCTCAGATGTGGGGCAGGAGGGTGAGAAGGAGAGGTGAGGTTTAAAAGCTGTCAGCAGCCAAACATCCAAAACAGAAGACAGACTCTCTTACCTAATTATTTCCTCTACATACATGCAAAGTTTTTCTCTCAGCTACTTTTTGTAAACAGACATTTTCTGGAGTACCAGTTTAATTCCCTTGTTGTTTCCTTAATATATTTTTGACTTATTGCATTAGTGGCTGCCATGGGGGTTACAATTAACATACTTACTCGTAACAATCTAGTTCAGACTAATACCAACTTAGTGTCAATAGTATATAAAACCTTTGCTTCTTTCAGAAAGAGAAATTAAGAAAACAATCCCATTATCGGGGGCTTCCCTGGTGGCGCAGTGGTTGAGAGTCCGCCTGCCGATGCAGGGGACGAGGGTTCGTGCCCCGGTCCGGGAAGATCCCACATGCCGTGGAGCGGCTGGGCCCGTGAGCAATGGCTGCTGAGCCTGCGCGTCCGGAGCCTGTGCTCCACAATGGGAGAGGCCACAACAGTGAGAGGCCCGCACGTACCACAAAAAAAAAAAAAAGAAATAAAAAAAGAAAACAATCCCATTATCAATAGCATCAAAAAGAATAAAACACATAGGAGTAAGTTTAACCAAGGAGGTAAAAGACCTATACACTGAAGTCTATAAAGACATTGATGAAATAAATCGAGCAGACACAAATAAATGAAAAGATGTTCAAGGCACATGGATTGGAATAATTAATATTGTTAAAATGTCCATGATGCCCAAAGCAATATACAGATTCAATGTAATCCCTATCAAAATTCCAATGGCATTTTTTAAAGAAATAGAACAAACAATCCCAAAATTCATACAGTCCACAAAAGACCCTGAATAGCCAAAATAGTCTTGAGAAAGAACAAAGCTGGAGCCATCATGCTCCCTGATTTCAAACTATATTGCAAAGCTTTAGTAATTAAAACAAGTATGTTATTGTCACAAAAACAGACATATAGATCAATGGAACAGAATAGAGAGCCCAGAAATAAACCCATGTATATAAGATCAATTAATTTACTAAAAAGGAGCCAAGAATATACAATGTGGAAAGGATAGTCTCTTCAGTAAATGGTGCTGGGAAAACTGGACAGCCACATGCAAAAGAATAAAATGGACAACTATCTTACACCATTCACAAAAATAATTGCAAATGGATTAAAGACTTGAACCTAAGACCTAAAATATTAAACCTCCAAGACAGTAAGGGGCTAAAGCTCCTTGGCATCAGTCATGGCAATGATTTTTTAGATTTGACATCAAAAGCAAAAGCAAGAAAACAAAATAAACCAGTGGGATTGAATCAAATTAAAAAGCTTCTGCACAGCAAAAGGAAACCATCAATAAAATTAAAACAAATTACCAAATGGGAAAAGTATTTGAAACTCATGTATCTGATAAGAAGTTAATATCCAAAAAAATTAAAGAACTCATTTAACTCAATAGCCAAAAACAATCTAGTTTTAAAATGGGCCAAGGAACTAAACAGACATTTTTCCAGAGAAGACATACAAATGTTCAACATCACTAATTATCAGATAAATGCAAATCAAAACCACATCACACCCATTAGAATGGCTATCATCAAAAAGATGAGTGATAACAAATGTCAGCAAGGATGTGGAGAAAAGAGAACCCTTGTGCACTGCTGGTGGAAAATAAATTGGTCCAGCCACCATGGAAAACAGTATGGAGGTTCCTCAAAAAATTAAAAATAGAACTACCATATGATCCAGCAATCCCTCTTCTGAGTATAAACCCAAAAGAAATTAAAATAGAATCTCAAAGAGATATAAGCACTCCCTTGTTCATTACAGCATTATTCACAGCAGCCAAGATATGGAAACAACCTAAGTGTCCATCAACAGATGAACGGATAACAAAAATGTGGTACATATATACAATGGAATATTACTCAGCCATGAGAAAGAAGGACATCCACTGCTTGCAGCAACACAATGGACCTTGAGGACATTATGCTAAGGGAAATAAGTCAAAGAAAGACAAATACTGCCTGATATCACTTATATGTGAAATCTAAAAAAGCCAAACTCATAGAAACAGAGACTAGAATGGTAATTATCATGGCTGAGGGGTGGGGGGAAAGTGGAGATTAAAACAAAACAAAACACTTTGCTTCTACACAGCTCCATGTCTCCACTCCCTTCTTTGTGCTAGTACTGTCATGCAAATTATTACATCTTTAATTCTGTGTGTCCATTGACACAGTGATATAATAATTGCTTTATGCTATTGTCTTTTAAATCAGAAAGGAAAAAATTGGAAACCAAAAACAAATTGCATTTTATATTTATCTATGTAGTACTCTATTTCTTCATGTGGATCTGAACTACTGGCTTGTGTTCTTCCTGTTCAGCCTGAAAGAATCCCTGTGGTATTTCTAGTAGTGCAGGTCTACTAGTGACAGAATCCCTCACTTTTTGTTTACCTGGAAGGTCTTGATTTCACCTTCATTTTTGAAGGACAGTTTCACCGTGTATAAAATTCTTAATTGGGCTTCCCTGGTGGCGCAGTGGTTAAGAGTCTGCCTGCCGTTGCAGGGGACACGGGTTCGTGCCCCGGTCCAGGAAGATCCCACGTGCCACGGAGCGGCTGGGCCCGTGAGCCATGACCGCTAAGCCTGCACATCTGGAGCCTGTGCTCCGCAATGGGAGAGGCCAGAACAGTGAGAGGCCCGTGTACCACACACACACACACAAAAAATTCTTAATTAACAAACATTTTCTTTCAGCATTTTGAATATTCCCACCCACTGCCTTCTGTCCTCCACTTCTCTTCTTTTTCAGCTTTATTGTGGTATAACTGACAAATATGTTCCCAATTTCTGATGAATAAATTATCTGTTAATCTTACCAAAGATCCCTTGTATGTGATGAGTCACTTCTCTTGTTGCTTTCAAGATCCTCTCTTTGTCTTCAGCTTTTGACAGTTTGATTATTATTTGTCTAAGTATGGATCTCTTTGAGTTTGTCATACTTGGAGTTCACTGAATTTCTTGGAAATATAGATGAATATTTGTCATCAAATTTGGAAAGTTTTCAGCAATTATTTCTTCAAATATTCTTACTGTCCTTTCCTCTCTATCTTCTCCTCTGAGACTTGCATTATGCATATTTGTATGCTTGACAGCATCCCACAGGTCTCTTAGGTTCTGTTCATTTTTCTTCATTCTTTTTTCTTTCCATTCCCTACTCTCAGTTGACATATCTTTTTTTTTAATATTTTAAATTTATTTATTTATTTTTGGCTGTGTTGGGTTTTCGTTGCTGCACGCAGGCTTTCTCTAGTTGTGGCGAGCAGAGGCTATTCTTCGTAGCGGTGTGCGGGCTTCTCATTGTGGTGGCTTCTCTTGTTGCAGAGCAAGGGCTCTAGGTGCGCGGGCTTCAGTAGTTGTGGCTCACCACTCTAGAGCACAGGCTCAGCAGTTGTGGTGCACAGGCTTAGTTGCTCCACAGCATGTGGGATCTTCCTAGACCAGGGCCTGAACCCCTGTCCTCTGCATTGGCAGGCAGATTCTTAACCACTGCACCACGAGAGAAGTCCCATCAGTTGACATATCTTTAAGTTCACTGATTCTTTCTTCAACCAACTCAAATCTGCTTTTAAGCCTCTCTAGTAATTTTTTTCATTTCAGTTACTGTAATTTTCAACCCTAAAATTTCTTTTGGTTCTTTTCTATAAGTCTTTTATTGATATTCTTTATTTGGTAGTATTACTCTCATACGTTGCTTTAGGTTTTTAGATGTGGTTTCCTTTAGTTCCTCAAACATATTTAAAATAGTTGATTTAAATGCTATTTAGTAAGTACAGCGTGTGAACTTCCTCAAGGACAGCTGTCTGTTGACTTCTTTTCCCCTATATGTGGACCATATTTTTTTGTTGCTTTGCATGTTGAAAACTGGACATTTTAAACAATATAATGTGGCTACTCTGGAAATCAGGTTCTCTCCACTCCCTAGAACTTGTTTTTGTTGCTGTTTGTTGTTGTTGCAGCTTCTGCTGTTTGTTTAGTGACTTTCCTGAACTAATAATGTGAAGTCTGTATTCATTATCATATGTGAAGTCTCTGTTCAGTTAGCTTAATGGTTGGCTAAAGGTTGTACATAGATTTCTTTAAATGGCTGGAACCAGTAATTCTCCCACTCTTTGTCAAAGGTCTCTGTGTCCATTTGGGGGCATGACTTCAACACTCAGTCAGGAGTTTGACAACTCTACCTTAGCCTTAAGCCAGAATGACAGCTTAGAGTTTTCCCAGGTCTTTCCTGAACATATGAACAGCCTTGTGTATGCATGGCTGTTCATAAGCCTATGCATGCATGTGACCTTCTAGATTCCCAGGAATATAGCAGAGCTTTTCAAAACCTCCAACGGAAATATCATTCTCCAACTTTTCCTTTTGGGTTTTTTGCTCAGCTTGTTGTTTGCCCCACTGATATCATCATCTCAGGCAGCTGTGATACTAAACCATCACTGCTGATTGTTTTTTACAAATGCCTCTTGTTTGCACTGGGGAAGCTCTAAGGTCAAATAAAGACAACTCTTGGGAATGGGGAACCATTAGAAGGTGAAATAATGACAATTCTCTGGGAATGGGTCTTTGGAGGAGTTCCAACCCCATTCTGCCCCTCCAATGGCTGTTAGTCTGCTGGCTTTCACCTTTGTTGTGGGATGTTGGTTTCCAAGGCTACTGCAAAGCTGGCAGGGGAGATGGAAATATGGCAAGTTAAAATGCCACAAAGTTTACTGTTAGCAAGATTCCAGTGTTTCTCCTTTAAACTATTTTTAAATGTTTTAGATTTCAAACCAAGCACATCTTCAAGCCAGATATGGCCCAGGGGCTACTGATTTGCTACCTCTGTCCTATGCCATCTAAATGCAGAGACATTTGTTGAGAAAGAAAGAGTAAAATCCAAGTCAATATTTCTGTCTCAGTTAATGACTCATGTAAAAGTTGACCAAGCCCAGCAACAAGCTGCAGGTAGGATGACACCCAACAGAGATTTTGAAGAGATTCCATGACCATATTTGTCTGTAGGGAGGCCCCTTTGGCAGCAAAGTCAATTCTGCTCAGCCAGGGAGAGACACTGGGGGGTTCAGGCTCTTGTCCAGGTAAAAGGTGGCAAGGATATGATAAAGGGAATTAGCCAAGAAGATGAACAGCACAGACTCAAGGCATCCTCCAAAGCTGTGGCTTTCACTCATTTGTTTTTTGTTTGTTTGTTTGTTTTTGCATATCCCCCAGGAATTTTGAAAATGATACACATTTCAAAGATGACACTTGAATTATTTTATCTTAAATTTTTATAATAGCAAAGGATATAATTTGCATATTATAAATACTGACAAATTAAAACAAAAATATTACAATACTCCTTTTAAATGTATCTGACAGAATTTAAGTACCTTGCAATTTGATACTATTAAAACCTAAATAGGGCTCCCTGGTGGCGCAGTGGTTGAGAATCTGCCTGCCAATGCAGGGGACACAGGTTCAAGCCCTGGTCCGGGAAGATCCCACATGCCGCAGAGCAACTAGGCCCGTGAGCCACAACTACTGAGCCTGCGCATCTGGAGCCTGTGCTCCGCAACAAGAGAGGCCGCGATAGTGAGAGCCCCGCGCACGGCGATGAAGAGTGGCCCCCGCTTGCCACAACTGGAGAAAGCCCTCGCACAGAAATGAAGACCCAACACAGCCATAAATAAATAAATAATTAAAAAAAAAAAAAAACTTGTTACCACCTAGAGGGGTGGGAGGGAAGAGATATGGGGATATATGTATATGTATAACTGATTCACTTTGTTATAAAGCAGAAACTAACACACCATTGTAAAGCAATTATACTCCAGCAAAGATGTTAAAAAAAAAAGAACCTAGCACTTTAATAGCTAGAAATTTACATATTCCTTTTTCTCCTAGAATTGTGTTTCTATTTCCCATTTCCACCATTGAATTTTCTCCTAATGTGTTTTCATGGCTGAAAGACTATTATTGATTACTTTATCATACTCCCATTTATACGCATATAAATGAAATATAGATTTTTAAAATATTTCCTTTGATTATAAGGCTCTAATAGGTGCTAAGAATGTTTATTTTATGTGAATTATTATAATTATTAATAGCATGTAATTGATGAAAATAACGTAAGAATACTATAAATTTGGATAATTAAAGCACACGAAAAGCAAAATTTTATGGTAAATTTGTTGCTCAATGAGATGGATGGGATGTTTGTATAAATTAGTTCATGCATACAAAGATAAACATTACTTATTTTTCAGCTTTTATAAATCCAAGTCTTGAAAAACAGTTCTCTTAAATAAGCAGAATAGAATGGAGTTGCGCTATAGAGATGTCTCTCAGTTCTTTGAACTCCTTCCTAGTTATATGTCAAAAAGCTGGGTGTAAGGGAATTCTCTGCATTTTCCCAGTTTTTCTGTAAGTCTAAAATTATTTCTAAATTAAAAAAAAAAAAATTTAATCCCTACCCAAACCTAGCCTCAGAGAACTCAGTCACCAGACCAAATGTCTGAAGTGAAGATCCATACTGCCCTTGTGCAGGGTGCTAAATGGCCTCAGTATAACCCTAGTCACTTGTAAAGGTATGTGTGGCTTTGTATCAGCTGATACCCCTTTGAATCTCTCCAATCCTCTGCCCTCCTCTCAACACTTTAGTCAAGACCCATGACCACATTTCCTCCCCACTTCAACGGTACCTCCAGACATCCCCCACCCTCTGCATGGGCATAAATAAGAATGGTCTCTCTTGTGACCTAGGCTCTGGGGAGGAGAGAGGGGACAATATTGGCAGAGTGGCTGTAATGGTTAATTTTATGTGTCAACTAGACTGGGCTACAGGATGCCCAGATAGCTTATAAAATATTATTCCTGGGCCTGAGATACTGTTTCAAGAAGAGATTAGCATTTGAACTGGTGAACTGATAAGCAAAGCAGATCACCCTCCCCAGTGTAGGTGGGCAACGTCCAATGTGTTGAGGGTCCAAATAGAACAAAAAAATGTAGAGGAAGGGAGACTCTGCTCTCTCTGCTGGAGCTAAGATGACCATCTTCTCCCCTCAGATTCCAATGCTCCTTGTTCTCAAGCTTTCAGACTCAGAAAGCTCCCCACTCCTCCCCAGTTCTCAGGCTTCAGCCTTGGGCTGAATTACCAGCCCACCACCTGCTTTCCTAGATCTCCAGCTTGCAGACGGCAGATCGTGGCCCTTCTTGGCCTCCATAACCACATAAGCCAATTCCTACAAGAAATCTCCTTATATATGTACCCTGTTGGTTCTGTTTCCCTGGAGAACCTTGATCATGCAGTCACACAGTGATCTTTCTTAAGGCAACCCTGATCGAGACTTCTCTTGGCTACAATGCCTCTAATGCTTCCTACCCTTGGTGTAATACTCAAAAGCTTGATCTGACATTCACATCTCTGTACAAGCTGTCCCCATTGTAGGTATCTTGGAGCTGATAACTTCCCATGACAAGTAAGAGTCATGCTGTCATGTTTCAACCCCATGGCTGAGAATCATCACGCTCAGGTCTCAGGTCCTCTCCCTGACTGTTTTTTGCCTCCTCAGTCAGCTATCACCTCTATCGTCCACTCCATCTTCCCCCATGGAGCTCTGTCTCTATGGGCAGAGTTGAACTCATGCCAGTAAAACTGCTGGGATTCCAGCCCATAGGCAGCACGCACCTATTTTCCTCGTTCTTTTTTTCTCTCTCTTAGCTACAACTCAGAGCAACCAAAGAAAGGTTCTTCCTAATCACTTCCAGGCTTTCCTCCTGGGGGGTAAATGGCAACTTTGAATTGTATTATCCTTGTAAGCCCACGGAGCGGCAAACAATATCAACAGAGATGCTACACGTCCTGTTGGCAATGGCTGATCATAATTTTACACATAAAATTTTAATTGAAAACGAATGAACCAGGAACCATTTCAGACATTCCCAACTTCCCTTAAGATTCTGCTTTCTTTCTTTTTTTTTTCAAGAGCGTATTAAATAGTTTATTGATTACACATGATAATGGGTGATACACAAGCTTCATTCCCACCTATAACTTTATCTGGTACCATAATTCAATTTAGATATATGGCATAGGATGTGCCAGCAATCATATTAATAACCAAAAAACTCCATGACTTGGCTTGGGTGACCCTTTTCACGGTGAACTCCAGGTCACAACACAGTAACTGTCAGTTCAGCTACACCGAGGTTTCTGAAGACAATAGCTTCTCCACCAAAGCAGGCTGTAAATAAATTTTGAATGGAACCTGGCATCACCCTGAAGTAATTCTAACTTCACACTGTTGGGGTAGTTTACCAGAATGGCTTCAGAGTAGACTAACATTACACAGCACATTTAATAAAAAGACACATTTATTCAGCGTCATGATCAGACTATTACACTTAGCAGTCAACAGCATGGGTGCAAAAAAAACTCTACATTAAAACCCTTTGCTGGATATGTATATGTATAGCTGATTCACTTTGTTATAAAGCAGAAACTAACACACCATTGTAAAGCAATTATACTCCAATAAAGATGTTAAGAAAAAACAAAAAAAATCAATTTTGAAATGCTTTACACTTTCCACAGAACAGAAACTAAAATAACCTGTTATACAATTAGTCACAAGTACAGTCCTCAAGGGGTTTTTTGCCCATACACATGAGTACTGTCTAAAACATGTCTTCTTTGTAGAAGCTAGGCCCTGCCACCACTGTGCTTGGCTGAGTTCACAAATCTGTTGTAGCCTGTAGCTTCCCTGTCACTTCTCTGGCTCTCCTCTCCTGCTAAGCTTTGTTTCCTGTCAGTAATTACAACCTCCTGCCACTGCCATAGCTACTGCTGCTGCTGGAACCACCACAGCTACCTTGGTTTCGTGGTTTGGCAAAGTATTGGCCTCCACTACCACAGGGGCCAGAACTTCTGCCTCCAAAGTTTCCTCCTTTCATGGGTCCAAAATTTGAAGACTGATTGTTGTAATTGCCAAAATCATTGTCGCTTCCACCATCTCCAAAATTGCTTCCATCATTACCGAATCCATTATAGCCATCCCCGCTGCCACCACAGCCACCACCACCGCAGCTGCCACCTAAGCCAGCTCGACCACTGAAGTTTCCTCCACGGCCACCACCAAAGTTTCCAGAACCACTCTGACCTCTTTGGCTGGATGAAGCACCATCCACCTCTTGCTGAGATAGGGCTTTCCTTACTTCACAGTCGTGGCCATTCACAGTGTGGTATTTCTGAATGACAGTCTTGTCTACAGAGTCATGGTCATCAAAGCTTACTAAAGCAAAGCCTCTCTTTTTACCACTGCCTTGGTCAGTTATGATTTCAATCACTTCAATTTTCCCATACTGTTCAAAATAGTCTCTTAGGTGATGTTCTTCAGTGTCTCCTTTAATGCCACCAACAAAAATCTTTTTCACCAGGTCTTTGAGAATCTTCTCTTGAGACGGCCCTCTTTGGTTCCCCAACTCTTCCACCCACCTCCTGTGGCCTTGCCTTCACGGCTGCATCCACCTCCTCCACAGTGGCATACGTGACAACCCCGAAGCCTCTGGAGCGCTTGGTGTTTAGATCCCTCATTACCACACAGTCTGTGAGCGTTCCCCACTGCTCACAATGGCTCCTCAGACTGTCATCGGTTGTTTCAAAGCTCAAACCTCCGATGAAGAGCTTCCGCAGCTGTTCGGGCTCTTTGGGAGACTCTGACTTAGACATGATGGCTGGGGAGGGGGAGATGTCAACGATGCTTACATGGCAGCGTCCATAGGCAGAAAGTAAGATTCCATTTTCTTTCTAAAACCCATCCCATCAATCAGACCCTCAATTCAGTTACACGTTTTCTTCCCAGAACTCATTAAATCATTCTTCCACTTTTGTTTCTTTTCTCATTTTCCCCTATCAGCCTCCCTCTCTGATTTTGAGATTCTTGTTTTCTTTTCACCTCCCACTGAAATAACTTCTTGGTTATGTGCAGCACTGTTCTTTCCAGAATTACTAAATCATGCTTCACTTTCGCATCTTTCCTCCATTTCCCCCTCCTGCTCCCACCCTGATGGCATCAGTTTATTGACCTTGGGTCTGCTTGTGCTTTAAACCTTTAGTAAAGGAGAGGAGACTTTCCCATTTCCCCCCCACGTGTTTAGTTAGCAGACTGGATTTGGTAACAGCTCAGACACTGCTGTGTGGCCTTTCGCGATGCTGTTTATATGTCTGTTTGTTCTTGGGTTGCTCAATAGGGGCCCCTTGCCAACATACTTTAGAAGGGGGCTGCTTGGGTATCTGACCTTTGTGTCACCCTGCCATTAGCCCACTCTTCACTCACTGGAAGGCAACTCACAGGTTTTATCCCAATCCCACACCCTCCATCCCTTCCATGCCACTCTCCACCCTATCACCATATGTCTCAGTCCTGTAAGCCCTGTTCAAGATCCAGCTTCACCTGGCCTGACCCTGTTTGACAACAACCATTTCCCCAAATGAACCTGTCAGGCCTTCTGTGTACACCAGGCATTCTCAAGCTTCCATGGCAACTTGAACATGTGTATTTTTAGCTTTGAAAATGGTCTTAAGCACCATCTGCCATATTTTCTGTGTCTCTCAGGGTGAAGAGATGAGGGTATCAATGAAACGAAGTTAGCCAATAGGGCTTCCCTGGTGGCACAGTGGTTAAGAATCTGCCTGCCAATGCAGGGAACACAGGTTCGATCCCTGGTCCAGGAAGATCCCACATGCTGTGGAGCAACTAAGACCCTGTGCCACAACTGCTGAGCCTGCGCTCTAGAGCCCGTGAGCCACAACTACTGAGCCCGCGTGCCACAACTACTGAAGCCCGTGTGCCTAGAGCCCGTGCTCCGCAACAAGAGAAGCCACTACAATGAGAAGTCCACGCACCACAACGAAGAGTAGCCCCCGCTCTCCGCAATTAGAGACAGCCCGCATGCAGCAACGAAGACCCAATGCAACCAAAAATAAATAAATAAATTAAATTGATTCTTTAAAAAAAAAAAAGAGATACAATTGCCACTATCATATTGCTGCTTTGAATAAGTAACTGTGCTTTCATCTGTCAAATTCCAGATCTTGATCTCAGGCTTGATAAGTGACATAAAGGGATGCTTAGAGGCACTGAGGACACTTTGTCCAGGAGAAGGCATGGTCGAGGTAGAGAAAGAAGCTGTCATCAGTGTCAAACATCTCAAAATATTTCACACGACAGGAGTTGGACATGTTCTCATCCCATGTTCTACGTGTACAGGAGAACTGATTTCAACTTAGGCTAAGGACACATTTGTAACAGTGGGACTGGGTTGCCTCAGACAATGGTTCCCTACAACGAGCAATGCCAGACCAATTCTGCTTTCCAGATGCTATAAAAACAACTATCTACCATGACTACACACTTCTCAAAGTACTTCATAAATATTACTTCATTTGATCCCTACCACAACTCCACACGTAGGTATTATAATGCCATCTCTCAGCTGAGGATCAGACAGGTTATATAACTTCCCCAAAGCCACACAGCAGAGCCAGGACTGGAACCCATTCACATCTACCTAACTAGAAAGCCCAGGCCTTCTTCACCACACTGCACTCCCCACAGATGTGCAGAGACAGGAGTCCACACTGGCAGAAGGCTGTAAGCTGTCAGCTGTGCAGGCCACTTTAAGGCCACCCCAGCCCTAAGCTTCGGAGCTCTCACACCCCTTTTCCATGCTGTGAAGTTTCTTTTGACTGTCATTTTTTCCTTGATTGTAGCTTACAGGACTCGTGCTTCAGACCTATGAGAGTCTCAATGGTACCCAGGTGCCCCAGGAGTGGATAACCTCCTTGCCCCCTCTGTTAGGTCCACGAATTAAATCTATCTGTGGCCTGTCCCCCTTCCTTCCATAGTCTTGTAATCCTTGAAAGCACACATTGCTCAGTTCCTGAGAGGCATTCTCTTTCCCTGAGTAACACAGTTACTTTTTGTTCTTTTTCTCTGGAAAGTCATGTTATGTCAAACTCCCTCTCCCTCCCATCCCAGTAAATGAAACCTTAAAGACTGACTACAGTGTCTTCATCAGTCTGTTTGTCATTAGCACAGGAGAGGGAGCAGTAATAGCAGTAATCAAGAACAGGGACTCAGAGCACATGTGGTACCTAGCAGTGTACTAGGGGCTGTCTGTGTCTTGTCCAGCTTCATGCTTCCAAAATCCCCATGTTGCTGCTGATGAAGAAAGGGACACTTGAAAACCTACACACAGATGTTTATAACAGCTTTGTTTATAACTGCCAAAACCTGGAAGCAACCAAGATGCCCTTTGGTGGGTGAATGGATAAACAAGCTATGGTACGTCCAGATGATGGAATATTATTCAGTGCTAAAAAGCAATGAGCTATCCAGACATGGAGGAACCTTAAATGACTATTACTAAATGAAAGAAACCAATCTAAAAAGGCTATATACTATAGGATTCCAACTACATAACATTCTGGAATAGGCAAAACTACAGAGATAGTAAATAGATCAGCGGTTGCCAGGTGAGGGGAGAGGGACGGATAGATAAGAGCACAGAGGATTTTTAGGGCAGTGAAAATACTGTGAATGATACTATAATGATGGGTATATGTCATTAGACGTTTGTCCAAACCCATAAAATGTACAACACCAAGAGTGAACCCTAATGTAAACTATGGACCTTGGGTGATAAGGATATGTCAATGTAGGTTCATCAATTACAATAAATGTACCACTCTAGTGGGGAATGTTGATAGTAAGAGAGGCTGTGCATGTGTGGGGTAGATGGGATATAAGGGAAATCTCTGAACTTCCTTCTCAAGTGTGCTGTGAGTCTAAAACTACTCTAAAAGAGAAAGTCTATTTTTAAAAAGGAAGGAAAGAAGGAAGGAAGGGAGGAAGGAAGGAAGACACAGCTGGAGAAGTTAGGTGACCTGCCCTGGGTCACAGGCCAGTGATTGGCAGTGTTAGAATCTAGAGTCCAGTTCTGTCTGGCTCCATTGCCCATGCTTTCTAACGAGTCCGTGGAAACAAAGTGGCCCCTGACTTAGCTTTGCCTTTGAGTGTCGGCCTCGCATGACCTCCCACACCATGGGCAGTTTCTCTTTCCGAGTCTCGAGACTGATTCTGCAGAGAACAAGGGGATCTCCCCATGGAGTGTCTCTCAGAGTGTCCATCTGACAGGCAAGAAGGAACTCACCTGACCCCACTCTGTTACGCAGAATAGAGTTGGCATTAGAGGCTGCCACCTTTCTGTCTGCTGATAATGCAAAAATTGAGGACGTCTGGGACTTAAAAGGAAATGCCGATTGGGTCTCCCTGGTGGCGCAGTGGTTGAGAGTCCGCCTGCTGATGCAGGCGACACAGGTTCGTGCCCCAGTCCGGGAGGATCCCGCATGCCACGGAGTGGCTGGGCCCGTGAGCCATGGCTGCTGAGCCTGCACGTCTGGAGCCTGTGCTCCGCGACAGGAGAGGCCACAGCAGTGAGAGGCCCGTGTACCGCAAAAAAAAAAAAAAAAGGAAATGCCGATTAATGAGAAACAGAAATTCAAACACCATAAATCAGGTGGCCTTCTATATGTTGAGGAAAAGAGTTAGGAATATTAAGTTCAAGGCCAGAGCCAGATTAAGCCTGATTTGTGTGGAGAGCAGCATGGGGAGGGGGATCCTCACATTGGCCACATCAGGGGGCATCCCGGAGCAGGTGGGCCAGTGATCCTTGCTGCCAGAGCTGAGTGAGGTCAGACTCAGAAAAACGTGGATATCTACACAATCGAGACAGCAAGTTTTCTTTCCTGGACAAATAATTTATTCGTAATCAGGATAATTTAATCCATCACCTCTTAAGGGTAAGACATGAATGGTTTTCTTGTACCACCAGAGGAAATTCTTCTCAGAAGCTAGGTGCTTGCTGGGGAAACTATTTTATTAAGTGTTCTGGGTGAATATAATACTGATTTCAAACAACTATAGCTGAAGTCATCAACAAGTACAATGGTTATTGTATGCACAAGAATCAGGGCCATATTTTATCTCTAGGTAAAAACTATTTTTAAGGTATTTCATAAATCACCGGCAAGGTCAACCATACTAAACATTCCAGAACACACAGGGGAAATCTCTGGGGGCGTGCCCAGACCTCCAGGCTGCAGGGATTCATTGTTCTGACACTTCCTGCACACTGCACGGAGCTGTCCCGTCGTCAGCAAGTCTGCAGGGTCTGCAGAAGGCAGGCTCACTTCACAGGCCCCACAGGTGGGGACGACACTGAGCTGCACACCTCTTGTCACTGCACAGAGTGACATAACCACTGGGCTCACCCCCTGCAGGGCCGCTGCTCTCTTCACACAGCACGTGGGGACAAAAGCAACCCATGGAGTAATGGTGAGTATTACTCTACAGGGAGCATTTTGTACCCAGCCCGTCATATGGTCAGTGCTCAGCAGTCATCAGGAACAGGGACAGAGCCCCCATCACCAGGCCCAGGTGCATTAGGCAGTATGTTCAGCCCTGGTGCTTGGTATGGTTCATGAATAAATGAATGCACCCATGCATAACAAAACACTAATAAATGGAGAACTCCCTATTTTTGCAGATGAGGATATTAAGAGTCAGAAAAATTGTATTTGTATCTGAACTGTATTCAGAAAAACTGAAAGCCTCCCTTGAGACAGGGGTAGCCAAGGAGATATAAGTTGAAGTTGTGAGTAGAACTTCTAGGAAAGCAGGTTAGAAGGGAGCCTGACAAGTGGCCTGAGGCTCTCTTGTTCTCGTCTTTCCTCTTTCTAGGTGTGAGGATACAGATGTGACGGCTGGAGTTCCAGCAGCCATCACAGACTCCTGAAGATGAAGTTGCAGGCTCAGGTTGACAAAACTTAGAGGATGTCTGTGTCCCCAGTATCTGTGGAGCCACCGTGTTTTCCCTGGCACACATCTAACTTTTCACATGGCAGTGGGGAAACACCCTTCCATTTGACTTCAGCCATTATTAAGTTTGGTCTTTGTTACTAGTAGCCAAATACATTTCCAACTGAAAAAATTTTATTGATTTCTCTCCTCCCAAACTCCTTGCCCCTCCTCAGCCTCCTTGCCAGGCCTTCCTCCTCTCCCTTCTCTAAACACTGGATTGATGTAGGGTTCAGGCCCAGGCCCTCTGCAAATCCCACAGCTTAAAATATCACCCACAAGCTAATGACACCCAAAGTGATATTAGTAGCTCAGATCTCTCCCCCAAGCTCCAGACATAACCAACTGCGTGGTTGGGTTTTCCAGGTTAGCATATCCAAAACAGAACCTGAATATTCCTCACCAAGTAGCCTTCCACTCACCCATTCCTCCCCATTAATAACCTTGTGTTATTTTCTTTCTGACATCATCACAATTTGAAAATCAGCTTATCAATTTCTAGTGCATTCTTTAGAATATGTACCTCATAAAAGCAGGAATTCTCTCTGTCTTCATCCCTGGCTTCTAAATCATGCCAGCTCAGAGACCCTGCTCAGTTTCCATGCATCCATCAGGAATTCAAGAGCCAGCCAGAACTTCCCTGGTGGCGCAGTGGTTAAGAATCTGCTTGCCAATGCAAGGGACACGGGTTTGAGCCCTGGACCGGGAAGATCCCACTAAGCCTGTGCGCCGCAACTACTGAGCCTGTGCTCTAGAGCTTGCGAGCCGCTACTGTTGAAGCCTGCACAGCTAGAGCCCGTGCTCCACAACAAAAGAAGCCACTGCAGTGAGAAGCCCACGCACCACAATGAAGAGTAGCCCCTGCTCACCGCAACTAGAGAAAGCCCGCGTGCAGCAACAAAGACTCAAAAATAAAATAAATAAATTTACAAAATAAAATAATTAAAAGCCTTTATTAAAAAAAAAAAGAGCCAGGCCATTGTGACCAAGTGACAGTTTTTGTTTATTATGTATCTTTAGTCTTCATTCTGATTTCTGGCTTTTTCATCCAAATTGACAACATGCAGACATTTATCAATTGACCTCTCCATCCCAGAGTTCTTCCATTTGATTCTTCTCACAGTTATAACAGTATAAGGTTTAGCATACTTTCAGAGCCCCTGCATATAAAAATGTTTTATTTTCTTAACATAAAAATTCAAATTGGGCTTCCCTGGTGGCGCAGTGGTTGAGAGTCTGCCTGCCAATGCAGGGGACACGGGTTCAAGCCCTGGTCTGGGAAGATCCCACGTGCCACGGAGCAGCTGGGCCCATGAGCTACAAATACTGAGCTCTGCGCGTCTGGAGCCTGTGCTCCGCAGCGAGAGGCCGCGACAGTGAGAGGCCCGCGCACCGCAATGAAGAGTGGCCCCCGCTTGCCACAACTAGAGAAAGCCCTCGCACAGAAACGAAGACCCAACACAGCCAAAAATAAATAAATGAATAAATAAATTTAAAAAAAAAAAAAAAATTCAAATTGACGGTAATAAACATGATTTCTCTGAAAACTTAGAAGATGTTCCATTGTCTTCTAATTTCCTGCTTTAATGAATAATCTAACATTATCCTGACCGGTGTTTTATTCCTTTCTGAGAAACATGTACTCTCAGATTGAATGCTTTTATATCTATTTTTAAATCACTGATTAAATTAATAGAGTATATCTATGTTTGTTTTTGAGCAAGTTTACCTTAAATGTCATTATTGATTATTGTCTATGAATGAAGTATATTTTTCCCAGCTCAGAAAATTTTTCAAACATTGTATCTTTGATTATTGCTTCTTCTGACTTGTTTATATTTCTTCCTCACAATAGCCATACAATTCAAAGGTTGATGTGCTTTTATTAGGCTCTGTAACTATTGTATTTCTTATTATTTTCATCTCTTTGTCCTTTTTCAGTGAATTCTAGAAAAGGAACTTAACTTAACTGAACTGCTGGTTCAGTTCTTCCCTTTACTGCCACTGATAGAGATTTTAGCTCTACTGTTGTATGCTTTTTGGAAGCCTTTTCCTAATAGCACTGTTGTCCTTTTCATCTGAGTTCATATCTCAGGCTGCTCTGCTGTCCTCAGCCTGATCTCTTCTAATAATTTCATGTATTCTTATAACTCACTAAGAACATGAAGTATAGATCTTTAAATTACTTTTTATTTCCTCCTAAAAATAATTTTTTAAAAGTTGTGTTTTTCAAATGTAGTCAGTGTATTCAGTTCAGAACTTGTTTATTGGTTCTCTAGCGGTTTGATTTTTTTGGTTGTTGTATATTCATCTTCCACAAGACCTTGCTGACAGAAGACATGCAGCACAATTTTACCATTTTTGCCCATCCTCTGATCCCCTCGTTCCCTGGAGAGCTAAAGTTAGAAGGCAAAATTGGTTCACATCCCGTCCACATGGCAGTACCTTGGTGTCAGGCACTCACTTGGTGGGCTGAGGATGGTCAAGCTCTCCCACATACTTATGCCCTAGTAAGTATGCGGAGGGGCTTAATTTTCTTCTACCAGGTTCAACGCACAGAAGATGAAATGGCTCTCTTGCTCCCTCAGCCCCAACCAGCAGCACTGCACCTGTGAAAACCACACCTTTCAGGATTGCTGTGACACGCCCTCCCCTTTATCTCCCCCAGACTGCAATGGGCAGTGAGGTGGAGAGGGGGCAGGGTGCTATTCAATACTCCACTGGGTTCAAGGACTTCTTCAGACCTTGGGGAGAAAGGGGTCACCAAGGCCTGTTCTCACCTCTGGCCAACTGAGCCACTAACAATGAAAATGTCATCAATTGTGCTTCTGAATCTGTCTCATTGTTGCTGAAGATAATGGAAATCCCTCCCAAGGCTAGCAATTGCTGACGGTGTTCCTGTGAGGTTTTTTGTGTTGCTTTTGGTCATTTTCTGTACTCTCATGTGTATTTTAAGGACAAGATGGAAGAGAGATTACTCAGGGCTGAACCAGCCTCAGGTCATAGCTAGTCTCATTCTCTTTGACTCTCTCATAACACAGAGCCCAGAAGCTGTCACATGGTAGGTTCTCAGGAAGTACAAACAAATTAAGAGTTTGGGCCCAGAGAGATCAGCTGGGTGCTTTGTGACCACCTAGAGGGGTGGGATAGGGAGGGTGGGAAGGAGACACAAGAGGGAGGGGATATGGGGATATATACATATAGCTGATTCACTCTGCTACACAGCAGAAACTAACACAACATTGTAAAGCAATTATACTCCAATAAAGATGTTAAAAATAAATAAAGAGTTTGGGCTGAAATGTTTGGGACCAGAAGCTGATCTGAGATCAGGCTGGGATCTAGATCAGGCATTGGGATGTATAACAGGTCCCAAGAGAGAAAGAGCGGTCAAAAGCCGTGTGAAGGCACAGACATGGCCTGGGTGGAAGGCAGGAGATGACTCCAACATATGAAGCAGGTTGCTGCGGATGAGTCAGCTGTGGGAATCAGGGGCCCAGGGCTCCGGGTGGGATTGATGTTGGGCCATCAGGGATTCTGAGGCCTCGCGTCTTCGTTCAGGGAGAATGTAGATAAAAGCTGAACTCAGAAGTGCCACCATTAAGCTGGATAGACCTCAGGGCCTTAGGATGAAAGACTCAGACCCCATGGCCAAGCCCCCAAGACTCCTCCGCAACACTTCCATGCTTCAGTCTCCGTCCCCGCAAGTTCCTCAGCATACAAGGACCTGAGGCTCCCATTCTTAGCGGGACCACAAGACTTGCTTCCGGGAGGCCTGTTGTTCCAGACACTGGTCCTAGTTCTACCCAAGGCTCCTCTTTCTTCCTCCTCGAGATTGCTTCAGGATTGCTGAAGACGCCTACCTTTCTCAGTTCAGAAGGGTTGAGGGCATCAGGCCAGGGAAGGGTTGAAAGAAGTCTCTCCATTCCCCTTGCCCAGGTCATTAGGGGAAAAAAGCAAGGAGAGCTGAGGAAGAGCAGAAAAGCGAGGGATGCCATCAAAGTGCTGCGGAACCACCTACCACGCCAAGAACTGCTGCCAGCCTCCCTGTCCCAACACGCATGTACAGTCATGCCGGGACCACCCTCCCTCTTCTGCCCTGGAGAATGAGGCCTTGGCAAAAAGTACTGCCCCACCCTGCATCTACTCTGGAAAGGTGCCAGCAAACCTGCCACCAGTGGAGAGCAGCCAGCTCTCCAGGACCCCAGCCCACGGGTGGCAGTGTCTGTCAGAGCTCAAACACTGCCCTCGTCCCACCTTCTATAGCAGTCAGGACAGAGGGATTCTGCACGTTTTCATGAAAGAATCATTCTTCCTGGGATATTTCCAACTACAACTAGTTATTCTACAGCACAGTCCACAGTCCACATACACATTACAGGGTGGAAGGCAGTGATATATCACGCCTGAAGCAGCGAAAGTGACTTCGGGGAGAGCTGGAAGGCTCCAGCTCAAAAAGTGGATGAAAGCTAAAGATGTGGGCAGGCAGGGAGGTAGGTGGATTCACCTGCAAACACACACATTCTGTGTTTCATCTTCCCCTCCTCCATGCACACCCCATGTCAGCAACGTACATCTACATTAGATAAACGGTAACTTCCTACGGTGTCAGATGTTGCAGAAGCTACAAGACAGAAGTTCAAATTCATATTTTAAAAGAAGAAAAAAACTGCTCATCTTACTTTTTAAAAACCAAAGAATTGTCCCACCCATCAAAAGTGGGAGAAAAGAAGCTTAAAGTACAAATACACGCCCCCAAAAAAATTGTTAGTAGAGGCAAAAAAGGATTAGATAATGTCTCTAATATTAATATTACTAAAATATTTAATTTAAAGTTAAGTAAGTCACTGAACTGAATATACACCTGGGCATAATCCTAGGCTTTGTAAACTAGCAGCAATGTGCTGGTGGTGTGCTCCTGACCTTCTCCTCACTGCCTTCTAGTTACTATATAAAGTGGTGTGTCCATGGTTAACTTATTTATGGTGAGCAAATTTGTTGACACCCTTTTTTTCCTCTCTCTCTTTCTCTAAGACTTTATGCTAACCTTAAAGGGTTAAGTCATTTCCATTAAGTTCAGGATATTTAGAAAGTGACTTAGTTGTCAAAGGTTAAATAAGTAGAATGGTAATTAGCCACAGAGCACATGATTTAAAAAAAAATAGGAATTCCCTGGTGGTCCAGTGGTTAGGACTCTGCACTTTCACTGCAGGGGGCATGGGTTCTATCCCTGGTGGGGGAACTAAGATCCCACAAGCCACGCAGCACAGCCAAAAATAATAATAATTATTATTATTATTTTAAAATAATAAAGTGGTGTGTTATTTCTTCCATTAGCACAAAGTTCAGCCTGCATCCCTGCCTGCTCAAGATATTTTAATGACAACATCCAAACCCCTGCTTCTTGCCCTCAGGACCTTCTGGATGTGGCTCAGCCCATTTTCCTCATCTACCTCCTGCTGGTCCCTTCTGTCCAGGTAGCTTGAAGCATGACCCGCACTGGAACTGCTTGACCCTGCGCTTTGGTCACTCAATGCACCACCATTGCCCTTCTCTTTCCCTGAGGCTTTTGTCAAAATCCCACCCAACCTTCAAGGGCAGCTTAAAATCCATCTTCTCCAGGAAGCTGTGCCTGAGCCTCCGCCAGGGGAAACTCCCTGCAAACTGGTTCCCTGGCACATCCTCAGACTTCTTACAGTCATCTGTGGACATGTCATCCTCCCTTGGAGACCACTAGCTCCTCAAAGGCAGCAACAGTCCCTCAGCACCTTGCACTGTTCCTGGAACCCAGACACTCAACAATTTTAAGGGTTACTAACGTGGGTGATTTACAAGCTCTCCAACTGTGTGATCTGGCCTCATGAATTTGTCCTGGCACAAGGAATGTGTGTAACACTTTTATGATCAACAGAGAAAACAGAAGAAGGAAAGAGGAGCAAAGAGGAAGGGGAAGGATACAAAGAGAGGCCTTGGAGATACAGGTGTATTGAGCTCCTCACCAGTGGTTCCTGGAATCCTGGAAATTTTGAGGGAAGATTTGCCTGAAAGGATTGACAATAAGCTCTTCCTCTTCCGAGTAACAGCTTCTACAAAAATTTGTTTGAAAACAAACTCCTACCTGGCTGTCAGCTTTATATACGTAGTTAGACAGAACAAGGCACTACTCAAAATTCCTCTCTATTCACAAAAAAACTTCTTACTAAGCTCATGAAAGGTAAAAAGCTGAGTGTCTTGGGGAGTCTGAAGTTGGAGGGATGGTCCTGGGTGGACGTGAAGGCCAGCTGTGCAGGGATGTGAGAAGGAGGGCAGAAGCAGGAGCAGGCAAGATGGGCAAGGCTGGTGCAGGCATGCAGGCCAGTGGCTCCATGCCCTTGCTGTAAGGCAGCAGAAATCAAAAGGGGCTTGCTGTGTGTGGACCTACAGAAACCAGTGGTGAGAGCTTCCCTGCCTATGTGCATGGCAGAGCAGAAAAGCTGTCACAAACACAGGGCCATGGCTACAGAGGGCAGCAGGGCTCATAGACATGGCAGGGTATTTATCGCAGCCTGAAGAGTTGAGCTTTGGGCCAATTACATCAACATACCAACATTTTCAACGGACAGCAGGGGTCTCAGCTTTCATTCATTTACACGCACACACACACACACACACACACACACACACACACACAGGCTTAGAGAAGGAGGGAAGAAGCAGGAGCAGGCAAGATGGGCAAGGCTGGTGCAGGCATGCAGGCCAGTGGCTCCATGCCCTTGCTGTAAGGCAGCAGAAATCAAAAGGGGCTTGCTGTGTGTGGACCTACAGAAACCAGTGGTGAGAGCTTCCCTGCCTATGTGCATGGCAGAGCAGAAAAGCTGTCACAAACACAGGGCCATGGCTACAGAGGGCAGCAGGGCTCATAGACATGGCAGGGTATTTATCGCAGCCTGAAGAGTTGAGCTTTGGGCCAATTACATCAACATACCAACATTTTCAACGGACAGCAGGGGTCTCAGCTTTCATTCATTTACACGCACACACACACACACACACACACACACACACACACACACAGGCTTAGCACAATGCTGGGGACCAAGCAGGTGCTCTGTGTGTTTATTTGGGTCAAACTGAGTTGAGTTAAAATGACAAGTGGCTGGTGCTGCCACCGGAGCCTAGCAGAAGCTTCTCTAGATAACAGGGTGCCCTCTACCCACCATGTGCTGATTCTTCCCAAGCTTTACGCATCACCAACCCAGGCCAGGGGCCAGGGGCTCTGTGGGGCCGGCCTCTCTAAGCAGGGAGGTGGCCACCTGTGACCCAGGGAGGACCTGAGTCACAGCAGAATCGATCTGTGCCCCGCTGGGTGCAACCTCTCCCGAGCAGGGCCTGATACACACGTGCTCACAGAGAGGGCTCTATGCCTGTCGGTTTGGATCTCATGAGTCCATTTGGAAGATGATTAAAAAGAGGAGGGAACAAATGTAAAATAGATAGCTAGGCAGAAGCAGCCGCATAGCACAGGGAGATCAGCTCGATACTTTGTGACCACCTAGAGGGGTGGGATAGGGAGGGTGGGAGGGAGGGAGATGCAAGAGGGAGGAGATATGGGGATATATGTATAGCTGATTCACTTTGTTATAAAGCAGAAACTAATACACCATTGTAAAGCAATTACACTCCAATAAAGATGTTAAAAAAAAACAGGGGAGGGAAGGATGACACGTTAAATAATGTAGAAAATGGAGTCCTTGTTTACTTTAGAGATGGAGAAGACAGCTTGCCAATAAAACACAGCTTTCCGTTTCCCTCTAGAATTCTGTTATTAAAAATAATCTGCAATGAACTCCTAGCACCTCTCTCACAAAGCCTTCCAAAAGCTTTAAAAATAATAATAATAAAGCATGCTCAGGAAGAGCAGAATGCATTCCAGCACGACAGCTGGACCAAATTCCCTCCTGCTTGGCTGGGCAGAGAGGGAAGGACGGCAGCTGGAGGCTTCATAAACTAAGCACATTAAGGACAAAATTAGTAAATGTAAGTAAAGGAATGTTGTTCCTCCAGCTCTTCAGATACACCACAAACACAGTCTAAACATAAACACTAATTCAGCTCTCATATACGCACAAGCACCACAGAGACACACATACACAAATGCAGACCCACAAAAACACAGGCAGAGCACATCCTGACATGTAAGACATACAAAGCACACGTTTTTTCACACATGGACACAACACAAAAGCAGCATATGTACACACGCTTGGAAGTACATATGCAGGCACTTTTCAATTGACTTCAGTGTTAAACTCAGGTGCTGAGGCCTTGCAGGTCTCTGTGAATGGCGTGGGGGTGGGGCGGGAGAGAGGGTCAGATTCTCAGCAGAATTGCATGGAGACCGTTCTGGGCAGAGGGAGTCTTTTACATAATCCTCTGGCCTGAAATGGTGAAACAATAATGTCTCGCTTGTTGAGTACCACGGAAAATGAAGTCTTGTGGATCTCCCCCTCTCCTTTCCCACCCTGCTCTGAAGAATGCTTGGGTTCAAAGGGTGCACAGCAGTATCTCAGGGTCCCCATGGAGGGGTACACCCTGATCCCTTCCCTGAAAAGCACCCATCATTCAGATCCCCTGAGTGAGCCTGTGGTGGCCCAGTCCTGTTCAGGTGGAGAAATGAGACATTGTTTAGTAACCTTCAATGCCCCCCATTTTAAAGTCAATAATGTTACAAAATGTTCTTTTAAAAAGTTGAGTATCATGACTCTGAGAAAGAAATACACTTTGTAGGATGTAGCTGGCAGGGTGTGCATTTGTCTTCCTTTGCCACACAGCCCTACTCTCTTCCTGGTAAGGACACCTGCATTCCTTGAGGATGGGCCACTGGGGACACATGAGCAGTTTCTGCTCCTCTGGGTGCAGGGATCGGTGTCCCAGTGAGCTCGGGGCCGCAGCCTGGCCGATTGGAGTCCTGCCCTATGGCTTTGTGCTGGGACCTGGGAAAGGGACACTCTCTCTCTCCTCCAGATTTGCTAACATGGATGACAGGAGCCTGGTCATCTGCGGCCATGCTCTCCCTTCCCCACTGCAGAGAGAGGGGAAGGCAGCACAGAAAGTGCAGCAGAGAGGTGGCCAGGGAGGAGGGAGCCGGAGCGCTGACTTTGCTGAGGGCAGCTAGCTTGAGCTAAGAGCTGATCAACACAGATAAAGTCACTTCTTAGAAAACCGACTCCATTAAACTCAAATCTTATCACATTTCACATGGACATGAAAACCTCTCAGAGAGCAGCAGCTATGTGCACTCGAGGTGAATTCGGGATTTTCAGGCATTGGAGAAATTCTTTTGACAGGAGAAACCAATGTGAGGAAGGTAAAAGGGCAGATGCTCAAAGTGGGGATGGCCCCTGGGAGCCCTGAAATAAAATATGATGCACTTCTCCCAAACAGTGACAGCCAGTCTCCTCAGAGGCTGGACAGTCACATCAGCAAGGGCCTCCTGCAGCTGGGTCACACTGCGGCCACTGAGCCCGCAGAGACGAGTGGAGGTGACCACTGGGGAAAACACAGGTGCCACACAAGCAGGCAAGGCAGAGCCTCCTGCTTGGCCCACTGGGGGCACTTCTCGTCTTCTGCTTTAGAATATAACACATAATAAAATTCACATTCTAAAAGGTGTGCTTTTTAACTAAACAATAATAGATCAGTGAAATCATGGGCTATGTCCACCCCACAATGTAGACTGAACATGAAGCTTCTGTACATCTTTATTTCTAGATGTTTAAATTCAAAATAAATCAAAACAAAACGTTCTCAGCTTAATGTAATTTTACCAATACAATAGGTTCCTTTCCTGAAATCAACTGTCATTAAACTTTATAGGAAATTCTCCCTCTATTATAAATGGAAAGCCCAAGTGTGAATGATATTATTTTTCTTTTGGAAATATTTGCTGCATTGTAGAAAAGCGTGTTGAGAGCCTTCCAATTTATCTGGAATAACCGGATGAGTTAGAATTGACTTTCTTCAACACTTTAAAGACTAAGCCTAGAGAATCAATGCCTACATACACACACACACATACCCATGTACACGCACGCACGCACACATGGCCCTGTGCTAGATGCCATGGGGAAATTAAAAATTAATAAGATGAGGGGGGCGTTCAAGATGGCGTAAGAGTAAGATGTGGAGATCACCTTCCTCCTCACAAATACATCAGAAATACATCTACATGTGGAACAACTCCTACAGAACACCTACTGAACACTGGCAGAAGACCTCCCAAAAGGCAAGAAACTCCCCACGTCCCTGGGTAGGGCAAAAGAAAAAAGAATAGGGATGGGACCTGCACGAGTGGGAGGGAGCTGTGAAGGAGGAAAGGTTTCCACACACTAGAAGCACCTTCGCGGGCGGAGACTGCGGGTGGCGGAGGTGGGAAGTTCGGAGCCACGGAGGAGAGCGCAGCAACAGCGGTGCGGAGGGTAAAGCGGGGAGATTCCCGCACAGAGGATCGGTGCAGACCAGCACTCACCAGCCCAAGAGGCTTGTCTGCTCATCCTCCGGGGTGGGCGGGAGCTGGGAGCTGAGGCTTGGGCTTCGGAGGCCAGATCCCACGGAGAGGACTGGGGTTGGCTGCGTGAACACAGCCTGGACGGCGCTAGTGCGCCACAGCTAGCCAGGAGGGAGTCCGGGAAAAAGTCTGGAGCTGCAGAAGAGGCAGGAGACTTTTTCTTACCTCTTTGTTTCACGGTGCGCGGGGAGGAGAGGGGATTCAGAGCACCGCCTATATGAGCTCCATAGGTGGGCATGAGCCATGGCTATCAGCGCGGATCCCAGAGACGGGCCTGAAACGCTAAGGCTGCTACTGCAGCCACCAAGAAGCCTGTGTGCAAGCACAGGTCACTATCCACACCTCCCCTCCTGGGAGCCTGTGCAGCCCGCCACTGCCAGGGTCCCGGGATCCAGGGACAACTTCCCAGGAGAACACACGGTGAGCCTCGGGATGTTGCAACGTCATGCCGACCTCTGCCGCCGCAGGCTCACCCGGCATCCCGTACCCCTCCTACCCCATGGACTGGGTGAACCAGAGCCCCCGAATCAGATGGCACTTTAACCCCGTCCTGTCTGAGCGAAGAACTGACGCCCTCAGGTGACCTAAACACAGAGGCGGGTCCAAATCCAAGGCTGAAAGCCCAGGAGCTGTGCAAATAAAGAGAGTGGGAAATTTCTCCCAGCAGCCTCAGGAGCAGCGGATTAAATCTCCACAATCAACTTGATGTACCTTGCATCTGTGGAATACCTGAATAGACGAGAAATCATCCCAAATTGAGGAGGTGGACTTTGGGAGCAACGATATACATTTATTTTTCCTTTTTCTCTTTTTGTGAGTGTGTATGTATATGCTTTTGTGTGTGATTTTGTCTGTATAGCACTGCTTTCACCATTTGTCCTAGGATTCTGTCTGTCCGGTTTGTTTGTTGTGTTTTGTTTTTGGGTTTTTTTTGGGCGGTACGCAGGCCTCTCACCGTTGTGGCCTCTCCCGCTGTGGAGCACAGGCTCTGGACGCGCAGGCTCAGCGGCCATGGCTCACGGGCCCAGCCGCTCCACGGCATGTGGGATCCTCCCGGACCAGGGCACGAACCCACGTCCCCTGCATTGCCAGGTGGACTCTCAACCATGGTGCCACCAGGGAAGCCCTGTTTTGTTTTGGTATAGTTTTTAGCACTTGTTATCATTTGTGGATTTGTTTTTTGGTTTGGTTGCTCTGTTCTTTTTTTTTCTTACTTTTTAATTTTCTTTTAATTTTTAATACTTATTTTTTATTTAT
The DNA here is from genome assembly GCF_003031525.2 of Neophocaena asiaeorientalis asiaeorientalis. NCBI lineage: Eukaryota > Metazoa > Chordata > Mammalia > Artiodactyla > Phocoenidae > Neophocaena > Neophocaena asiaeorientalis. Next base: position 3,297,941 of record NW_020172627.1, read on the forward strand.
TTTAATAACGTTATTGTTTTATTTCCTTTTTTCCTTGCTCTCTCTTTGTTTCTTTCTCCCTTCCTCCCTTCCTCCCTTCCTCCCTCCCTCCCTCCCTCCCTCCCTCTCTCTCTCTCTTTCTTTCTTTCTTCCCTTTATTCTGAGCTGTGTGTATGACAGGGTCTTGTTGCTCCGGCTGGGTGTCAGGCCTGTGCCTCTGAGGTGGGAGAGTCGAGTTCAGGACATTTGTCCACCAGAGACCTCCCAGATCCATGTAATATCAAACCGCGAAAATCTCCCAGAGATCTCCATCTCAACGCCAAGACCCACCTCTACTCAACGACCAGCAAGCTACAGTGCTGGACACCCTATGCCAAACAACTAGCAAGACAGGAACACAACCCCCCTACGAGCAGAAAGGCTGCCTAAAATCATAATAAGGTCACAGACACCCCAAAACACACCACCAGAAATGGACCTGCCCACCAGAAAGACAAGATCCAGCCTCATCCACCAGAACACAGACACTAGTCTCCTCCATCAGGAACCCTACACTACCCAATGAACCAACCATACCCCTGGGGGCAGACACCAAAGACAACAAAAACTACAAATCTGCAGCCTGCGAAAAGGAGACCCAAAACACAGTAAGTGAAGCAACATGAGAAGACTGAGAAACACACAGCAGATGAAGGAGCAAGGTAAAAACCTACCAGACCAAACAAATGAACAGGAAATAGGCAGTCTACCTGAAAAAGAATTCAGAGTAATGAGAGTAAAGATATCCAAAATCTTGGAAATAGAATGGAGAAAATAGAAGAAACATTTAACAAGGACGTAGAAGGACTAAAGAGCAAACAAACAATGATGAACAACACAAAAAATGAAATTAAAAAATCTCTAGAAGAAATCAATAGCAGAATAACTGAGGCAGAAGAATAGATAAGTGACCTGGAAGATAAAATAGTGGAAATAACTACTGCAGAGCAGATAGAGAAAAAAGAATGAAAAGAATTGAGGACAGTCTCAGACACCTCTGGGACAAAATTAAATGCACAAACATTCGAATTATAGGGGTCTGAGAAGAAGAGGAGAAAAAGAAAGGGAGTCAGAAAATATTTGAAGAGATTATACTTGAAAAGTTCCCTAACATGGGAAAGGAAATAGTTAATCAAGTCCAGGCAGCACAGAGAGTCCCATACAGGATAAATCCAAGGAGAAACACGCCAAGACACATATTAATCAAACTATCAAAAATTAAATACAAAGAAAAAATATTAAAAGCAGCAAGGGAATTAGCTCGGTGCTTTGTGACAGCCTGGAAGGGTGGGATGGGGAGAGTGGGAGGGAGGGAGACGCAAGAGGGAAGACATATGGGAACATATGTATATGTATAGCTGATTCACTTTGTTATAAAGCAGAAACTAACACACCATTGTAAAGCAATTATACCCCAATAAAGATGTTTAAAAAAAAAAAAAGCAGCAAGCGAAAAACAACAGATAACATACAAGGGAATCCCCATAAGGTTAAAATCTTATCTTTCATCACAAACTCTGCAAGCCAGAAGGGAGTGGCAGGACATATTTAAAGTGATGAAAGACAAAAACTTACAACCAAGATTACTCTACCCAGCAAGGATCTCATTCAGATTCAAGAGAGAAATTAAAAACTTTACAGACAAGCAAAAGCTAAGAGAATTAAGCACCACACCGAACCAGCTTTACAACAAATGATAAAGGAAATTCTTTAAGGAGGAAACACAAGAGAACGAAAAGATCTACAATAACAAACCCAAAACAATTAAGAAAATAATAATAGGGAGAGGGCAGAGAGCAGAAGGAAGAACTACAATCCTGCAACCTGTGAAACAAAAAACACATTCACAGAAAGATAGACAAGATGAAAAGGCAGAGGGCTATCTACCAGATGAAGGAACAAGATAAAACCCCAGAAAAACAACTAAATGAAGTGGAGATAGGCAACATTCCAGAAATATAATTCAAAATAATGACACTGAAGATGATCCAGGACCTCAGAAAAAGAATGAGGCAAAGATCGAGAAGATGCAAGAAACGTTTAACAAAGACCTAGAAGAATTAAAGGACAAAGAAACAGAGATCAACAATACAATAACTGAAATGAAAACTACACTAGAAGGAATCAATAGCAGAATAACTGAGGCAGAAGAATGGATAAGTGACCTGGAAGACAGAATGGTGGGATTCACTGCTGTGGAACAGAATAAAGAAAAAAGAATGAAAAGAAATGAAGACAGCCTAAGAGACCTCTGGGACAACATTAACTGCAACAACATTCGCATTACAGGGGTCCCAGTAGGAGAAGAGAGAGAGAAAGGACCAGACAAAATATTTGAAGAGATTATAGTTGAAAACTTCCCTAACATGAGAAAGGAACCAGCCACCCAAGTCCAGGAAGCGCAGAGAGTCCCATACAGGATAAACCCAAGGAGAAACACGCCACAACACATAATAATCACATTGGCAAAAATTAAAGACAAAGAAAAATTATTGAAAGCAGCAAGGGAAAAATGACAAATAACATACAAGGGAACTCCCATAAGGTTAACAGCTGATTTCTCAGCAGAAACTCTACAAGCCAGAAGGGAGTGGCATGATATACTTAAAGTGATGAAAGGGAAGAACCTACAACCAAGATTACTCTACCGGGCAAGGATGTCCTTCAGATTCGATGGAGAAATCAAAAGCTTTACAGACAAGCAAATGCTAAGAGAATTCAGCACCACCAAACCAGCTCTACAACAAATGCTAAAGGAAGTTCTCTAAGTGGGAAACAAAAGAGAAGAAAAGGACCTACAAAAACAAACCCAAAACAATTAAGAAAATGGTCATAGGAACATACATTTCGATAATTACCTTAAACATGATGGATTAAATGCTCCAAACAAAAGACACAGGCTTGCTGAATAGATACAAAAACAAGACCCATACATATGCTGGCTATAAGAAATCCACTTCAGACCTAGGGACACATACAGGCTGAAAGTTAGGGGATGGAAAAAGATATTCCATACAATTGGAAATCAAAAGAAAGCTGGAGTAGCAATACTCATATCAGATAAAATAGACTTTAAAATAAAGAATGTTACAAGAGACAAGGAAGGACACTACATAATGATCAAGGGATCAATTGAGGAAGAAGATATAACAATTATAAATGTTTATGCACCCAATATAGGAGCACCTCAATACATAAGGTAACTGCTAACAGCTTTAAAAGAGGAAATCGACAGTAACACAATAATAGTGGGGGACTTTAACACCTCATTTACACCAATGGACAGATCATCCAAAATGAAAATAAATAAGGAAACAGAAGCTTTAAATGACACAATAGACCAGATAGATTTAATTGATATTTATAGGACATTCCATCCAAAAACAGCAGATTACACTTTCTTCTCAAGTGCGCATGGAACATTCTCCAGGATAGATCACATCTTGGGTCACAAATCAAGCCTCAGTAAATTTAAGAAAATTGAAATCATATCAAGCATCTTTTCTGACCACAGTGCTATAAGATTAAAACTGAATTACAGGGGAAAAAAATGTAAAAAACACAAACACATGGAGGTTAAACAATACATCACTAAATAACCAAGAGATCATTAAAGAAATCAAACAGGAAATCAAAAAATACCTACAGACAAATGACAGTGAAAACACAATGATCCAAAATGTATGGGATGCAGCAAAAGCAGTTCTAAGAGGGAAGTTTACAGCTATACAAGCCTACCTCAAGAAACAAGAAATATCTCAAACAATCTAACCTTACACCTAAAGGAACTAGAGAAAGAAGAAGAAACAAAACCCAAAGTTAGCAGAAGGAAAGGAATCATAAAGATCAGAGCAGAAATAAATGAAATAGTAACAAAGAAAACAATGGCAAAGATCAATAAAACTAAAGGCTGGTTCTTTGAGAAGATAAACAAAATTGATAAACCATTAGCCAGACTCATCAAGAAAAAGAGGGAGAGGACTCAAATCAATAAAATTAGAAATGAAAAAGGAGAAGTTACAACAGACACCACAGAAATACAAAGCATCCTAAGAGACTACTACAAGCAACTCTATGCCAATAAAATGAACAACCTGGAAGAAATGGACAAATTCTTAGAAAGGTATAACCTTCCAATACTGAACCAGGAAGAAATAGAAAATATAAACAGACCAATCACAAGTAATGAAATTGAAACTGTGATTAAAAATCTTCCAACAAACAAAGTCCAGGACCAGATGGCTTCACAGGTGAATTCTATCAAACATTTAGAGAAGAGCTAACACCTACCCTTCCCAAACTCTTCCAAAAACTTGTGCAGGAAGGAACACTCCCAAACTCATTCTATGAGGCCACCATCACCCTGATACCAAAACCAGACAAAGATACTACAAAAAAAGAAAATTACAGACCAATATCACTGATGAATACAGATGCAAAAATCCTCAACAAAATACTAGCAAACAGAATCCAGCAACACATTAAAAAGATCACACACCATGATCAAGTGTGATTTATCCCACGGGTGCATGGATTCTTCAATATACGCAAATCAATCAGTGTGATACACCATATTAACAAATTGAAGAAGAACAACCATATGATCATCTCAATAGATGCAGAAAAAGCTTTTGACAAAGTTCAACACCCATTTATGATAAAAACTCTCCAGAAAGTGGGCATGGAGGGAACCTACCTCAACATAATAAAGGCCATATACAACAAACACACAGCAAACATCATTCTACTATGGAGAACAATATGGAGGTTCCTAAAAAAACTAAAAATAGAACTACCACACGACCCAGCAATCCTACTACTGGGCATATACCCTGAGAAAACCATAATTAAAAAAGAGTCATGTGGGCTTCCCTGGTGGCGCAGTGGTTGAGAGTCCGCCTGCCAATGCAGGGGACACGGGTTCACGTCCCAGTCCGGGAGGATCCCACAGGCCACGGAGCATCTGGGCCCATGAGCCATGGCCACTGAGCCTACGCGTCCAGAGCCTGTGCTCAGCAACAGGAGAGGCCACAACAGTGAGAGGCCCGCATACCACAAAAAAAAAAAAAAAAAAAAAAAAGGAATTGAAACAAAATGATACAGCTCTATTTACAATAGCCAGGACATGGAAGCAACCTAAGTGTCCATCAACAGATGAATGGATAAAGAAGGTGTGGCATATATATACAATGGAATATTACTTGGCCATAAAAGGACACGAAATTGAGTTATTTGTAGTGAGGTGGATGGACCTAGAGTCTGTCATACAGAGTGAAGTACGTCAGAAAGAGAAAAACCATATACCGTATGTAACACATATATATGGAATCTAAAAAAAAAAAAAGGTTATGAAGAACCTAGGGGCAGGATGGGAAAATAAAGACGCAAACCTACTAGAGAATGGACTTGAGGACACAGGCAGTGGGAAGGGTAAGCTGGGACAAAATGAGAGAGTGGCATGGACATATAACAGAAACTAACACACCATTGTAAAGCAATTATACTCCAATAAAGATGTTAAAAAACATAACAAAAAATAAGATGCAGTATATTTATACAATGTAATATTATTCAGCCATAAAAAAGAATAAAATAATGCCATTTGCAGCAACATGGATGGGCCTAGAGATTATCATACTAAGTAAGTAAGACAGAGAAAGTAAGACAGAGAAAGACAAATATCATATAATATTGCTTATATGTGGAATCTAAAAAAAAAAAAGATACAAAT
>NW_020172627.1:3303706-3336598 GCF_003031525.2 Neophocaena asiaeorientalis asiaeorientalis
ACAAGGACCTTAATCACTGTGCTGTAGCCCTGAAAATAACACAACATTGTAAATCAACTCTACTTCAATAAAAAATAAATTAATTAAAAAATACAAAAAAATAATAAGATGCAGCAGAACCTGCTGTTGAGGCTTCCCACTGCTGGAAGAGCTAAAGCACACCCATAAATAATTTTAGAACAGGCCCTTCTGAGGAGGGCAGAGATGTTTTATAGAGGAAGTGAGTTTTGAGGTGGGACTCAAAGATGGGAGGACTCCATACGGTGGGGCAGAAAAACAAGAGCATCCTCAGAGGCAGGGACTGAAGTGTAGTTTGTGACCAGATGGTGGTGGGTCCTTGAACTCCACACCTGGAAGTCTGAATGCTATTTCATAAGCAAAGGAAAGTCAGTGAAGTACGAGTGACACTCTCTGACGATGTTCTTGTGGCGATATGCAAAGTAGACTGAGTGAGATAGGGAACACCTAAGATATGATTGTAGCCATCGAGCTGCAAGGGCGAGGCCATTGTAAAGCAATTATACTCCAATAAAGATGTTAAAAAACACAAAACATAACAAACAGGATGGAGTTTTCTCTCAGAAGACACTTGCTGATTGAGTGCACTTGCTGATTGAGTGCAAGGAGGGGTCAAACACTCTGCCAAGACTATGTCACCTACAGAAATAAAAAGACAGAGAAAGAGCCCAGGTAGCCCCAGGAAATCGTTCTAAAGAGAAAAAGAGCCATCCCCTATCCTGGTGGGAAAGTTCTATCAGCAGAGAAGAATGGGAGCCTGCAGTTCTCCTTTATTGCCTTCATATTCTCAGCTAAAGAACCATTAAACCCAGAAAAGAAAAAACATTAAATCCAAAGTGAAGAAGAATGAGCTACTCTAGTGAGCTACTCTAGTATATGCATGTTGGTTTGGAGAACCAAAATCTACTCTAGTTTAACTTTTTTCAAACAGCAGACTGGATGGCTCTTCTTTGGTAGGACCATGCCTTTCCTTACAGCATACTCTTTGCTAATCTTCTCTTGCTTCCTGCTTGGATTTTAATCATGGCAGTTCTTCATACACACACTTACTGACACGCTGGTTTCCCTGGAACCCCACTGTCATTTAGCAGTAACCATGTCCTCATATTTTGATCAAATTATTTCCGTTGAAGAACGAGGCAGTTCAATGGGACCATAGTCAGGGTCTTTATTATGCCATTTCTTTACAAGAATCCCCCTGTCAGTGTTTGTTTACTGTTTAAAATCACTTATAAGGAGGCATGAGCACAAAGGGTGAAACCCATAGTGTGTCCCTGAAGGGCTGTAAGAGGAGCTGATGAGAGAAGAAAGGAAAAAAGTGCAATTCTGGGGGGCCCAGGAGCGTCGTCCCAGGTCAGAGTCAGCCATGCATGCACCCCTCCTCCCAGACTCTCTGCTTGTCACCCGAGGGCTGACTGTTCCAAGGCCATCACTTGCATTGACCCTTCAGTCCCAGGAAGAATCCCACAGGGTGAAAGAGTGCTGGAGAGAAGTGGAGGAGGTCTCAGGAGCACAGAGGCTGGAGCAGATTGAGGTTGGGAGAGGGGACCGGGTGAGGAGGAAGGCTGGCCTGGGAATGTACACAGCAGGGGAGATCCAGGAAAGGCCCAAGATTAAAACCTTCCTTTGATACACCTTGACAAGGGGCCCCAGAGTTGATATCATGTACTCTAAGTGGTCAGGGACCTGCTTTTCTAACCCAGAATGGTGCCCAGATCTCAGCTTCACCATTCACTGTGCACCATTCACACTGCCAGATGGGGCCTTTGGCCACATGGGATTCACCCCCAGCAGAAAGAATTGAACTTCAGTACATGAGCATCATTTATTCAGCCTGGTCAGGCAAACATATCACTGGTGGTTCCAGAAGCTCATCAAAAATAGCGCTTCCATTTCAGCCTTGACAGATAACATTATCATATATGTTAATATCACAGGTGAAAGTCCATAGAGAGTGCCTTTGTCTTTTTTTTTTAAAGAATCAATTTTCTTCATTTATTTATTTTTGGTTGCAGTGGGTCTTCATTACTGCACACAGGCTTTCTCTAGTTGCGAAGAGGCTGGGGCTACCCTTCATTGCGGTGCACAGGCTTCTCATTGCAGTGGCTGCCCTTGTTGCAGAGCACGGGCTCTAGGTGCCCTCCCATACCCTTGACCAGCCATTGGCTGCAGGTGAGCAAGAAGGAGAAAGCAGACGACTCTACTGATTCATAGTTGCCTATTGGCAGGTCAAGGGGAGAGGGATCAGATAGGACTGGAGTGACCCTGAGAAAACATTTACGAGAAGAGAGACATGTTGCAATCTGTGTTGTAATGGGAATTGGCAAGACTTATATTGCCAGATGTCCAAGTGTTCAGTTTTGAATTATGTTGAGATAGCTCTCCTTAAATCTTTGTTTAAAGGTTTCCTAATCTTGTACCCCCACCTCTCTTTCAACACAGTAGATAAATGCTAAATAGACAAGCTTCCCAGTTAGCCTCTGTAGACAGAGGAAAACAAAGCTATCGCGTCATCTAAGATGCAGAGAGGAAACTGAAATGTCCACACGCACAGGCAGCACTCAGAGCCCACACAGTGCCCATGAGGGGCCCCGGGTTCCAGGGAACTCAGGAATACCGACGCTCTTCTCCTCCTCCAGGACTGGTAAGCACATCCTTGAGGACTATTTTCATGAAAACATCTTCTTCCACATTCTTCTCCTTGCAACAATATTTGTTCCTTTATCTGTAAAACAGGGCCCAGGACCTTCAGGGGCTCAATGCCTCCAAAATTCTAGCTGATCTTGACCCTTCCTTCTTACTGAGCTGTCAGTCTCTAGCCATTTCTTCTGTGTCCTCCTAAGAACCCCCCACCGCCCCAATGCAAAGCAAGAAACATTCAACTTAGTGGGACAGCTATTAAGAGAGTGAAGGAGACTTATGTGGGAAAAAAGTAAGTGGACACTATCGGAAAGGGCATGCCAGGCGCCCAAGTGCTGGGTCTGGGCCTCTTTCTGGCTTCCAGATGGATGCCAAGCTGACCTCAGAGGCATAGGCCTGGGACAGACAAAAGCAAGAATGAAAAAGAATGCCACCGTTTGACCATCTTCCCAGAGTCTTTCATCTCTTCACCATAGTCTTAATAACCATCTGGTCCAAAATATTACCTTAAAAATGTGTTGAAAATATGCCACTTTCAAAAAATCATGCAACTGCCACTACGGAAAATAATATGCTGGTTCCTCAAAATACTGAACATAAAATTACCATATGATCCAGCAATTCCACTTCTGCATATATACCCATAAGAATTAAAAGCAGGGACTCGAACAGATATTTTTACACCCATGTTCATAGCAGCATTATTTGAAATAGCCAAAAGGTAGAAATAACCCAAATGTCCATCGACAGATGAATGAATAAACAAATGAATGGAAAAACAAAATGTGGCATATACATATGATGGAATATTATTCAGCCTTAAAAGGGAAGTAATTTCTAATATATGTTATAACATGGATGAATCTTGAAGACATTATGCTAAGTGAAATAAGCCAAACACAAAAGGACAAATATGGTATGATTTCACTAATATGAGGTACCTATTAATGTCTTAGTCCATTCAGGCTGCTACAACAAAAATACCACAGACTGGGTGGTTTATAAACAACAGAAACTTATTTCTCACAGTTCTGGAGGCTAGGCAGTCTGTGAAGCAGAAATCGAGCTCTCACCAGACACCAAATTAACCAAGATTAAGATGCTGGTTAATTTGGTGTCTGGTGAGAGCTCGATTTCTGCTTCACAGACTGCCTTCTTCCCACTGTGCTCCCACATGGCAGAAGGGGCAAGGGAGTTCTCTAGGGTCTATTTTATAAGGGCATTAATTCCAATCATGAGAGCTGTACCCTCATGACCTAATCACCTCCCAAAAGTTCCACCTCCAAATACCATCACATTGGGGATTAGGTTTCAACATATGAATTTTTGGTGGGACACAAACACAGTGGTTGCCAGAGGCTGTGGGGAGGGAGGAATAGGGGGTAACTGTGTAATGGGGACACAGTTTCAGTTTGGGAAGATGAAAAGAGTTCTGGAGATGGATGGTGGTAATGGTTGCACAACAATGTGAATGTACTTAATACCAGTGAACTGTACACTTGAAATGGTTAAGATGGTAAATTTTATGTTAAGTGTATTTTACCACAATTAAAAATAGAAAATAAAAAAGAAACCCCTGATGAACCCCCATCTTCCTCCAGCTACCCCCATTCCCCAACTCTGCATAATTCCAATTCCTCTCTTTTGACATTGTGCCACATTTACATTTTACCCCACCATTTGACCAAAACCACTTTGATGACGTCAGTAGTGATGTCACTTTTCCATCCTCATCTTACTAGACTTAGCTGTATTTGATATAGGTAATTACCCTACCCTCTTCCACACTTTTCTTCAGGCCCTCTGGGTTTCTCCCTACCCCACTGGGCACTCCCTCTCAGCCTCCTGTGCTGTGTGTCTCCAACACAGCTATCCATTGGCAGAGTCGAGCCCAGCTTCAGTCCTTGATCTCTGACTACACGCTATTTCTGTCTACACTCACTCCTGAGGAATCTCATCTACTCTTACAGTTTAAATGTCACCTATAAACTAATGATTCACAAAGTATATTCCTCTCACGTTGAGCTTCTCCCCTCAACTCCATTCTCACGTTTCCAATACTCTACCAGACAGCTCCTCTCAAATGTTGGATCTTAAACTGGAAAATCAAAAAGCAATCTCCTGCAATATTATTCAGCCATTAAAAAAAGAATGAAATCTTACCATTTGTGACAACATGGATGGACCTGGGGGGTACCACGCTAAGTGAAATAAATCAAACAGAGAAAGACAAATACCATATAATTTCACTTATACGTGGAATCTAAAAAACAAAACAAATGAACAAACAAAACAGAAACGGACTCATAGATACAGAGAACAAACTGGTGGTTGCCAGAGGGGACGGGGGAGGGCGCAAAATAGGTAAAAGGGATTAAGAGGTACAAACCTCCAGCTACAAAATAAATAAGTCACAGGGATGTAATGTACAGCAGAGGGAATACAGTCAATAATACTGTAATAACTCTGTATGGGGACAGATGGTAACTAAACTTGTCATGGTGATCACTTCATAATGTATAAAAATATTAAATCACTATTGTACACCTGACACTAATATAATATTGCATCTGTTATAATTCAATTTTTAAAAAGCAAATTTCTGATTCCTGCCCCCCAAAAAAAACCCAGTGCCCCCTGGATCTTCTTTTCCTCAGTGAAGATCAACTTCTTTCAGTTGCTTAGCCCAAATCTCATCTACCTTTGATGACCCTCTTCTCCATTCCAAATCGATCTGTCAGCAAACCTTGTCCTTGTTGTACCTGCCTTTAAAGTAAGTCCAGAATGTAGCCACTTCTCATCACCTCCATCACTATCAGGCCAGTGCAAACCACAACCACAAACTGCCACCCTCCCTCCCTGAATCATTACAGGAGCCTCTTCCCTCTTCTCTCCGCTTCTGCCCTTGCAATAGGTGCCCCTCCCCAAATCTAATCACAACATCACCACCTGAATAATCTTTTTAAAGCTTAAATGAAATCATGTCACTCCTTTGTTTAAAATCCCTCGATGCCTTTCCCTCTCAAAACCCTTAAAATGACCCAAATACTTAGCACAACCTTAAGTCTCTCACCACCTGCACCACCGCCAACCAGCCCGCAGCCTCCTCCACCAGGAATCATCCCAGCTCCACCCACACTAGGGGTCCAGCTCCTGTCTCAGGAGGCCTTCACAGGCTGTCCCCTTGGCTTGGAATGTGCTCCCCCACGACTTCTCCTGGCTCGATCCCTCACCCCTTCAGACCTCTACTCAGGCAACCTTCACAGCCAGCTTTTCCTGACCACTTTGTTTAAGGCTGTCAGCTCCCTCCCTCCTCATTGCCCCCACTCCTTTCAGTCTTCTCTGCTCTGTGTGTGTTTCCAGGGTACTGATCACTTTCTCTCATTTGATACATTTTAACTTGTTTATTTGTTTATTTTCATTCCCCCACCCCTCACTGAACATAAGCTCCAAGCAAGCCAGGACTTCTCCCTGTTTTATTCACTGCTTGATGCCCAATGCTGAGACCCATAGGAGGGCCTCAACAGATATTTGTTCAACAAATGCATGAATAAATCATGACTCTCTTTACTTTTTCTCTTTCTTTATCTCTTCTTTCCTATAATTTCCATTGCTTTTTATTTTTGCTCTATCTATAAGGATCGCTCCAGTGTTACTTTCTCTGCCTCAGATTTTAGAGTCCATTTGTCACTCATTACTTCTAGTGAGTTTTGTTTTAATTTGCCCCATTGTGGATTTTTTTATTTCCAAGAACATATCCTTGTTCTCCTACTGTTTCTTTTTCATAATTGCCTACACTTGTGCTTAATCAAAGCAATAGCTCCTAAACACCTTCTGAGACCACAGACAAGAATTGTGTAGAGGCGCTTCTGTTTTCTACATTAACTATTTGGGTCGGGGTCCTTTGATTACCTGGCTAGACCCCCTCCTTATGCATTGCTGGCTCATACAGCCAGCCAGTGGTTCTTTGTGGCCCATCCACATTAGTGAACAGAGGCCTTGGTTGATCACTTGGAGCCAGAAATCAGACATCAGGCTCCAAGTTCTTTCTCCCACTGGAGCTTCCCCACTGGGGCCTCACTGTCCACCTGTCTGATGCTGGGGTAAAACAGATGGTCTTTTAACTCCCTTTCCAGATTCTGCAGTTGCTGAGTCCATGAGCAACATACTTAATGGCATTTGATAGCTACTGGATAATTTTCTTACCACCAAGGTAATTATCAAGGTAATTCCACTTCCTCATCATCACCATCACATGACATTTATAAGGGGCCTTGCCAAGCATGGTGTGGAAATCAGAGTTACAAAAAATAAAAATGATGCTTATTGAGCGCCACTGCAACCAAAGTTTCAGATTTGTCAAGAGATACAATCCTTGTTCCTGTGAAGCTTAAATACTCATTGTGTAGTGTTCCAGTTACCCACATCTGTGGACCGAACAAATCAAAGCTCAGTGGGTAAAAACAAAAACCACTTTATTATATCCCACAGTTTCTTGGCTCAGAAATCTGGCAGTTTGGCTGGGTGATTTTTCTGTTCTACATGGAATAGCAGAGGTCACTTGGTGGTATTCAGGTGGCAGGTGACTCTTGACAGGACCAAGCTGGTTTCACTCACACATCTAGCAACTTGGAAGAGATGGGGGAAAGCTCAGCTGGGACTCTCAGCCAGAGCTCCTACACATGCCCTCTCCAGCATAGCTGTCTCACAGTAACTGGACTTCCCAAATGGTGCCTGAGGATTCCAGAGTGGTGTTCTGGTAAACAAGGCAGAATGCATGGCCTTTTGTGACCTATCTCAGAGTCACATAGCATCACTTCTGTCATATATTACTGTTCATAGCAGTCCACTCAGATTCAAGGAAAAGGGACAGAGTCACCATCTCTCAATGAGAAGAATGTCAAAGAATTTACAGCTATCTTTTAAAATCTCCACAGGAAGCAATAATACACAGAAAGGAAACTCTTTAAAAGAACTATCTTAGGGGCCTCCCTGGTGGCGCAGTGGTTGAGAGTCCCCCTGCCGATGCAGGGGACACGGGTTCGTGTCCCGGTCCGGGAAGACCCCACATGCCGCGGAGCGGCTGGGCCCGTGAGCCATGGCCGCTGAGCCTGCGCATCTGGAGCCTGTGCTCCCCAACGGGAGAGGTCACAACAGTGAGAGGCCCGCATACCACCAAAAAAAAAAAACTTCTTAAAGACAACTTGACCTATACATGAATGTTTAGAGCAGTTCTATTAATGGTCACTAACAACTGGAAATAATCCAATGTCCTTCAGTGGTTGAATGGATAAACAAACTGCGGTACACCCATAGGATGGAATACTACTTAGCAATAAAAGACACACATTACTGATACATACAGCAACTTGGATGAATCTCAAAGGTGATATACTGAGTAATCAAAGCCAGTCTCAAAGTTTATGTACTCTGCGAATCCATTTATATGACATCCTCAAAATGATAAAATTTATAGTGACAGACGACAGTTCATGGGTACCAGGAGCGAGGGTGAAGGGATGGTGTGCCTGGAAAGGACGAGTACCAGGGAGTTTCTGGAGTGATGAACAATTCTGCATCCTGATTGTGGTGAATGTATACATGTAGTAAAACTCATAGAACTGTACACTGCCAAAAAAAAGTCACATTTACTGTATGTTAATTTTTTTAATAAAATAAAATAAAATAACTTTGAGTCAAGTAACGATTAACTTGCTCTGGACTTAAAACATGAACACTGAAGGAATTCTGAAAAGGAGACTGATCAGTTGTGCAAGGAACGTGTGTGCTGGGGAAGGGGTGCAATCCTGTCTCATGCTCTCTGCCCCCTCACCAAGGGCTCACTCTAGTCGTGCTGACCTGAGTCAGCCATGTCCTGCCATGTCCGACAGGCATAGAGGCAGAGGCACGGAAAGATTCAGGAACCTGCAGAAGTCACACGCGAAGTCGGCAGCTCTGGTTGCCAGTAACCTCCTGCTTACCAGAGCTCCTCACCGCCACGTGAGCACTAACAGCCAGCACAGGGACACCAGCCAAAACTCCTCCACGACCCTCCCCAAGTTTCATTTTTCTGCAATTAAAACATTTGTCAAAGAGGATTTAATCCTGGTGTTGTAAAGTGCTAAGTCAAACAGATTTGGTTCAATATTTTTAAACGTTCTGTGAAATGGCTATTCCCAACAGTAATTCAACTAAGTTACCATGGCTTTAAACAAAAACAGCAACTAAAAAGATCATATTTTGATGTACCAGGAAAAATCATTTTGAACCACAGTCATGAATTCCCTTGCAAAAAAAAAAAAAAAATTAAGTCCAACTGTAAAAGAGCTTCCTAAAATGAAGCCTCAGAAAATCTATAAGTCAGAGGAGGGACAAATGCAAAGGAAAGCAAATCTATGGTATTAATATGAAACTGTGGACAAGAGTGGGTTTTTGGGAAATCCTCAACTCGTTTCACCTCCATTTCTATCCACCACACTTTGCTTGTATTTCCCCTGTGGATCGGGAGTAGTCTGAAAAATAGTGCTTATGGTAAATTCAAATTGTAAAGTAGATAGGTAGTTCTACAAGTCAACATGTATGTGTAAGCAGGATAAGTTCATTGATGTGAAAGAGCATTTGCTAAATACTAGAACAAATTGTGGGTTGAAGAGGTGCAGAGAAGAGATGAGGAAGCAATGCATAATGTTAGTGGGGACCAGGGGGGCCGGGAGGAGAACATAGCAGCAGGGAAACATGGCAGCAGGGAGAACGTGTCCGGTGCAGAACATGGCGGGAGGCTCCACAAACACGCAGGAAGCCACGTGCCGTTTTCCTGACCCACTCAGCCTGGTGGCCCAGACTCTTGGACATCATGCCCTGACTACACCCAGATGAGAAGATGTACATCTCCCACCAGCCACCAAAAACGGACCACTCCATCTTCGGTTTCCCCAAGGGCCACCCTTGCTACCTTCCCTCCCTGGGAGCTCCCCAAAGCACTCACATTACCACTGCATCTGTGAGGTGATAGGCTGGGCCTTTTCCCTGGCCTCGTGTCTTCATTTTTATATATGTGTTTGCTCGTTTGTTACTGGCAAATAAAGAATAAGTGAGGAATAAACAATCTTTTAAAGAAACTAAGTTATGCCCTTTGTTCTTGGTCCCCACATCATCTTAGGGGAGATCTGTTTGTTACCAAAAGGTATCATTAAGAATCTCCTATAGGTTTTTTTGTTTACCCAATACACACAATGTAGCATTCAGGGGGGTGGGGGGTATGGGGAGACAGGAAAAGGCACCAAGAGGGTCATATTGTGATGATGGGAGGCACAGTCAAGAACATTTAACCCTCACTGTGGTTCCAGGCCCAGATAACATCATAAGCCAACAGGTTAAATAACTCCTACAGGAATCATAAGAATAAAATAGAACAAACCAGTGTCCTGAGAGGTTTTATCCTTTTTTTAATTTTTTTTGGCTGTGCAACACAGCATGTGGGATCTTAGCTCCCCCACCAGGGATGGAACCCATGCCCCCTGCATTGGAAGCCAGAGTCTTAACCACTGGACTGCCAGGGAAGTCCCAGTTTGTCAATTTTTTTCTGGGAGGTTTTAATGTATCTATTTTAATATACATTTTTAACAGATCAAATATATAAAAATGAAGATGAAAAGGATCAAAATAATGTATATAATCAGTCCTTGGTTCAGAAGCATTCATGTTACTTTTTGCCATCTATTTCAGAATAGTACTTTAGAGGAGCTAACAATTAGTCATGTTTTCAATTCTAAATCTTCATAATAAAACTCACCTCTCTGCTCAGCCTGCCTATGACATCTCCTGGAGAGACACACAGCAATAGCTCAATAGTATCCAGTAAAATCTACACAGGGAGGCAATGAAGTACACAGACCCTGGGATGGAGCTGAATGCACCTGGGTCCAGCCCTGTCACTAACAGCGCAACCTTGGGCATCTCTCCCTACTTTAGTCCTATTTAAAATGTGGAAATGACAGTCTTAGCCTCAAAACGTTATGGAGCCAACTGAATGAAAGCTTATATAGTAAGTGTTGTTATTAAATACATACATAGAGTTTAAGTCTATCCACACTGGGAATAATTGAAATATTTACCCCCTTTGGGGACTATATTATAGGTAAAAGCCAAACTTATTCCTTGTAAATTCATAAGTATGAAATGCTGTACACATAAAATGTTTATGAGAGTGTCCAACAATGAGTATACGCACAGTAAATGTTAGCGAATAGTCACTAATGATCTGGGGCTTAAAAACACTATTAAAAAAGAAACAATTCAAAAGAAGAAATGGTTAGTTTGCAAGATTTGTAACTTTAAGGTTATAAGTGAGGGGGCATTAAAAGGGAAGTAGAAGAAGTCTTACACTCAGAAAATTACAGAGAATAATTCTTACTCTGTGTTACTTGGGAGCTTTAACATGCATGTAAGAGAAAGCTCACCTCAACTTGGCTCAAAATAATTAAAACACATAACTGGAGGTCCAAGAGTTAAGACAGCTCCGGAACTGGTTGACCCGGAGACTCTCTGATGCCATGAAGTTCTAAGTTTCTACCTTTCTGCCACAGCGTTAGCTCCATCTCCTCCTCATGACTGCAGTCTGGTTGCTTATAAAAACTAAAACTACAGGCTTCTTCATTCTCGCCTTAAGGAGAGCGCGCTATTCCAACAAACACTTCTGTTCTCCTGCCCCAGAGAGTGTGGCCAAGCGAGAGCTAGTGTCAATCCACAGCAAGAACTGGAATGGGTCCTCAGCTTCATCCCAAATGGTAGAAAACAGAAAAGGGGGAAAATTCAAGAGATAATGTGGGCAATAATAAATGCCAAATAGTTAACCACTGGGTCTGCTGTCTCCCTGAGTGGGTTTTTCAGGATGCAAACAATGGATAGTTAATTAACTGTGTCCATTACACACATCCGCTGATTTTTTGAGACACATTCACCACATCCAAGGGGACAAATTTTGCCCAGAGGATGGTCAGTGAGCTATTCTGTCAGAAACCATTTGCTGATCTATTTAAATACCCACAGAGATTAACTGGCTTCTCATGTGATCCTTTTTAGTCCAGTGTTTCTGTGCTGGGTACCATGAAAATCCAGTTTGATTGTTCCATTGGGCTCAAAATGGAGATATGGCCCAGAAGGCCATGGACTTGCTCTGCCTGAGACTGATATGGGGTCAGGAGGCCCAGTGCTGACCCAGGCCCGGGCTGCACTCCATCCTTTGTACTTCCTCAAATTAGAAGTCCTGATTTCATAAATTACACAGTTTTCTCAGTTCATCCAAAATTCTGACAAAACATTTTTTTTCCAAGCCTGGTTTATTTCCAAAGGTGAAAAAGTCTAAATTATAAAACATTGCCAACGTCTCAACAAAAGTAAACAAGGGAGAATTAGGTGAAAAATCATGGAAGTTTATAAAAACTCCTACACAGAATGAAGAATCCCCAAGGGCAATTTGTCTGGTTTAAATTAATAACTTATGCTATGATTAAAACACCATTTGTACGAATCCTTCAGTGACTCCACATAATGAGAAAGGTCAAAGCTTGACCGCATGCGTTGTATGGTTTGGGGCCCTGCTCACATTCTTTCACTTGGAACAAGAGGTCTCCTAACTTTGCCTGGATGCTGTGTGCTATCAGCACAGAAGCATGTACCTCCTGGATTCTCAGGAACCTCTAACTCCACTTCTAGCCTGCAGTGATAATAGCTATGGCCCCTGCACCTTTTTATTTAAAATTCACGAAAACAATATAAATATCTGCAAGATATAAATAAAGAGCTGAAGATAGAGTGAGGTATTTCTTAAATGACAGGCAGAATCACTCAGACAATCAGGGCTTAGAGAAAACATTAATTTAAACCAAAAGCATTTACTACTCTCTTGGGAACAATGAAGGGTCATTGTCACATCTGTTTAGTAGCATCTATTTACCTTTTCAATCACTGCATTCAGTGGCCCTCAGAGAAGAGTTTTACAGCTTCTCAAGATTGTGTTTTCTGGCATCCATCCAGGAGATCACAAGGTTACTTTGTTTCCACCTTAGTAAAAGGGTGAATAATGTTAACAGATTTTTTTGTTGTTGAGCTATCCTTGCATGCCTTCGTCAGAATGCACTATTCTTTCTTTAAGAAGGTTGTTTGGGGACTTCCTTGGCAGTCCAGTGGTTAAAGACTTTGCCTTCCAATGCAGGGGCTGTGGGTTCAATCCCTGGTTGGGGAGCTAAGATCCCACATGCCTTATAGCCAAAAAACCAAAACACAGAATGAAAGCAATACTGTAACAAATTCAATAAAGAATTTAAAAATGGTCCACGTTATAAAAAAAAAAAAAACATTGTTTGATTTGTTAACATTTCAACTGAGATTTTGCATCTTTGTTTATGAGTGAGATTAACCTATACATTTTCCTTTTAATGTTGTTCTTTAGTCTAATGTAGGATCAGGACTATGTTCACTGTTTAGAAAAAGATGAGGAGTGTTTCATTTTTTTTTCTGTATTCTGGAACAGATTAAACTACAGAAATTATCCATCCCTTGAAAGATAGTGACTATTTTAGCAGTATATTTTGGACCACTTTTTCAATTTCTTTCATTATTTGGGGGGAATTTTTGGACCCTTCTTGAATCAAATTTAGAAATTTAGTTTCCCAGAATTTGTTCTTTCCATCTAGATTGTTTAAAAGCTTTTATAAAGGATTTCTTCTTTTTATTTTTTTTATTTTTATTTTTTTTATTTTTTTTGGCCATGCCGCGTGGCTTGCAGCAGAAGCACACAGTCCTAACCACTAAAACAACAGGGAATTCCCATGGATTTCTTCTACCTTAACTTGGGACTTCCCTGGTGGTCCAGCGGTTAAGACTGTCCTCCCAATACAGGGGGCCCGGGTTCAATCCCTAGTCAGGGAATGAGATCCCACGTGCTGCAACTAAGACCTGGAGCAGCCAAATAAATAAATCAATAAATATTAAAATACCTCACCTTTCATGACTCACACTGAGTTTCTCATTCTTCAGTGCTAATATTATTGGTTTTCTCATGACTACTGTCAAGAGGTTGGCCTATTTTGGTATTTTCAAAGAATCATCTTTTTTCTTTCATTTCTCAATCTTCATTAATTTGTGCATTTTTGTCGTTTAATGAGTCCTTCCTACTACTGTATTTTGTTAAATTTGTTTTTTATTTTATTTTACTTTATTCTTTTACCTCCTTGACTTTTTGCCTTATTTTTTCTTGTCTAATAAATACATTTAAAGGCAGGGGGACTTCCCTGGCAGTCCAGTGGTTAGGACTCCACACTTCCACTGCAGGGGGCATGGGTTCGATCCCTGGTCAGGGAACTGATATCCCACATGCCGTGTAGCATGGCCAAAATAAATAAATACATACATACATACATAAAAAATAAAAATAAAGGCAGGAACACTCTTCTGAGTTACATTTAGACACAACCTGTCATGCTGTTGGTAGTCTTCACTTTTAAATACTCTGTACTTTCTAATTGATATTCTCTATATTAAGAATTGTTTAGAGGTGTGGCCAGGATGGCAGAGTAGAAAAACCCTGAGTTCACCTCCTACAAGCACACCAAAATCACAACTGTTTACAGAGCTACTATTTATGAGAATAATCTGAAGACTAGCAGAAAAGATTTTCCACAATTAAAGGTATAAAAAAGGAACTACAACTAGAAGAGTAAAGGGGGCAGGGATGTGGTATAGTCAAGAATCATACCCCTGGGTGGGTGACCCACATATGGGAGATAATCACAATTGCACAGGTTCTCCCCAAGTAGCAGAGTCTAAGCCTCATGTCAGGTTCCCCAAGCCTGGGGCTCCTGCACCAGCAATACAAGCCCCCAGAATGTCTGGATTTGAAGACCCGCAGGGCTTGTATATGAGAGAGCCAGAGGGCTATAGGAAACAAGAGACTTTGCTCCCAAAGGGCACACACAAAAATCTCACACACCAAATCCCAGTGCAGAGACAGTAATTTAAAAGGTGCCTGGGACTTGCTGATCTTGGAGAGTCTCTCAGAGAGGCAGGAGACAACTGGGACACCCCCAGTGGGTACACGTTGGCAGCCGTTTGGGGGAACCTATTCTACCACAAGGATACTGGTGTTGACAAGGGCCATTTTGGAGTCTTCTCTCTAGCCTATTAGCACCAGAGGGCCAGCACCAGTCCCAGAATCCCCAGGCCAAGAAGCCAGCCTCTCAGGGACCTGGCCCCTTCTACCAGTGGGCCAGCACCAGCCCTGGGACCCCAGAGCCCTGCAGCTAGCCACCCCAAGAGCTGGTCCCATTCGCCAGCAGGCCAGCACTAGCCTGGGGCTCCCCAAGTCCCACAACCAACCACCCTGGGACAAGAACCCTCCCACCAGTGGACCAGCACCAGCCCCAGGATCCCCCTGGCCCTGCAGCAAGCCACCCTGGGACCTAGCCCTGTCCATCAGTGGGCCAGCAGCCACCACACGAGACAAGGCCTGGCAAGCAACCGAGCCAGGGGCCAGCCCCACCTACCAGTACACCAACAGTAGTTGGCCCCACCATAACAGAAGGGACCACACAGCCCACATGGGGGAACTGCTAGAGAATACGGCTCTGGTGACCAGACTGGAGTATGCTGCTGAGCCCCATAAGAAGTCTCCTAAATAAGGCCACTTCTCCAAGATCAGGAAACATAACCAACCCACCTAATATACAGTAATAAACCCAGAGAATTAGGCAAAATGAGGCAACAGAGGAATATGCTCCAAAGGAAAGAACAAGATAAAACCTCAGAAGAAGAACTATGGGAAGTGGAGATAAGAAATCTACCCAGGGGACTTCCCTGGTGGCACAGTGGTTGAGAGTCCACCTGCCAATGCAGAGGACACGGGTTCGTGCCTCGGTCCGGGAGGATCCCACATGCCGCGGAGCAGCTGGGCCCGTGAGCCATGGCCGCTGAGCCTGCGCGTCTGGAGCCTGTGCTCCACAACGGGAGAGGCCACAACAGTGAGAGGCCTGCGTATTGCAAAAAAAAAAAAAAAACGAAAGAAATCTACCCAAAAAGGGTTCAAGGTAATGACCATAAAGATGCCCAACAAACTTGGGAGAAGAGTGGATGAACACAGAGAGAAGTTTAACAAAGTGTTAGAAAATAGAAGGAAGATACATATATACAATGGAATACTACTCAGCCATAAAAAAGAATGAAATAATGCCATTTGCTGCAACATGGATGCAACTAGAGATCAGCATACTAAGTGAAGTAAGTCAGAAAGACAAATAGTATATGATATCACTTTATGTGGAATCTAAAATTGGCACAACAACTACTGAAGTCCGTGCACCTAGAGCCCGTGCTCCGCAACAAGAGGAGCCACCGCAATGAGAAGCCCACGCACCTCAACGAAGAGTAGCCCCTGCTCGCCGCAGCTAGAGAAAGCCCGCGTGCAGCAATGAAGACCCAATGCAGCCAAAAATAAATAAATAAATTTATTATAAAATATGGCACAAATGAACTTATTTACAAAACAGAAACAGATTCATAGACATAGAGAACAGACTTGTGGTTGCCAAGGGGGAAGAGGGGAGGGAAGAGGGATGGACTCAGAGTTTGGGGGTGGAAGATGCAAACTATTATATTTACAATGGATAAACAACAAGGTCTTAATGTACAGCACAGGGAACTATACTCAATATCCTGTGATAAACCATAATGGAAAAGAATATAAAAAAGAACGTCTCTATGTGTATAACTGATTCACTCTGCTGTACAGCAGAGATTGGCACAACATTGTAAATCAACTATACTTCAATAAAAAAAAGAAAAGAAAGAAAAGAAAAGAGAAAGAAGAACCAAAGACAGCTAATGAATACAATAACTGAAATCAAAAATGCACAAGAAGGTATTAAGTAGGTTAGATGATACAGAGGTCAGCAAACTGGAAAACAGAGTAGTGGAAATCACTCAAGCAGAACAGAAAAAAGAAAAAGGAATTTTAGAAAGTGAAGATCATTTAAGAGACCTCTGGGACAACATCAAGCATACTAATATTCACATTATAGGGGTCCCAGAAGGAGAAGAGATAGAGAAAGAGGCAGAGAACTTATCTGAAGAAATAATAGCTAAAAAATCCCAAAACCTGGGAAAGAGAACAGACATCCAGGTCCAGGAAACAAAGAGAGTCCCAAACAAGGTGAACCCAAAGGGGTCCTCACCAAGACACATTATAATTAAAATGGCAAAAATTAAAAATGAAGAGAGAAGCTTAAAAGTAGCAAGAGAAAAGCAACTAGTTACATACACAGGAATTCCCATGAAACTGTCCCCTGACTTTTCAGCAGAAACATTGCAGGCCAGAAGGGAGTGCCAAAATACATGCAAAGTGATGAAAGAAACAACCTACAACCAAGGATACTCTACCCAGCAAGGGTTTCATTCAGATTTGAAGGAGAAAGAGTTTTACAGACAAGAAAAAAACTAAGAGAGCTCAACACCACTAAAGCAGCTTAACAAGAAATGTTAAAGGGACTTCTCTATGTGGAGAAGAGAAGGCCACAACTAAAAATATAAAAATTACAAAAGAACAAATTTTATTGGTAAAGGCAAACATAGGATAACCATAAGAGTAGGAAGGTTAAAAGACAAAGTAGTAAGATCATCTACATAATAATTAAGGGACACACAATACCCAGAAATGAACCTATACTTATATGGTCAATTAATCTATGACACAGGAGCAAGAATATACAATGGGGAAAAGGCAGCCTCTTCAATAAATGGTGTTGGGAAAACTGGACAGCCACATGCAGACAAAACTGAAGTGCACTACTTTCTCACACCATCTACAAAAATAAACTCAAAATGAATTAAAGACTCAAATGTAAGATCTGAAAACATAAAACTTCTAGAAGAAAACATAGGTAGTGCACTCTGTGACACTGGTCTTAGTAATATTTTTTTTGGATATGTCTCCTCAGGTAAGGGAAACAAAAGGAAAAATAAACAAATTGGACCATATGAAACCTTTGAATAGCGACATTTTATCAACAACAAAATGTGCTGATAAAGAACGTGGCACTGGAAAAGAACATGCGTATATCTTGTGTATTAAATATTATAGTACATCAATAATATTAATTATATTATTCAAACTATTTGACTTCTTACATATTTGTTGTCACTATTCTGGCAATTTTCTGAAAGATGTGCAAAAACACTCATGATTAATGCATCTTAATAGGTTTTTTAACTTTTGCAATATGAACAATGGCCCCGATAATTATAAAAATGCAAAAGAAGTTAAATGAGATGGATTTATGGATGGACAGTAGAAAGATGGGTAAGTTTTAATAAAGCAAATACAGCAAAATGTTCATGGTGGACTCTAAATGGTTTATATACAGGTCTTCACTGTATAATTCTTTCAACTTTTCTGTTTGAACATTTTCATAATAAAATGTTCAAAAGAAACAAAATTTTAAAACCAACTTCACGAATGTGTGCTTTAAGAATGGCCACCAGCTAAAGCCCTCAAAGTAAGTTAACTTGTCTTCATCACCCACAGATATTACAGAATGAAATTGATGCAAGAAAATGTAACATCACTGTCTTGCATATAAACACTCAAATTTAAAATCTAGCTAGAATAATATCAGCAATTAACACTTATTTAATGTTTACTCTGTGCCAGAACATGTATTATCTCATTTTTATCTTCATGACAGCCCCATGAGGTAATAACTAATATCACCATTTTATAGGTGAGAAAACTGAGGCTCATAAAAGTGAAGGAGGTTTTCTAAGTCTGGACAGCCTATCAGTGGCAGAGCCAGGATTCACACTCAGATCCATGTGACTCTATGACTAACATCGTTCAGCCATAGATTCTGCAGACCTGCTGTGTCAATACAGCAGCCACTACCTACAAGCAGCTGCTGAGCACCAGAAATGGAGTAAGTCTGAATTGACATGTGCTCAGAGTATAAAAGACACACCAGCTTTCTAAGACTTGGAACAGAAAAAAGAAAATAAAATATTTCTGATCATTTTTAATGTTATGTGTTGAAATAATATTTTGTATATATTGGGTTAAACAAAACGTTATTTTTTATTTTTATTTCTTTTAGTAAATTTATTTTATTTATTTATTTTTGGCTGCGTAGGATCTTTGTTGCTATGTGCGGGCTTTCTCTAGTTGCAGCAAGCGGGGGCTACTCTTTGTTGCAGTGTGTGGGCTTCTCATTGCGGTGGCTTAGGCACACAGGCTTCAGTAGTTGTGGTAGGTGGGCTCAGTAGTTGTGGCTCACAGGCTCTAGAGCGCAGGCTCAATAGCTGTGGCGCACGGGCTTAGTTGCTCCGCGGCATGTGGGATCTTCCCAGACCAGGGCTCGAACCAGTGTCCCCTGCATTGGCAGGAGGATTTATAACCACTGAACCACCAGGGAAGCCCCCAAAACATATTTTTTAATTAATTTTAACTACTAGAAAATTTTAATTGTATATGTAGCTCACATAAAGTTCTACTGGACAGTGCTAGTCTAGACCTATCTGACTCTGAAATGAATTGTTTTGTGTTTCTTTCCTCTGATTTAAGTCAATAGCCTCCTTGTGAGAAAAATAATACAAAAGGAGGTAGTGAAAAGAATCACCTTAAGAGCACGTTGTGCCAGCCTGAACCCCAAGGAAGGGGGACAGTGTTGAGGGACAGTGGAGGCAAGCATGTTTGGACTGGCAGGCAGGTGACATGGAAGGACTTGTTTTACCTACAGGAGGGGTTCCCATGTGAAGGTCAAATAGATCAGCATACATGAGGCATCTCCTACATTACAAAACATCATCCAGTGTGGAATTTGCTGGTTACTGAATGCCTGCTACATGCAAGCTTCTCTAATCTTGGCTGGATTCACGGAGTCTCACAGTTGTTTAGTAACACTGCCTTTCCCTCCCTGCTCATCACCACCTCCACTGCACTGAAGTGTGAAAAGAAGAAAGAGTAGAACCCCAGAGCACATAAGATAAGGCAATGCCTCCATTGATACATCTGGCCCCTTGGCTCCGGAGCCCCAGCACACTGTGCCCTGTCTCAGAAATCTGAGCTCAGAAATCTGAGGCCAACACTGGGACAGAGGACACATGAAGGGAAGTAACAGCCTTAGGTATATTGGTGCCAGATTGTGAATTTCTTTGGAGTCTATCCTGAAGGAAATAGGAAACCACTGAAGGTGCAGCAATGAGAGGCAAATTAACATCGGATGGCAAGAGGGACACCATCATGGAATTTAATTGAAAAAGACTGAAAACTTTGCTAGTTTTCCAGGAGTATATGCCAAATGTGACACTTTAGCAAGACGGGAGACTGCTTCACACTGCCAGAAAGGGCCTCCAGTGAGACTGCTAAATCCTTCCTCTAGATGTTGAATTTCACCATAACCCCACTTCTAACATCCTTTCCATTTCTAAAATTCCCTGACCCTCTCATGCTGTAATGTCATGGTTGTTTTTTGTTCATTTTTTCCTCATGTTTCTGAAGAAGAACAAATGATAGAATATTTACTGATTATATGTAAGCCACAGAATATACACACAAGGTGAGTATATTATAATTAAAATAACCATCTAAATGCACAACAAATATTTCTGTTCCAATTATCCTAACTACATCCTCTGTCATTTAGAAAATAGCATTACTTCCATTCTATGTTTCAAATCAAATGAAATTGTCCAAAATATTGCAGCTGTCGTGGTTGTCATACTAAACAAAATTGGGGGTTTTTTAATCTCTTTTTTTTTTAATTGAAGCATAGTTGCTTTACAATGTCATGTTAGTTTCAGGTGTGGAGCACAGTGATTCAGTTATATTGGGTTGGCCAAAAAGTTCGTTCGGGTTTTTCCATAACGTCTTATATACATATGTATTCTTTTTCAGATTCCTTCCATTATAGGTTATTACAAAACATATAGTTCCCTGTGCTATACAAAAACTAAATTGGCTTTAATGAAATAAAACAGCTAAGACTGGAATGATGGTACATGTCACGTCCTCTAACCTAAGCCCTTGAAACCATCCCAATTAAGTTGCCAAAGTGGTTTTCCAGACGTGTAGATTGTCATCTTTATCACTATTTCCTCACCACCACATAGAAGGCATTCACGGGGTGTAAGGAGTTCTGCTGGGTGCCTTTCATAATGACTTTCCAACACAACTCTGAAAAGTGGGTCTTAATGGGCCCTCGTTGCACTGATAGGAAAACTCAAGTTCAGAGACTTTTGCCCAGTCTAAAATGGCATCTCTCCAGATTCCATGCCACCTCTTAAGACCTCCACATAGACACCCAAATATCAAGAGTTTTCATATGTCCCTACCCTCACCCTGAATTCTCTCAAGACTAAAACCACTCTGCTCTTTCCACCATTCCCCACGATTCTGAATCCTTTCATGATCCCAGTCATCTTCCAGTGAGCTTTCCCCACTCATATCCCACCCTCCACACCAATTTCTACTATTCTTGATCTAACTGGCATCCACTCCGTATCTTTACCCAATTTATTGACAAGAACAAGGAGCAGAACACAAGGCAGCACAGCACGTGCATTCAGCTGTGGAGTGTGGAATTCCTAGGTTCCAGGGTCAGTTCTGCCAACTACTAATGCTGTGATTAGAATCACGTTACAGAAAACAGCCAGGCCTCAGTTTCCCCACTTGCAAAGTAGAAAATTCTCTGTGCTCCCTCCCAGAAAAGTGGGGATACAGGAAGGGTTCAACTAAGAAAAAAAGCCAAATAGGGCAGAGGCAAGAAGTGACCTTGTCTGGAGAGAAGACAAGTTCAAATTCCAGTGCACTACAGGAAAGGTAGTATAGTATAGTGTTAAAAACATAGACTCTCAAGCCAACACCCTGGGTTCAACACCTATGGCTGCCTTGGTTTCCTCTTCTGTTTAACAAGGAGAATAAGAGTATCTACCTCACTTAAAGAAGCTGCCTCATGGATCCTGACCAGGAGCCCCATTAAGACAATACCCAACATTTTTCAGATAATTTGTTAGTGGAGGCGGTACCTATAGTTCAAACACAAGCTGCAGTACTTGGGAAGGCTTGCTTCTTAAGGATTCATTTATTTATCAGTCAAAAAATATGTGTTGAGCACCTGCAATGCGCCAGATATTATTCTAAGCCAATGCACAAAACATGCCTAAACTCATGCAGTTTACATCCCAGGAAGAATAAGCAGTAGATAACAAATATGCAAATCACACACTGTGCCCGACGGGATAAGTAAGTACTATAGTGTAAGAAACAGAGCAGCACAAAGGGAGTGGGGAGATAAGTTGAGTATTAAGGAGAGTCAAGCTAGACCTCATTGAGAAAATAACATCTGAGCAAAAGTTTGAAGGAGAACATCTGGGAAGGAATATTCCAGCCAGAGTTACCCTGCAGTGTGAATGTTCTCGATAGATATGTGCCTGGTGCCCCAGAGGAATAACAAGGAGGCCATGGAGGACAGATTGGAATGAGGGAGGGATAGAAGGTCAGAGAGATACGGGTGCCAGACTGTGCAGGGACCTGAGGACAACTGGACGAATTTTAGCCTCTGCTCTCAGTGAGCTGAGAGGCATTGCAGGACTTTGAACAGAAGAGGGCCTTGAGCACTCTGACATTTTAAAAGCATCATTCCAGTTGCTCCATTGACAGTAGGCTACAATACAGCAAGGGTGAAGGAGGGGAATCTTTAGAAGGTCTCAGAATAATCCTTAGGAATGAAGGAAGTAGCAGTCAGTGTCTTGGACTCAGTGACAGCAGAGAAGGAGGTAAGTGGTTGGATTCTGGACTTTTGGTTTGCATCATTTTTATTGTGGTAAAATACCCATACCATAAAATTTACCATCTTAACCTTTTTAAGTGTACAGTTCAGTGGTATTAAAAACATTCAAATAAAATACTGTTGTGCAACTATCACCACAATCCATTCCCAAACTCTTTTCATCTTGCAAAACTGAAATTTGGACATCTTTTTAAAGTGAAAAGAGCCAGACTTCCTGACAGATGGCAGATATTTGATCAGATATTATAAGCACATCTTTTTTGAACAGAACGTGGCCCAGGAAGTCAACCACTGGGCTGTGGAAATTACTTTTGCTACATTGATCTGTTGAAGATGTTTCTACAGGGAACCCAGGGGCTGCAGGGTTTTTTTCTTTTTTTACCTTTGTCTACATCAAACACCACCCCATTATCCAGAAAGTCACAAAAGATTTCCCTTACACATTAGTGGAAATCAGCTGGGAGTTTAAACAGGGTTAGGATATCAATAGATGCTCAAATTGTCACCAAAGGAGTTTGAAAGGCTGGAAGCCTTCTGCTAGGTCCAGGGGTCATAGCTCGTGCATGGACAGACAGGGATACTGAAGCAAAAACGCATCTTTGCAACTAGGGCTCCAGTGACTAGGGCCAGGCCTGGGGCTGAGAGAAGATCACTTTTCTCCAAAGCACTGCACCCTCTGGATAGGGTGCTATGGCCTAGAATAGGCATCCATAACCCCCAACTCCCAGGGTTCTCAAGAACTCACCGTGCCATCAGTAGCCCCTGGGTCTTCTACTCCATCCTGGCCCTAGCTCACCCTCTGCTTAGGCATGCACACCCCAAAATATCATGATAGTTTGGAGCCAATGCAAGTCCCAAAGGACTAATCCAGGGGTTGGCAACACTTTTCTGTAAAGGTCCAGAGAGTAAATATTTTAGGCTTTGTGGCATCTGTCACAACTTCTCAGCTCTGCTGTTGTAGGTCAGAAGCAGCTAGAGTCAATATGTAAGCAAATGAGCATGGCTGTGTCCCAACAAAGTTTCATTTGTGGACACTGAAATTTGAATTTTGTATAGCTTTCATATGTCTCAAAATATTATTTTCTTTTGATTTTTTTTCCAACCACTTATAAATATATATATATTTTTTAATAAATTTTATTTTATTTATTTTTGGCTGCATTGGGTCTTCATTGCCATACGCAGGCTTTCTCTAGTTGTGGCGAGCAGGGGCTACTTTTCATTGCAGTGCACGGGATTCTCATTGCGGTGGCTTCTCCTGTTGCGGACCATGGGCTCTAGGCAAACGGGCTCAGTAGTTGTGGGGCGCAGGCTTAGTTGTTCCGCGGCATGTGGGATCTTCCCGGACGAGGGCTCGAACCCATGTCCCCTGCATTGGCAGGCGGATTCTTAACCACTGCGCCACCAGGGAAGTCCGCATTTATAAATATAAAAACCATACCTGCCTTTCTGGCCAAACAAACACAGACAGTGGCTGGACTGGCCCACCAGCCACAGTTTGAGGACCTCTGGACTAAATCATGTGTCTTAGAAGAGCCCTCATGGCCACCAGGACAGTCCTGAGTGCCAGGCCTCACTGCCCAGTGCCCCAGCTGGCTGCAGTGGAAGGGAGGCCCCTGCACCCTGCTCCCTCAGATGCAGCCCAGCTGGACACCAAGGTCTGAGGTCATGCTCAGTGTGGCCATCTCTCTGCAGTGGCACCAGCTCAGTCAGATGTGCCAAGGGCAGGTCTGCTGCTAACTCAGAGATGCCACACAAGTGACAACAAGGCACCTGCTCTTCATGACACTTCCCTGCCATCTGCTGGAAAACTGTTATAATGATAAACAGATCCACCCAGACTATGAATTAGAATAGCGCGCACTTGAAGTTCTGAAACGATCATTTGCTCAATTTAAGCAGTGGCCCTGGGTTTGGGAAATATAGAAGGGGAAGCAACTAACTCACAGGAGTCCCAGAGATGTCACACAAACAACAAAAAGATCTCTCTTCCACAACTTCCTAGAATTTGGGGGAGGGGAGACGGAAGGAAGGAGGGAAGGAGGAGATCTCACCTCTGTTCTCATCCAGTCTCTGAAGGATTCACCTATGCTGTAGGTGTTCTACAAACAGAAAGCCTTTCTCAGGTAAATGGGAGTCCCACCAACTTGCCTCAAGAGACCCTGGAGAGACAGAGAGGGGAAGAGGTCATCAGCACCTGCCCACTCGAGCATGTGGCATGACAGCCCTTCTAAGCCGCAGTCAGTCCACACAGCACTGTGGTTCTATTAATTATGAAAGGACTCACAGCTGCGAGCCAGAACTTGAGTGAGGCTCAGCTTTTCCACTATGACCTTGGGCCAACAACTGGTCTCCTCCTGCCTCGGTTTCTCTGTTCCTTTCATGAGAACACTACAAGATGTTGCTACGCCATAGAGGTTGTGTTGACAGTGAAATGAACACCTTTTGCACAGCATTACAATTAGAATGTGCAATCCCCTGACCAAAAGGCTGCAGTGAGAACAGGAGGTGAAAGAAAAAGGGCTGGTTCTACTCATGTAAAGTATAATAGGAAAACCATGAAACACTAGAAGATAGTCGATAACACGGCTCCAGGCTTTCAGGACTTAGCAACAAATCCCCAGGTGTCAAAATGAAAAAGGAAAAGGGTCAGAGAATGAGATCATGGGATATTTGCAAAGACTGTAAGGTCCACCATCTCCAATTTAAAACCAAAACCTTTGCTATTTACTCTAGGGAAGCAGGGAAAAAAGAAACAGGGGGTGATCTGTTTCTCCCTGCCCCCAAGTCTCCCAACATTTCCAGCACTCCCAGCCAGGTTGAGAATCAAGTTCACAAGTTCCCACAGCAAAACAGGTGTGGGCACAGCAAAGGCTTGGGAAGCCTAAGGTGCACGTCAGCTGGAACTCAGGGGACCTGGGATGCAAAGAGTCCCTTGTCAGGCTAGGAGTGGGGGTCGAGCATGAAGTGCAAACATCAGACCCAGATCTGGTTACGAAACTGTCCAAGGAAGAGCCAGCGGATTCCAGTGTTATGACAGCTGCACAGGGGCAGTTCGGCACCAGAACGCTTGTGTAGAGACAATGGGTCCTTTGTGGGCGCAAGGTGGGCGTGGAGAGTGCAGTGTAGGGGTCGGGGGGGGCTCCTCAGCACACTCTAGGAGCCCCGGAGGGGAATGTTGCATGGGAAGGGCTGAGTACTATGGCTAACCCAACCCTGTGTCCCCCATGAACTGACAAGGCCCTCGATCAGCTTTAAAAACCAGTTTCCATCTCCTCATCTCATGACTAAACTTCTAGCCAGGAACAAGAGGTATCTCTGGGAAAGCATGCTGTGGAGACTGCCTTCTTCAAGCACAGAAGGGCACCTGGCATAACACCTCTGGCACAGAAAACACAGGCCAATGTTTGAATCCATTCTGACCCAAATTAGGAAGGCAGGAGCCCCCCCCGGCTCACCCACCAGCACTTTCTACAACTAGCTCAGAAGGCTCCAGAGCGGGACTCTCAGGCCCTCCTCCCCTTCCCTTCGCCACGCTCCCATCCCTCCCACAGGAGTCCCACGAGCGGGTACACAAGGCACAGCTGCCCCTGTCCTCCGTGCAGGCACGGCGCTCCTCAGGGAGTGGGCGCTGTGCCCGGTGCTGCTTACCGAAGCCACAGGCACAGAATCCTCTCCACCCCACGCCCCACCACAATCGGAGCTCAGACTGTAGCTTTTAGTGGGGATTTCCTGAAGACCTGGGGGTGAGCTAAGGGAAATGTAACAGAGGATAATTTAGGAACAGGCCCCAGATCTGTCCAGGAAGCCCCTGACTGACTAACTGCTTGCCTCACTGGAGACAAGCATGGCATGGCCAGAGGTGACCACCTACCAGCATTAGTAAGGCCTCCATCTGACACTTTTATGGAATATTTCTCAATTTGTTCAGAACTCAGATATTTGGGTGTTTATTCACTGAATCTGCTCAGAGACCCCCAACACATCCCAAGTCCCATGTCCCACCCTAGGATCCACTATTTCTCAGAATGATTGACAACAAAGACCCATTCCCTTTAAGAGAAAGCCCCTCCACTCAGGAAGTGGTCAGGTCTTGGGGTCTTGACCTGACAACACCCCATGAGGCACAGAGGATGGAATACAGATATGGATGATGATGCTGGCCTGCCACCTCTCTTCTCTGCAGTGTTCCTTCTGGCCCGAGGCCCTTTCTCTTCCCCAGACAGGTAGACACAGACTCACCCGATGCTTTGGGGAAAGGGAGTCACTGTGGAATCAGAAAATAAAGAAGATATATCTTTACTTTCTCATTTCAAAAAGTACCATCCAGGTGTGAGACCAAAGACTTGAAAGGTGATGAAATAGAAAAATACAGAGGTTTGTCATCCACCACCACTACCATCCTCATTCACAACATACCAATATATGTGAAGTGAGAAGCTAACATATATCATCTAATGCATGTGTCAGTGTGTCTCTGTATGTGTGTCTCTGTGTGTCTGTCTGTGTGTGTGAGTGTGTGTGCACCCTCCAAGCTGGGTAGAGGAAGGAACTGTTGGGAGAGGAAGCATGGGGCTTAGGCTCAGCACCAAGGCCATGCTCCCTCCCCCTCCCACCTCAGGCTGAGTACATGAGGGTTGGGGGATGGACAAACAGTGGACTCTACCTTGAAGTCTGAGAGTCTGATCTAGAATTGAGACCAGGCAACAGCCTGGAACACACAGCAGCGAGCCTCTTAGAAAGGCCTGTGTCTCAGGGAGTAGTGGGTCTGGGTGTACCTAAGCAATAGAGGACCCATAACACCCCCACCTGTCCCCCACCTGAAAGGCATGGGAGGGCATCCCTAAGTTCCCAACAGCCCAAGTGGGACCTGGAAGTTAAATAACCCAGGTGGATCTACTCAGTCTTGAAACTGGAATGTGGGAAACTGCATCAAAGGAAACCACTTGGACAGTCTCCAGTGAGGCCCTGCCTAGAGATTCTGCTACTATCTCAGCAGATCTCTGTCCCAGGGAGCCCAGGGATCACAGATGCCACTCCTGGAGCCCTCCCTGGTCCTTCTGCAGATGGCCCCAGAGGACATGAAACATACACTGGGAACAGGCAGAGGTCAGCAGAGGCCCAGGAAAGAATAAGGCCTTAGAAGGGGCCAGCCGCCCCATGCTACCAGGTATGCAGTGGTATCCAGCCCTGTTCTCCCTACCTAGAATCAACCCAAGGGTGAGGTAAGGGAGAGCCAGCCAGTTTTAAACCTAAAATGGCTGAGCCATCACTAACTCAGCAGAATTAACCAAGAAGTGGTTGACTTATCTCTACCAGGCATAAAATGGAAAGAAATTAGACTGGAATTATGGAAAATATTGTTACATTTCTTTCCTACCCAAATCTAACTGGGAGCTCTGAACCACTACAAAGGCATTTCCCTCAATCTGCGAGTCTGTTTAACCAACACCCTCAGTCTGCACCTAGGGTCTGCATCAGGTGGAATCCACCTCCCCTGCCGCTCCCCACCGCCCGACCCCACCTGCGGTCGGGTTGTCCAAAGCAAGGTGAGAAAGCAAGCTCCATCGGTTCCACTTGATTGTAACATATGCTGTTGCATTTTAAAAGGATTCCTTCAGGATGGAATGATCCCGTTTGGAGTGGAAGTTAGTAAACTTCAGATTATAAACAAAGAGCAAGCCTTCCAAACTTTTCAACGATTTTGCAGCGTAAAGCCTGGTGCAGTCAGGAAAGAGCGTGCCCGCACTGCCCCCTGCTGGAAGCTTCCAGCAGCGACGCGCCTCGGTCCGACGCGGGCCCTCCTGCAGCGGTCAGCGAGCGCTCAGAGCCTGCCTGGCGTCCGCGCTTCCACTGCTAACATATCTGTCTTCATAAAACACTCGCTAGGCGACCTTGCAAGTCACATCGTTCTTAATTCTTGTAAATCACTGCGTGACAGACGCTGACTTGGGCGCAGCGAGCTCCCCTAGGACCTCCACAGGGTCTGCAGACCATGAGATGCCCAGAGGGCAGACCAACCCGCAAACTGTGGGCCCCAAATCTGAGCCAAGAGGCTGCTCAAGGAGGTGACGTGTGTCCCTATGTGGCGACACGTGGTCTACTGCTGGGGTCTCCTGTGGCTGTCCCTTCTGCCATCCACTGGCATCTGAGCAGAAGAGCCTTCCATGGCAGAGGAGGGGGTCCGATGTGACTTCTGAGCCCCAGGAAGTCTTTGCGACCAGCTTACCGAGGGGATCCAAAATCTCTAAATGGTCAGGAGTACCTCTGAAGGACCTCCAGAGGGGAGGGGCAGCAGCTGAAGCAGCCCAATAAAAGAAAATAGTGTAAAATTATCCTAATCAGGAAAAAAAAACCCTTTAGAACACCACACAACATTAAATTTCAAATTTGAAACAGCCTATATGCCCAACAGTGTGGGAATGGTTATGTTACAATTAATAATATCCATTTCACTGCGGGACAATTTTTATTTACTATTATGACAACTTTGTGCCTTTAAAATGCATCCAAAAAACCCCAGAAATGTTCATGGTGATTTTCTGATAGAATTAGTAACAAATTCTTCCTCTTTTTATTTTTCTGTATTCTTATATTACAAGTTGTATTGTTCTTATCCCAAAACATCTTTTCTTTAAAAAAGAAAGAACATTTGGAAACAAGAGATGATATATCAAAGAACAAGTTTCCCAAGGAGACAAGCAGGCTAGAGTGCTTGACTGTCTATCTGCTTCCACAAGAAGTGTCAGGTGGCCCCATGAGGGCTGCTTTGGCAGCAGTGGCACAGAAGTGCTAGGGGCTCAGACCTAATGTGGTCACTTCCTCAAAACAGGACCGAATTCTGTCTGCTGTGGAAAGTGCTGTGCGTGAGAAGAGGACAGCAAATACCTGAAATGAGAGCCTGAGAAGTGGCAGAGCCTGAAAGGGGATGTACAGGGGACAGTGGTCAGAGGTATGAACTTGGGCCTGGACCATGGGGGCTGGTGGCTCCACTTCCTGCCTTTGGGGCCATAGATAAGGTCATCACCATGGCTCCCCTGACTAACCCCCTCTCTCAGGAGGGTAATAACAGTTACCTCCCTCCTAAAGCTGTGGAGAGGGTACACAAATCGACACTCATATAGCACTTGGAAGAGGGTACACACACAGAGCAAGCACCGAGAAAGTGTTAGATGACTGTGTTCATTTGCAGGCACCTCTGAGGAACTTTGGAACAAGCTGGGGGTGTGCCATTTAAGAAAAGCAGGGGCTTCCCTGGTGGCGCAGTGGTTAAGAATCCACCTGCCAGGAAGATCCCACATGCCGCGGAGCAACTAAGCCTATGTGCCACAACTACTGAGCCTGCGCTCTAGAGCCTGCAAGCCACAACTACTGAGCTCGCATGCCACAACTACTGAAGACCTCACGCCTAGAGCCCGTGCTCTACAACAAAAGAAGCCACTGCAATGAGAAGCCCATGCACCACAACAAAGAGTAGCCCCTGCTTGCTGCAACTAGAAAAAGCCCACGTGCAGCAACAAAGACCCAACGCAGCCAAAAAATAAATAAATAAATTTATTTATTTTTTAAAAAAGAAAAGAAAAGCATTAGCCTCTGCCATGTCCTTCAGGTGCATCACAGAAGTTGTGGCTTGCCTTTGCCTTCACAACTTCTGTGACGGCAAATCTGTACACAGTGGTAACGAAAAAAAATTTTTTTCCTCTTTTTTGTTATTGCAGTAAAATATACATAACATAAAATTTACCATTTTAACCATTTTTAAATATACAGCTCAGTGGCATGAAATACATTCACATTGTTGTGCAACCATCAGCACTATCCATCTCCAGAATAGTTTCATCATCCCAAACCGAAACTCTGTATCCATTGAACAATAACTTCCCACTCTCCCCTCCCTGCAGCTACTGGCAACCACCATTCACATTTCTGTCTCTATGAATTTGACTACTCCAGGTACCTCACGTAAGTGGAATCATACAATATTTATCCTTCTGTGACTGGCTATTTCACTTAGCATAGTCTTCAAGGTTTTTATCTATGTTGCAGCATGTATTAGAACTCCTTCCTGTTAAAGGCTGAATAATATTCCATTGAAGGTATATAAACATTTTGTTTATCCATTCATCCGTGGATGGACATTTGGGTTGTTTCTCCTTTTGGCAATCGTGAATAATGCTGCTATAAACATTGATATTCAAGTGTCTGTTCAAGTCCATGCTTTGATTCTTTTGGGTATATACCCAGAGGTGGAACTACTATATTTAATTTTTTTGAGGAGCTGCCATACTGTTTCCACAGTGGCAGTGCCATTTTACATTCCCACCAACAGTGCACAAGGGTTCCAGTTTCTCCACATCCTCACCAAAACACTTGAGATAAATATAACGGCCATCCTATTGGATGTGAATTAATATCTCAATGTGGTTTTGATTTTAATTTCCCTAATGATTAGTGATGTGCATATCTTTTACGTGCTTATTGGCCATCTGTATAGCATCTTCGGAGAAATGTCTATTCAAGTCCTTTGCCCATTTTAATAGAAATATTTTATGAAGGCTAATTTATTAGTTTTTAATGATTACTGGTTTTTGTGTCCTACCTAAGAAAACTCTGCCTACTCCAAAATCACAAAAATAATCTCCTATGTAATCTTCTAGAGGCTTTATGGTCCTAGTTTTTATTTTAGGGCTATGATTCATCTTAATTTTTGTGTATGTAGTAAGATAGGGGTTGAGTTTCTTTTTTTTTTTCAGTATGATTAGTCAGTGTTTGAATGCTACTTGTTAGACCTTCTTTTCCAATTGGGTTGGTTTGGTACCTTTGTAGAAAACCAGTTGACTGTTTGTGTGAGTCTATTTCTTGACTCTCTATTCTGTCCCACTGGTTTGCCTATTCTTGTGCCAATAAGCACTGTCTCTATTACTTAGTTTATAATAATTCTTGAAATCAGGTTAGGTAAGTTCTCTAACTTTGTTCCTCTTTTTAAAGATTGTTTTAGCTATTCTAGATTCTTTGCCATTCTCTATAAATTTTAGAATCAGCTGTCTATGTCTAAAAATGTCTTGCTGGGACTTCCAATGAGTCTATAAATCCATTTCAGGAGAAATGCCACCTTAAATAAATCTTATAATCCATAAACATCATATACCTCTCCACTTATTTAGGTCTGCCTTAATTTTTCTCAGCAATATTTTGCAGCTTTTAGCATAGAGATCTTGTTGGTATTTTGTTAAATTTCTTCCTAGATATTTGATGTTTTTGACACTATTACGGAAAGTACTTTTATTTCATTTTCTAATTCTTCATTGCCATTATGTATGAATACAATTAATTATTTATTGACTGTGTCCTGTGACCATACAAAATTCAAGTAGTTTTCTAGTGGTTTTATTTTTATATTCCATAGGATTTTCTACATACACAACCATGACAGTGACTAATGACAGTTTCACCACTTTTTTTCCAATCTGTATGCTTTGGCTATTCTGGGGGTTAGAATGAAGATGGGAGGCATTGGGATTACTGAACAAATATTCATGTATTCCCTTACTAAATATTCTTTGAGAATCTGCTACATGTATGACACTGCTCAGTAACGAGGAGGGTTCACAGATGCACTGGGTCAAGATCTTGCTCTCGTAGTCAAGAGGAGACGTGTATATAACTATTGCTAACGCAGCATAGAAGGGTGCGAGGATCATAAACTGCATACTGACAGCGCTGTGGGAGGTCTAAGGGAGAGAGACTAGTTCTAGGACCACTGGGTAACATGAAACCCTTACACACACAGTCTTATGTTTTCAAAAAGTGAAACATTACTACCAGAATTAACCTTTGCAGCTCCATGGCATAGGCAAGATCGTTGTCGTTATTTGAGTCATTTAAAGTGATCTCCCCAAAGTCGCAGAAGGATGGGTTTGTGCCAGGTGTGTGATTTTTATATTTGTACACTTTCCACCATGGGGCCAAAGATGGCCCTTGGAAGTTATTTAATAACATCTTTGGGCTGGAAAGGAACTTTGACAAATGTCTTCTTTAATTTAGCGCTGCTATTCTGGAAGGATTGCTTGCCCTCTTGGGGCATGGACAAGTTAGGGGCCAGTTAATTCTGCCCTTCTGAGTTTCCAAAGCACTTTCAACACGAAGAAGAGAGGCAAAGTCCCTCACTCTCCAGGGCTCCTGGAGTGGACTTTAACAGCAACCTGAGCTAGCATTTTCTGCCTGCTCAGAAATCCATTATTTTTTTCCTGGAAACTATAAGAATTTACCAATTCATGCTATAAATTCCATGTCTTTTTCTTTTCCCACCAGGGCCCTAGGATCTTCATTTTGATGTTCCCTCCAAAACAAGGTGGGCAAACCCGAATCTTTTTGATCCCTTCTGAAACTAACACTCAAGCTGCAA
>NW_020172627.1:3336871-3340456 GCF_003031525.2 Neophocaena asiaeorientalis asiaeorientalis
GAATGCTGCTAAAATAAACAGCCCAGAACTCATCCAGGACTTCCCAGGAAAGAAAAGGGAAGGAAAAAGAAATTTTAAAGTTACTGTGCCCTCTGGTGGTCATAAGTGAAACCAAAGACACCAAAATATCTATTAAATTTTCCAAAAGTACTTGAGTTACAATTCATCATAATATTTGCTTATAATTTTACAAAATAAAGTATATCTTTGCCACACTCTTTATTTTGTTAATTTATTTATTTGCCAAATTATAGTATTGCTTGTACATATTTATTTATTTGCCAAATTATAGTATTGCTTGTACATATTGATCTGTTTTTCTTGATCAGATTTTTTAGTGAGTTGTGTTTCTTGAGGTTTATAATTTTCAGCTTTTGTGTTTTCTAATTTATTTCTCCTTTTATTAATAGTATTTTTGTCTTATATGTCTCTGAGTCACCCTTTCTAAGAAATATAAATTGAATGTTTTCTTTTTTCTTTATGATGATAAAACACTTTCTGTGAATTTTCTTTTGAGTATTGCTTTGATAAATATTACAGAATTTTATATGTAGTGTTGTCAGTTAATAAATAGTATGTTGCTATATTCTTTAGTTTCCCACTTTAGCCAATTATTATTTAAGAAAGAACTGAGCAAGTTTTAAGTGGCACAATTTTGTGATAACTATAGAAACATTCATTGTTAGTAGTTTTGCTAAATTGGGAAAGGGGTTATTGCCTGTAAGCCTTCATTTGTTATAATGTATTGATTCCCTTCATACCATAATGAATTATAATACTTTGTAAAGATTGCAAATTCTGGAAAGGCTCTAGGCTCTATCAATT
The DNA here is from genome assembly GCF_003031525.2 of Neophocaena asiaeorientalis asiaeorientalis. NCBI lineage: Eukaryota > Metazoa > Chordata > Mammalia > Artiodactyla > Phocoenidae > Neophocaena > Neophocaena asiaeorientalis. Next base: position 3,337,697 of record NW_020172627.1, read on the forward strand.
AATTCTATTTTATTGTTTTGTAATCTATACCTACCTTTTGACTTAATATAAACTGATAATGGTAAATTCAAGTTTCTAAAGAGCATAGTTTGTCAAATATTCCTTAACTCTAAATGCTATGTCAACTATAACAAAATTCATAAAGTTTTTAAAAGAGTGTATTTAATATTGATCATAATTTTTGTTAAATGCTGCATATATATATATAGTCACTTGTTGTTGACCAAAAATATGCTTTTTAATATTAGTATTAATGTCAGTGCCTCTGTTCATATTTGATAAAGCCTTTCCAGGTTACTTTGTTCCAGGTGCAGTCAATGCACATCCCATGAAGACAGCCCAGTGAGTTGGAAGAAATAAGGGTGCTTGGAGTCAGACCTGGGCAGAATCCCAGATTGCCCACTTAATAGTTGTGAGACACTGGGCACAAGATAGACACCTCTCTAAGGTGGAGGGAATGGCAATGCCTGCTACATCAGATTGCTGTTAGGATTAAATTTTATGTAATAAACATAAATGTCTGCACAAACACATCTATTCCTAAGAGCATCAGACTTGGAACTGTTCCCAAGTCCATTCTTGGGCACTTCTGTGTATTCACTATGACTTAGTATTTACCAGGTACCTAAAATGCACAACGAATTGTATTTTTTAGACAAATCAACATTTAGGAACCTATCCTGGAAATCCAGAAGAAGAAAAAAAGCTCACATATTGTGGAATGATGGAGAGGGAAGAGTGGAGGAGTTAGAGCCAGTAAATAGTTAGGAGTAAAACTAGGAGGGCAAGTGTTTGACAGAACATGGGAGGGGAGAGGGAATTCTTCGCCCTCAGAGGACACATACTGTAGACTCTGGCAATCCAAGCCCAAGTTTTTATTCTTCCTTGTCTGTTTGTCTTTAGATGAGTGAATGTATTCCCATCTTTTACTACGGTTAAGCAGGAAGACAACCCAGTTTTGATGCTATGGTTGTCATCCTAAAACAGTATTGGCCTCATTTTAAACACATCTAAAACTAGCAATAAACACACCAAACTTTATTTGCTCTTTATGGAAGTGCTAAGACTTTAATGATTTGGGGCTTCTCTCAGCCCACTTTCCCATCCCTTCCTATTCTTTTACTATTCAGTCTGTGATCATAAATTCTGGTTTAAAATGATACTGTCTTCTCTCCGTGTGTGTGTGTGTGTGTGTGTGTTTGTGGTGTTCCATCCATTTCTCTTGGTCCATCAGATTTGTTAGTAATATATCCTCTCTCCTATTGGGGGTTACTGATTTCTTTTAATCCCACATTCCTTCAAGTAGTTTTGAAGAGCTTTTTACCTCACAGTAAGACAGATTGCTTTGCTGTTTTCTGTTGGGTTCCCCAGAAAGTACACCCTGAGACAAAGACTTGAGGGCAAGTCATTTGGGAAGCACAATCAGGCAGTAGGAAAATGAACCAGAGACAGAAGGAAAAAATCAATCCAGCGTGCATGAAAGGGTGGGTTACCACTGTGGGCAAGTGGGGCGCAAGCCCACTGGGGCCCTCTGAGAGAACATGGAACACACTTCAGAACTGTCCTGCTGAGAAGGGGGCAAGATGAGCTATCTCTCCATGAATTCCTAGTCGTCACTGGTTGAGGTGGCTCCCGAAAGCATTAATCCCCTTGAGGCCTGCCACACTCAGAAGGCCAGGCAAATTCCTGTGGCCAAAGAAAGTCCTCAGGCAAGGAACTCAAGTTTTTGAGGTGAGACCCCTCCACACAAGGAAACATTGTCCACTGAAGCTTAAGGTGAACTCAGGAGAGATGAGAGGGGCACCAATAGCATCTGCTAAATACGTTTATTTTATAAAGTCCCACAAAGAGCGTCAGGGGCTCTGCCAAGTGAATGTATCTGAGAGTGACTGCATCACAGTGCTGCTTCACAGGCATCCTTGGAGCCTCTGCCATGAGAACCACATGTGAATACGAACGAGGTCCCAAAATTATAGCAACTTCTCCTTTAGTTGTAGAAAGATTACAGAAAAATATTGTGTCACTAATTTATCAGCAAGCACTTTTAAATGGAAAATATTTTCCAATTAAATATTTTAAAGTTTTATCACTGAGGACAGTTCTAAAAATGTTATTCAGAAAAACACAGAAAAATAGTGCCCAGCAGCTTCTTTTATGGGTTTAAAACAACTCATTTCAACTCCTAGTGCAACACATTTTATTTTTAAAGCATTCTAGTTAATAAACTGGCAGGTTCAAACTCAAATACTGGCAAACTCATAAATAAAAGTTTACCAACATTTGAAATGCTAAGACTACAGTATTTTTTAAAGCTTTGAACTTTTAAACAGTTGGAAGGATTTCAGAAATAAAAAGGGCAAAAGCACAAAAAGTGATGTGTTAGTATGTTCCCACTGACATATCTGCATATATTTAAACTTTTAAAATGACAAATATGTTCCAAAATGCCATAACATAAACCATCTCCTCAGTTAAAGTCCATTTTCATAGTGCTCTGAAAACAGCAGCCTTTGAAAATGTGAAGCATCAGTTCAGCATTCACCCTATAATTTATCTTTTCTCTTTTTAAGTAAACACTGGGGGCTTCCCTGGTGGCGCAGTGGTTGGGAGTCCGCCTGCCGATGCGGGGGACACGGGTTCGTGCCCCGGTCCGGGGAGATCCCGCATGCCGCGGAGCGGCTGGGCCCGTGAGCCATGGCCGCTGAGCCTGTGCGTCCGGAGCCTGTGCTCCGCAACGGGAGAGGCCACAACGGTGAGAGG
>NW_020172627.1:3340558-3372624 GCF_003031525.2 Neophocaena asiaeorientalis asiaeorientalis
AAAAAAAAAAAAAAAAAAAACACTGGGACTTCTGTCTTCAGAAACACCAAGGTAAACTTGAGTGCCTGAAAAATACTCTGCACTTTGAGGTACCTGGTTCCCATAATGAAAAGACGCGCTCAACTCAATTCTATTAGATTTGAATATTTGGAAAGATACTCTTATTGCCAAACTATGTGCCACCATCCCCTCCACTGGAATTATATAAATGTACATAGCACTAAGATGGAAATTTCTAAAAGAAAACAAGTCTACAAAGCTGTTCTTCAGTCCTGAGGAACTTAGATAGTGGTAAAACACACAAGACATTTTTTAAAGTTCCATAGTCTAGACAGATACATGTGTGGCCTCCAATAAAAGGCTGCCACAGGTCATGATCAAAGTCTTTCAAGATAGTGGTTCTATGCTGGGTTTAATCTCCACTGTATTTAGAAGAACTCTAATACTTGTTATAAACCCTCATTAAAAGTGAGATAACTTCAGGTCTGAAACTGACCAGTTCTATTCTGTTGTATTCTCATAAATGAAACACACTGAAATATAAGGAAGGAAACTTTAGTTGAAATGTATCTGCTAAATATAAAATGACACTTTACTGGTAATAATCTCTTGTCTTGGGAGAAGAATTTTTTTTTTTTTTAAATTTTTGGCTGCGTTGGGTCTTCATTGCTGCACGCGGGCTTTCTCTAGTTGCGGCGAGTGGGGGCCACTTCTCATTGCGGTGTGCGGGCTTCTCATTGCGGAGTACGGGCTCTAGGCGCACAGGCCTCAGTAGTTGTGGCTCACAGGCCCCGGAGCACAGGCTTAGCAGTTGTGGCGCACCAGCCCAGTTGCTCTGCAGCATGTGGGATCCTCCCGGACCAGGGCTCGGACCCGCATCCCCTGCATTAGCAGGAGGATTCTTAACCACTGCACCACCAGGGAAGCCCTGAGAAGAATGATTTTTATCTTCAAGTGCAAAGACTCGTGGGGTTCAGATTCAACTTTTAAAGTCATTGCAAATTAGGCCAATTGCAAAGCTGGGGGAATAGTCAACAAAACCACCCTCACTTCTGACATCAATTTCAAGTTTGGGGGTCTCCCCAAACCACCTTCAGCTTTGATAACTTGCTAGAAAGACTCACAGAACTCACTGAAAGCTGTTGTGCTCAGGGTTATGGTTTTTTTACAGGGAAAGGATAGAGACTAAAATCAGCCACAGGAAGAAGTTCACAGGGCAGAGTTGGGGGAAAGCACCAAACATGGAGCTTCTGGCTGTCTTCTCGCCATGGAGTCAGGTCAGCAATGCTTGCCAAATATTAATGTGTGATCATATGCACAGAGTACTGCCAGCCAGGGAAGCTCCCTTAGAGCCTTGGTGTCCAGAGTGCTTACTGGGCTCCATCACATAGACATGATTAATCACGCATGTAGCTGGACTTAGTCTCCAGTCTCCATCACCTCTGGAGGTCGACTAGTAGATACCACATGACCCAAAGCTCCCACCCTACATCACACTGCTACTACGTGGAGTGTCCACATCCCAACGTAAGACTACCTAATGTGGCAGCCTGCACCCTAAATCACATTTTTAGACTATCCAGTATGACCCAAAGGCCCAGATGAAGATATTCCTATCAAGCATGATATTCCAAGGGCCGAGAGATCACCTCCCAGAAACCAAAGACAAATGTCAGACCTCTTTTAGGCAAGGGTAAATTATTTACTACACAGTAAAATCAGTTGTATGATTACTACAATTGTGTATTTTATATTTCAAAAAATGTGTCTGACTAATCCAAAACACTTTTGAAGCTTTTAAAGCCTTTTACAACCATCAACTGTATTTTTTACATACTTTAAAATAAAAATCATTACTCCTTTTTTTTTTACTTCAGTTATACCAAATAAAAATAAAGCTAATTTTTAAGTTTTGCTTGGAAAGGAAAATGAATAAGAAGGAAAAAAGACAGTGAGGCAGATAGTTTGTATGTCCCTACATTTATCTTGCATTTTAATATTATCATTACCAACAGATTTTTTTTCTCTAAAATAAGGAAATGCCACAAATAGGAGGAATTAAAGGAGACACAACATATATGTGTAATGTGGGATCCTGGACTGGATTCAGGAACAGAAAATGAACAGTAGGGGGAAAACTGATGAAATTTAAATAAGGTCAGTCACTGTTAAGTTGTACCACTGCATATTATATCAGTGTTAATTTCCTGGTTTTGACTATCATATTATAATTCTGTGAGCTGTTAGTATTGGGAAAGCTTAGTGAAAGATGAATGTGAAAACTCTGTCTAGTTTTTGCAGCTTTTCTGTAAGTCTAAAATTATTTCAAAATAAAAAGTTAGAAGAAAAAGGTTTAAAATGATCTATCTCTGCTTATTCAAGGATTCTCTAAAACAATCATTTTAATCTTTTTGGAGGTTGACCAACTCTTTAACGAAAAGAATGTACTATCTGCCCTAAAAAGCCTCCAAGTCCACTTTTGCCATTTTGCATGTTCACAGACCCACATGGAGCCCATCCATTGGCCCCAGATGAAGAACCCTGGCTCGAAAGACCACAGCTCAGGACTTGGGTGTGGTAGTAAGTAACATCCAACAAATAACCTGAGCAGGAACAACTTCTAGCTCCCACCTGCAGTCACATTCATGCTTGGGACTTCTTACAAAATGCGAGGCCTTGCTACAAAATGGGCTGTGCTCCCCTATGACATTTCCTCAGAAGGTCATCATGAAAGGACAACACTCACCCACACAACAAAAGGCACCTCCTCTTTCTGGGCCAAGTAGCCCCTACCTATATCCTAAAGGGACCTTAAGGCAGCCCCATTAAATGATATCAAACAGAATAATCAGCTCTGGGCATGAGAAGCTCAGCAGGAAATGATGGCCGGGCCCATAGCCCTGGAAATAGAAGAAAATATATACCAAGTGCAGGGCATCTGTCCCCACCCCCCAAACTTTCCTTCCCATCTTCTGGTTTATAAGCAACTCCCTCAAGATGCTAAATGAAGAAAGGCACAGCTAGTTACATGGTAGAAATAAATGGCAAGAATTTAAAAACAGCTGAAGCCTGCATGAATAGATCCCTTAAGGATAATTAATTTATATTTGAATAGTTGAGGGAATTTTGAGGTTACAAAAGCTAAGACGCATACACTAGGCATTATTAAGCCCAAATTCCTAGTATCCTGAATTTATAAATCAGGTAAGAATAGTGAGATCAAACACAAGACATAATTGTGCAAAGAGACAGAAATAGCTGCAGAGAACAGGACTGGCTTGTCCAAGGAGAGGCCAAGATGACTTCCAGCCCTGAGAAATAGCTGGCAATTCAAGAGACACTTGTAGGCTCTAGCCGAGGGATCAACAACCTTTCCAGAGGATTGCACTAAACCACAGACTCCTTCCTTTCTGGTAGGTCCAGCTACTCGAGCATGGCCACTGAGCAGGAGTGGCCTGAAAGAAAGCCAGCTTTCTCCCAAGCACTGGTCTCCATGCTGGACATAGTACAATGGTTTTGAGGGACCAGAAGACTGGGTAGGTCAGTGAATGTACAGAGTAGTGGGATGGGATGGGGGTGCATAAAACACAGTTCTTAAGAGATGACTAAAGGGGCTTGCATTTCTGATGGGGGGAGTAAACACAGACTTGAGGCATAATGGAAATTATTCTGATAAACTCTTCCAGGAGGGCAGATCCTCATTCTACCACTCTAGATCCAAAGACTCTGTGGAGATTATGGCAGAAAATGAAGCCCTTGAGCATCATGCCATCTCATGCAAGCTTCTGGGGCAGCCCCTCCCTTCAAAGGAACCAAGAGTCCTTTCCAAGTCAGTAATTCACTTTAGAATTTACTGCAGAATTCTGCAGCTTTCATTCCACATTTAGGATTCAGTTACCTCATTTTTTCTTTTCCTGAGGAAAAAAACTGTGGAAGTCAAATGTATATTTTTAGGACTTTTTGAAACATATTAGCAAATGTCTAATCAGAATGACTGTCTCAATTTACACATGGATGAAAACGTCCATTTCCCTAGTCCCCATTGCAATATTTTGCCATTCACTAGCTAGGGAAAAATTTTCTTTGTTTCAATTAGCACTTTTAAAAAATTAGTAAGTCTAAGTACTTTTCCTTAATTCTATTTTTTGTGTGTGTGAGTTGCTATCCTTTGCCAAATTTCCATTGAATATTTTCTTTCTCTTATTGATTTGTATGGTCTCTTTAAATATGACAATTATTAATATTTTCCTAGCTTGTCATGTGTTAACTTCAGTTAAAGGTGTTTTTGACACAGAAGTATTGGATTTTAATGCAATCAAATCCAGCAATCTTATTCTTTATTGTTTCTGCCTTTGTTATTACCATGGTTAGGAAAACCTTTCCTAGGCCAAAATTATAAAATTATTAAACCATACGTTCTTCTGGGTCTTTTATGGATCTGGGTTTTACCTTTCACATGTAATCCACCTGGAGGCTATCTTGGCATAGGAGTTAGATAAACATTTACCTTTATTTTTTCGCCAAATGGTTCGCCTTTTGTCATAACAAGTTATTGAATTATCTATCCTTCTGTGATGTTCTGAAATGCATGTGAAGTAAAGTATTAGTTCTTTGGCAATTTTTCAAATTGACATTCCTGACACCCTCGCCCAGCTCCCCTCCTTCCTGCTGAGTGTGTGTTAAGATGCAGGCAGTGGTTGAGGACTGGGCCCCACGTAGGATCTGGGTAAAGACTGCTAAGTGTCTGTCAAGGGAGGGGTGCGTGGGTCTCATCTGGGTCTCATCAACTCCATTACTAACCGCTTTCTCCTCCATTTTCTATTCAATGTGTCCACTTTCCTGAGACACCTTAAGATTTGTTGAGAAAGGTGACAACATTCCCCCTTTACAGTCACCTTCTCCCACCAAAGCTTTGTCTTCTACTTTCACAATGGGAGCGGAAACATCCTAACAACCACAGCTGATCCTGACCCCAACAGAACTGATAGGACTTCTAGGCGCATGGTGTTGTTTATCAGCAGGGGAAATGACTTCGGGCCCTGGGGTGACACACTCAGCCTTACTGACACAGGCTTGGGAGAGAAGGGAGCAGAGATACTCGTACAGCACCACCCAATCAGGTGCAAGGACTGGCCCTTGCTTGGTGCCACCTGAGCTATGAAAATTGTCTGTGGCTGCTGTAAAAGGAAAGAAAGAGCAGTGCCTGTGCCCGTCCCTTAATGCCCTACCCCTTTCTCTTTCTGACTCTGGAACAAATAAGGAAGGAGGCACCACAGGGAGCCCTGCATTTGTGCTGAGGGGCCTTTATGAAGTGGGGCCTTCAGGGCAGTTTCCCCTGCACACTCAGGGACTTCTCTGTGAGACAGCTGTTGGCCCTGGTTTTGAGGAAGAGCGTTCATTTTGCCTTCTCAACTAGACTGTCAGCTCCCTTTCTAGGAGAAGAGAGTGTATCTTGTTGACATTTGTGTCCCCAAAACCCAGCACAGTACCTGACATTTAAAATGGGCTCAGGACATAAAGGTTCAACAAACTTAAGTACCGATGTGTTGTTAGTAATAGTAATAACAGACACTTAGGAATCAACTTATAACTTACACTTTGTACACTGTGTGAAATTAAATGTTTTGTTTTGTTTTGTTTAACAGGTGGCTTTGGTGTAGAGGACAAGGACATAGCAAGCAGAAACATTCCTTGTGAAACTCCTCATTCAATAGGATAGACTAGTCCCTGAGTGGGAGCTCTGGAGCAGGGAGCCTGGAGAGAAGTACACTGAGGAGAGCTCCAGGATGAAGGAAAACAAAGGTGATTCCAAGGGGGAGGAAGGAAGCCCAAGAAGCCTAAGCCCCCAGGAACTTTAATGCCTGACCAAATTCCCTCTCAGAGGCCAGGATCCTATAAAAATGCATTTGAAGGTGGCTAGAGGCATTTAGAGAGCCTTTAACTCATGGATGTTCAAAATCAACCTTTGTCCCCTCCCAGTATCATACAACAGGGCCAAGGATTTGACTTGTGGCTCTTCAGAGAAGCCCCATGAAAAACAGCTCTTGCCCCCTGAACTGAGCGATCTTCAGGGCTTACAATTTCTCAGTGCTTCAGACACACAGTCAGTTAAGAAAAAAATCTAATTTATTACCCTAGAAAATACTGTTTTCTCTCCATAATTCACGGAGTACATACAGAACGATTTTTTTCTGGGTTCACTCACATACCTGCCTTTGCTCTGAAGCAATAGAATAGCGGGGTGGCCTGGCCTGGACCCTGGCCCTTTCAAGAAGTCTTCACCTGGCCCCTGTAGCTGTCACCTGAGCCTATCCTGGGCTCTCCACCAGGTAAGAAGCCTGTCCAGAATCCTGTAGCTAGTCAATTTGCTTGTTGGCTCCAGGCTGTTGTGATGGAGCCAACAAGCAAATTCAGGACAATTCCAAACCTGATCTCTTACCCATTATTTAGGGTGCAAATTCTTACCGATGGGATCGGTAGGGCATAGCTCTCCTCTCCAGGCTCTCGAAATTTTCCTGTGGTGTTCCAAGTCCTCTCTTCCCACAGACTTCACTTGAAATATTTGCTCCTTGTCTCAGAATTCTAATTACACATTTAGTCTCTGCTCATGCAGCGGCTCAACGCAAAACCCCTAAACACCTGAGGCTTTATCAACTCATTTCTTCCCAACACTTTGCTTCAGAACCCTGGATTCCCCCTTTCCTGGCTCAGCGGACGGCTTCACCAACCTGCCATCCCACGCCTGGCTAATCTGAGTGGCCGTTTGGTGCTCTCGGCTCCCGCTCTACATCAGCGAACAAGTCGGCATCTCTGGCTCGGGGCCAAACAGGAGGGACCTGAGCGCCCAGCGCACACCGAGACCCGCAGAGCCCTAGCGGCCGGTCGCATCGCCGAACTACGTTTCCCACAGTACTCGGGGAAGCCGGGGCCGCCGAGGTGCGGCCCACCCCCCGCCCCCCCACCCCCGCTCAGGCTCGCGCGGAGCCTCCTGGGAGTTGTAGTCCTGGCCGCTCGCGCCGGCGCTCCTGAGGGCTCGTTGTCGGCCTTTGTCTGTCTGCGGGCGCGCGCCGCTGCGGTGAGTGAGGCCGCCGGCCGGGTCCGTACGCCCGAGCGAGGCGGGGCCCCGCCTGCAGGCCGCGGTCCCTGAGCCCCCTGCGGCCTTGAGTAGGCCTGGCCAGCTTGGACTCCCCAGGGCAGCCAGCTGCGAGGGGAGAGGTCTGCGGCCCGCAGGAAAAGGTCCAGCTGGACCAGAGAAAGGGGTGCTGAGGCCCAGCGCGCAGGGCCGGCCCGGGGGTTTGCGGGTGGGGGCAGACCTGAGGCGGGAATGGAGAGTCTGTCGGTAGGAGCAGGGGTCCCTCCGCCGCACAGCACGGCCGGGTGTGGAGCAAGGCCCTGCACCCCGAGACGCGGGAGGGGGAGACCACAGGCAGGTGTGCCCCGGGGCCCGCGGGGAGGGTTTCAGAAGACGCACAGGAGAAAGTGCAGTCTCTCTGAGGTGGGTGAAAGGGAGAAAGGACAAACTTCGTTGGGTGGAGAATAGGAAAGGACAAAGTGGATTCAAGTGTGCAGAGAAAATAATCACCCCTCCCCAGAATCTCCTAATCCTTAAACTATCCCTCAAGAAAGCAACTATCCTAGTCCTCTGCTGTGGACTCTCAACTTTAGGCCTTAAATCTGTAGGTCATGTCAGAGGCCCTTCACATTTGGTTCTTTTATTCTCCCAAGAGCTACTTGATAATACAGTGTTATCAGACTATTTAGTAAGTGAGGAAATAGGGTCAGGGCTGTTTGGTTACTTGCCCAGTGTCATTTAAGGGGAGAGAAGGGTAATCCAAGTCTCTCATGGCCTAATTCTGAGCTCTTTCCACAGGATATAATGGCCTTTCTGATAGGAAAAGCAGTATTTTCTACTATAAAGTGACTTTATCCAAAATCTTCAGGAAATTGATTCCTCAGATTCGTGGAATCTAGGGAGAAAAATACAACAACTTCTCTTTATTAATCAAGGAGGTTCCTGAGACACAGCTGAGCTGTTTCTTGTTGAATATCTCACAACATGTGGAGAGGCACAGCTGTAAGTGCTGCCCACACGTTCTGACCAAACTATTTGCTGGACTAACCAGAGACAGAGTCCAACCTCAGGTAGCAGGTACCTATATACTTTCCACTGACTCTTGATGGATGTGTGGTTGAGCAGTAACACCTTCCACTTCCAAATGAACGGTGTTGTAGTGTCCTGACACTCTGATAGGGCATTGCTTTGTGTCTTGTACTGCAAATTGGAGCTGAGTCCTCCAGATAGTTTAAATGCCTCTCCAGTCATCAAAACATGTAGCAGAAAGGGCAGTTGTCAAGAAGACCAGGTGTTTGGGTTAACAAAGAATTGTAGTATCACACTGCTATTTCATTAAATCAGGAGGCCAGCATTTTCATGGGACATAGTAGAGGGAAACAAAGATTATACACTGGACCACTGCATAAATAAAGTGTAAGTATTCAGTAATTAGGGTCCTGAAATAAGAATTCCCCCCCCACCCCCCCCCCACACAAAAAAGAAAACCCCCACAAAATAAAAAAGGATAATATGGAACACGAGGATTTCTAGGATCTGGAAGAATAGTAAGGTCTGGTCAAGCTCTGTTCCATTCTATTTCACTTTATAAGAATTCTCACCAGCTTTTTAGTGACGAGAAAGTAGAGAATTGTCTGGACATAGGCTTTGGATCCAAAAAGTCTTGGATTTGAGCCTTTGCCTCACCTTGACTCCTTACTGGCTCTGCGAATAGGGGCAAGTTACTTACCCTAATCGGTGTGCCTTGGGCTTGGTTTTGGAGTCTGAAGTAGGTCTTTCTTTCTCCAAGAATTGGCAAGTATTTATAGTTCCTCAGAACTGGTATTCTCATACCTTGAAGCATCTGGAGCCTCCTAAGAAGTGCCAAAAGGAAATATGAAATCTCTTGTTCTGTCCTAATAACCTAGAGGGGACTGGAGAGGAGAGCTGGAGCCATTTCAATCATAGAATCAATCATGATGGCAGAAATTTTTTTTATATTCTGAATTCCTTTGGAGGCTTGGAGGATAGAATAGCAGGCTGTTAGGCAGGGGAAGGAAGTGGACGATTCCAATCACATGCTAAGGCTAAGCTAAGGTACAAATAGGACGGACCATTATCTTGGCACTGGCAAGAAAAGATACTTGTTTGCTTTATGTCTTCTCTGCTTTCCCACCTCCTGCTTCCTCCTGGACTCATTTAAGTGGTCATGGTACCTTTTGGCTCATTTTGCAGTTACATTGTAGGTGACTGACATTACCTCAGGCAATCAAGATTTCCTCCATTCACTCATACCCCAAACTGGAGCTCCTGTTGACTTTATTCTCCTCACTTATCAATTCTCCTGTCCTTTCCTGTTTGTTTTTGTTGTTCTGTTTTGTTTTTGTTTGTTTGTTTTTCCCTCCCCAGGTACTCAAGAACAGCCCATGGAAGAATCATATGAAGAGGTGGTGATTAAGGTCATACAGCAGGAGTGGACATGTTTGGATTTCCAACAGCTACTCTGCTGGACTGTCATGGAAGATATGCCCAGAATGTAGCATTTTTCAGTGAGTCAGTTGATTGCTGGGATGCCCTCAACTCATAATAATCAGTGTCCCTGTTCTCAGCACTAGTCAACAGGCTGAGGATGCAGAGAAGATGTTCCTTTGGTGGAGCTCACCGTTTCTAGGGATTACAGGGAAAGCCTACAAACTGGAGTTAGAAATAGTAGAAACAGAGCACAACAGTCTTGATATGGAGGTAGTCTCTGAGAGAATGAATGAGCAGTTTTAAATCTCAGCACAATCATTGAATAACAAGTTGAAATCTCCCTAGGATGACTCCAAGAAAACTATTATTAGTGATAAATGGACCCATATTTAAAGTGCAGTAGAAGGCTCATATGCAGGGCAGTACTGGAGAGTACTGTCAATATCCGCATAGGAAGTGTTGAGAATAACTTCCAAACCAAAATAGACTTCAGTTCCACCATAGCTTAGCAGATTGAAATAGCATGGATTTTAAAGGGAAAAATTCCTTGGATCAGACTCTGTGATAGCCCTGACTTGATCTGTGGTATCAGACAAGTTATTTAACTTTCTTGTGCTCCAGCCTCTTCATCTGTAAAATGGGACAATAAGCTCTATCTTGCAGGGTGCAGGGATTAGAATTAATAGATGTAAAGTACCAAGGATTCTGCTACATATATTCTGATATCATGGAGCCTACTCCACTGTTAGGAGAGCAGACTAGAGCAGAAGTGGATTTCTCATGAAACTAATGAAACAAGGTTCAGGATCTTTCCCTTACACTGGTCTCTTCAAGGCCTTGTCCCTACTTTTATACTGTTTCTTAATGAAATCCATCCAAAATTTTAAAGCTTTAGGCCCTACACAACCTGGATCCACACCTGTTTTGGTGTCAGAACTTGGGTATGGCACTAATTTGATCGTATATAGTTTTCTTAATTTTTCTGAGCCTGTTTTCTTATCTGTAAAATGGAAATAACCATGTCTATACACAATACTATTTGGGAGGCTAAATTAAACTAAATGTAGAGGCAGTACACTGCTATGGAGCATGCCTGAATCCCAAGTCTATGCTTACCTAGCTGCACAATCTTTGACAACCTCCCTATACTTTCACTTCCTTAACTGTAGCAATAGAATGTTTTCAGGATTAAATTATCTATGCAAAGTTTATAGTATAATATCTGGCACATTATAAGCACTCAAAGCATTGTTTCTTTTTTCCCTGTTCTTCTCACTCAGCATATTGGTGCCTCTTACATGACTTCCCTCTCATTTTACCAGATGTGATGACAGAAGCCCACCACAAATATGATCACTCTGAGGCCACAGGATCCTCAAGCTGGGATTTCCAGAATTCTTTCAGAAGAGAGAAGCTGGAACAAAAATCCCCAGATTCTAAGACACTACAGGAAGATTCACCTGGAGTGAGACAGAGGGTCTATGAGTGCCAGGAATGTGGAAAATCCTTCAGGCAAAAGGGTAGTCTAACGTTACATGAGAGAATCCACACTGGTCAGAAGCCCTTTGAGTGTACCCACTGTGGAAAAAGCTTTAGGGCCAAAGGCAATCTTGTTACACATCAACGAATACACACAGGAGAGAAGCCCTATCAGTGCAAGGAGTGTGGGAAAAGCTTTAGTCAACGAGGTAGTCTGGCCGTTCACGAAAGGCTCCACACTGGACAGAAACCCTATGAGTGTGCTATTTGTCAGAGAAGCTTCAGAAATCAAAGTAACCTCGCTGTTCACAGAAGAGTTCATAGTGGTGAGAAGCCCTATAGATGTGATCAATGTGGAAAAGCCTTCAGTCAGAAAGGAAGCTTAATTGTTCATATCAGAGTCCACACTGGCCTGAAACCCTATGCCTGCGCACAATGCAGGAAGAGTTTCCACACCAGAGGGAATTGTATCCTGCATGGCAAAATCCACACAGGAGAGACACCCTATCTGTGTGGCCAGTGTGGGAAAAGCTTCACTCAGAGAGGGAGTCTGGCTGTGCACCAGCGAAGCTGCTCACAAAGGCTCACCCTATAACCACTCTCATCAAAGGAAGTTCTCTTTATGAATTAACAGCATAAAATCCCCTGAGATTAAACAACCTATTCAATTTTACAGAATGAATGGAGACTCCTTCAGAAAGATCATCATTGGGTAGAGCAAACTGACTTTTCTCCCTTCCCCCAAATGAATATCAAAAATAAATGTCTTGTTTATTATCGTTATCATGTATGATTCATAATTTGTCCACTTATTTTGACCTAAGGTCAAAATTTGACCCAAGGTACCACCATTAATCTAGTACACAATTGGAGATTTATGTAGCAGATACAGATTTTAAATTTGCAATTGACACCATCAGCCTGTTAAAAAAGTCAGCCTCTTAGCAATCCCAAGATTATTTTCTTCTCTACATATTCAAATTAATCTTGTTTTGCATTCAAGACCACTGGGCAGAATTCATGAGGCAAATCTAATAACCCTCATATTGAATATTATCTGAATGGTAGTCTCAACAGCATATTCTAACAAATCACCCATGTTCATAGCAGAGGCCCTAGCCTTTCCTTACAAAAATAGGATCCCTTCCAAGCCTGCACTGTGGTTTACTTCAGTCTTCCACTCCTAACTGGGATTGAGATAACTTGCCTATAGCCAAAGAGCAGACAACTATCTACAATAGTTGACACAATGACTCTCACTCCCTTTTGGCAACAGTAGCAATATCTCAGAGTTAGAGTCACCTAGTAAGGGCATAAGTGTCCTCATTACTGAGCTCAAATTTGTAGTCCATAATAAAGTTCCAGTCCTCCAACAACATAATCCTCTTCCTCCTACACAGATACATGCATGCACACACAGAAGAAATTTGGAAAGTAATAGTTTTTTACCTCTAGTGGATGAGATTTGAGGAATAGTGGAGAGAAGTTGGTTTTGAGGGGGAATATCCAACTTTTTTAACTTTAGCCATCTCTAAATTTTCATTCTCAGCTTTTATGTAATTAAAATGATGAATGATGTAGATAGAGTGGTTTTCTTGATAAGATACCATTCCATTCTTTACCCTATAAGCTGTAGGTTCCTATAGACTATAGGCTCCCTCTAGTAGATCCTATAGGCTGTAGGCTCCTTAATCCAAGAAGCTTAACAGAAAATCTTGAGAGAGGTAAATTTTATCGAAGATCTTTAGGCATAGAAACACTATGAGTTTGAATAATAATACAGTAATACTCCTAAAGATACCCTGATAATTTTTTTATAAATTTATTTATTAGTTTGTTCTTTATTTTTGGCTGAGTTGGGTCTTCGATGCTGCACGCGGGCTTCCTCTAGTTGCAGCAAGCGGGGGTACTCATTGCGATATGTGGGCTTCTCATTGTGGTAGCTTCTCTTGTTGCAGAGCATGGGCTCTAGGCACGTGAGCTCAGTAGTTGTGGTTTGTGGGCTCTAGAGCACAGGCTCAGTAGTTGTGGCACACGGGCTTAGTTGCTCCGCAGCATGTGGGATCTTCCCGGACCAGGGATTGAACCCATGTCCCCTGCATTAGCAGGTGGATTCTTAACCACTGCACCACCAGGGAAGCCCTACCCTGATAATATTTGAATATGCATACCAGAATGCTCATATCATCCTCATTTATAATAGTCATAAACTGGAAATAGCCCAAATGTCCAATAACAGGCAAGGTAATAAACTGTGGTAGAGTCATATAATAAAATTCAACTCAGCAATAAAAAATAACAACTGATACATACAATAACCTGGATGGGGCTTCCCTGGTGGCGCAGTGGTTGAGAGTCCGCCTGCCGATGCAGGGGACACAGGTTCGTGCCCCAGTCCGGGAAGATCCCACACGCCGCAGAGTGGCTGGGCCCGTGAGCCATGGCCGCTGAGCCTGCGCGTCCAGAGCCTGAGCTCCATAACGGGAGAGGCCACAACAGTGAGAGGCGCGCGTACCGCAAAAAAAAAAACCTGGATGAATTTCAAAGATTTGTGTTGAGTGAAAGAACCCAAACACACACACACACACACACACACACACAAATATAGTACATAATTCCATTTATATAACTTCACAGAACAGGAAAAACTAATCTGCGGTAAATGACGTCAAACAGTGGTTGCCTCTATGGAAGAGAGGGGAGGGGACTAACTTGAAAGAAGCACACGGAAACTTTACAGAGAAAAAATGTTCTCTTCCTTTCTTCAGGTGGTAGATGCATGGGTCTATACAACTGTCAAAACTGATTGAACTCAACACTTAAAATCTATGCTTGTTATATGTAAAGTATATTTTATATATAAAGTATAGTATATGCAAAGTTTAAATAACAATGAGGTAGTTTTAAAATATTGCCCACAAGTTCTTCCAACACTCATCATGTGTTCTATGTCACCTCCCCTTGAATCTGGGTAGGCTTGTGTCTGCTTCAAACAATGAAACATGGTAGAAGTGATGCTACATGACTTCCAAGAATAGGTCTAAAAAACACTTTAAAAGTCTGAATAGTTTCTGCATGATTCTCAGAACACTTGCCCTGGAGAAAACCAGCTGCCAAGTAAAAAATCCAACTATCTCAAGGCCACTCTGCTGGACAAACAGCATGTAAGTGCTCCAGTTGACAGGTTCACCTGAGCTCCCAACAGACAGCATCAACTCTCAGCCATATGAGTGAACCATTGTAGATGCATAGCCCAGTAGAACCTTCAGATAACTATAGCCCCAGATGACATCTGATGAAAACTATGAGAAACCCACAAGTTAGAACTGCCTTCCCAAATTCCTAACACACAAAATCATGAGAAAAGTTAAAGGTTATGACTTTATACTACTAAATTTTCAGGCTGCTTGCTATACAACAGTATTAGTTAAAATATATATACATTTTAAGGATAAGCTATTTTCAAAAAAATGAAAAATCTGGGGAGCAACTTGATATAAACTCTGAATAAATAAAAACAGGAAATTAGGATTTATGGTTCACAAGAAAGCTTAAGGTATAAAAATAAACATTCCCTTTGACAAAATAGGAGGCAAGGTATAGATTAGTTAAGCCAGATGCAAATCCAAGTTACAAAATAAAGTAGATGTGGGTCTCCATCAGTCCTGGACTATGAGAAATGTGTGTGTGTGTGTGTGTGTGTGTATGTGTGTGAATCCTGGTTCTGCAGAAAAGAATCTGTAAATAAAGAGCAAATAGATCAGAAAATATAAAGTATCTTTAAAAATATAATTCCTATTTTCTATATGTATATTATTAAATTTCTTTAAAGATTGTTGGCTGCTTATATTAATATAATAACAAAAGAGAG
This sequence comes from Neophocaena asiaeorientalis asiaeorientalis, assembly GCF_003031525.2. NCBI lineage: Eukaryota > Metazoa > Chordata > Mammalia > Artiodactyla > Phocoenidae > Neophocaena > Neophocaena asiaeorientalis. The sequence goes on from NW_020172627.1 coordinate 3,355,432, forward strand.
TTCTGGTTCCAGATGGCAAAGTAGGAAGATCCTGAACTCACTTCCCCCCATGGACACACAGAATCTACATCTACATACAGAACAATTTCCTCGGGGGGTGGGGGGCGACCTAAAAACTAGCTGAGCAACTCCTACACACTGGGCAAATGAAAAAAAACAAAAACAAAAAAAAACCACACTGAAGCAGGTAGAAGAGGCTGAGACACAATCTCACCATAAACCCACTGACAGCAAGGCAACCCGCAATTGGGAGTGAACTCAAAACCCGGAGCTTCTCCCTGAGGAGTGAAGGGTTTGAACCCCACATCAGGCACCCCAACATTTAAGACCTGCACCTGAGAGACATACCCCCTAAAACATCTAGCTTTGAAACCAACAGGGCTTGCATTCATGAGACCCACGAGGCTATAAAGAAATTAGAAATTAAAAAAAAAAAAAAAAAGAAATGAGAAATGGCTCTTAAATGGCTCACATGCTCAGATAGATTCACATCAGGGTCCAGCACAGAAGCAGCCAACTGAGAGGTGCCCAGATTTTATGTGAAAGAGGCATATTTGCTTATGTTAAAGTGTCAGCCTAAGGAGCAGGCATCTAACTTAATACACATATAGGAGCCTACTGGGGTGCTCTCAGGGATGGAAGCTGGCAGGTGCCATCTTTGTGCTCTCCCTCTGCCATGCTCCAGCTCACCAGTAACTCCTGAAAAGGAACGTATACCCTCCTCTGGAACACTAATTCTTCCAGCTGAGGCCCATGGGACAAATCTAGTTTGCCTGGTTCTGGTGACAAATGGGACTTGCACTTCAGGGTCCCACAGGTCTCCAACCAAAGGAGAAAGAGTTCTTAAGCAGCTACCACCCCCAGAGCACAAAAGGCAACAGACCAAGGTACCCAGTCTTTCTGTGAAAGAGGCATATTAGCTTATCTTCATAGCTATGGCCTGAGTAGCAAACTTCTATCTAAACACACATGTAAGGGCAAACTTTAATCCTCTCCAGAGACCTCAGAGGTCAGGTGCTATTTTTATGCTCTTCCTCTGCCATAACAGTGCCAGTGTCTACTGGAGAGGAGCTTGTACATGTGTCTGATACCCCAAATTTATGTGGGTGCTACCCAGGGGACATTCCTTGATCACCTTGCTCTGGTGGCCAGCAGGGCTTTGTTCATGGGTCCCAGGTGACTGTAACAAATGGAGAGACAATTATTGGCCAGCTACCATCCCCAAAACACTGCACAGAAAGCAGACTAAAAAACACACCCCAGGGCTTCCCTGGTGGCGCAGTGGTTGAGAGTCCGCCTGCCGATGCGGGGGGCACGGGTTCATGCCCCGGTCTGGGAGGATCCCACATGCCGCGGAGCGGCTGGGCCCGTGAGCCATGGCCGCTGAGCCTGCGCGTCCGGCGCCTGTGCTCCGCAACGGGAGAGGCCACAACAGTGAGAGGCCCGCGTACCGCAAAAAAAAAAAAAAAAACACACCCCAGTCTTTCTGTGAAAGAGGCTGACATGCTTGAGCTTCAGCCTGAGGTGCAGGTTTCTGTTTGGCACACATCCAAGGATGGAGGCCAAAGGATGCCATGTTTGTGCTCTACCTCTGCCCTGCTATAGGTTGCTGTATCTCCCAGAAAGGAACTTGTACATTCATCTAGCACTCCAACTTTTGAGACTGTTGCAAAGGGGACAACTCTAAATTGCCTGGCTATAATGGGCAGGCAGTCCCAAAAGACTGTATAGAGTTGTATACTTTAAAAGCTGCTGTCCGAGAGTCTAACTTCTAATCAGCTTGCATGTAGGAGCTAACTGAGATCCTCTCCTTTGGAATACTGACAGGTAATGTCACATCCTCTACTACTGAGAGCCACTAAAAGTAAAGTCTGCTTAGAGAATCACAAAAGTTGGAGAAAAAACCAATAGCTAAGGCAGGGTTGAACAATAAAATGCACCTATTACACAAGACCTTCAAAACTGGGAGAGATAGCTGTTTTATCTAATACATAGAAAGTAACACAGACACTCAAGGAAAATGAAGAAAGAGAGGAATATGTTCCAAATGAAAAAAAAAGATAAAACTTCAGAAAAAGTCCTTAATGAAATGGAGACAAGGGATTTACCTAATTAAGAGCTCAAAATAATGGTCATAAGGATATAAAGATGTTCAATGAACTTGAAAGAAGAACAGATAAACACAGTAAGAATTTTAACAGAGAGGTAAAAAAAAAACATAAGAAAGTATCAAATAGAAGTTACAGAGCTAAAGAATACAGTAATTGAACTAAAAAATACACTAGAGGGGTTCAACAGTAGACTAAATGAAGCAGAAGAAAGGATCAGTGAACTTGAAGACAGGACAATGCAACTCACCCAATCAGAGCAGGAAAAGAAAACAGAATGAATAAAAGGGAAGATAGCTTAAGGGACTTATGAGACAACATCAAGTGAACCAACATTCATACTGTAGGAGTCCTAGAAGGAGAAGAAAGAAACGAGCAGAAAACTTATTTGAAGATACAATGGCTGAACACATTCCTAACCTAAGGAAGGAACAGATATCCATATTCAGGAAGTCCAGAGAGTTCCAAATAAGATGCACCAAAAGAGACACACACAAAGATACATTAAAATTTAAATGTCAAAAGTTAAAGACAGGGGCTTCCCTGGTGGCGCAGTGGTTGAGTCCACCTGCCGATGCAGGGGACACAGGTTCATGCCCCAGTCTGGGAAGATCCCACATGCTGCAGAGCGGCTGGGCCCATGAGCCATGGCCGCTGAGCCTGCACATCCAGAGCCTGTGCTCCACAACGGGAGAGGCCAAAACAGTGAGAGGCCCGGTTACCAAAAAAAAAAAAAAAAAAAAGTTAAAGACAAGGAGAGAATCTTAAAAGCAGCAAGAACAAAATGACTTGGTACATACAAAGGACCCCCCATAATACTATGAGCAGATTTTTCAGCAGAGACTTTGAAGGCAGAAGGGAATGGCATAATATATTTAAAGTCTGGAAAAGAAACTGCCAACTGAGGATACCCTAATTTGCAATGTTGTCTTTCAGAACTGAGGAGAGAGAGAGTTTTCCAGACAAGCAAAAGCTAAAGGAGTGCATAACCACTAAACTGGCCTTACAAGAAATGTTAAAGGGACTTCTTTAAGCTAAAAAGAAAGGGTGCTAATTAGTACAGGAAAACATATGAAAGTATAAATCTCAATGATAAAGGTGAATATATAGTAAAATGTAGAATAATCAAATGCTGTCCATTAATCACTTAGAAAGCTAGTATAAAGGTTAAAAGACAAAAGTAGCAAAAATAACTATAACTACAACAATTAGTTAAGAAATATACAAGATTAAAAAATTTAAATATGACATCAAAAACAAAATGGGACTGGAGAGAGTAAAAATGCAGAGCTTTAGAATGCATTCAAACACAAATTGTTATCAACTTAGAATAGACTGTTATAAATAAAAGTTGTTATATATAAGCCTCATGGTAACCACAAAACAAAAACCTATAGTAGTACACAAAAGATAAATGAAAGGAATCTAAACATACCACTAAAGAAAATAATCAAATCACAAAGGAAGAGAGCAAGAGAAGAAGAAAAAACGTTACAAAACAGCCAGAAAATAATTAACAAAATGGCAGTAAGTACATACTTATCATTAATTACTTTAAATGTAAATGGACTAAATTTGCCAATGAAAAGACATAGAGTGACTAAATGGATTTTTTTTAAAAAGACCTATGATATACTGCCAACAAGAGACTCACATCACACTGAAGATCAAAGGACAGAAAAAGATATTCCATGCAAATGGAAACCAAAAGAAAGCCAGGGTAGCTATATTATATAACACAAAACAGACTTGACTGTAATAAGAGACAAAGAAGGGCATTACATAGTGGTAAAGGGATCAATTCACAAGACAATGTAACATCTGTAAATATTTATGTACCCAACATAGGAGCACCTAAAATATGTAGCAAATATTAACTGCTCTAAAAGGAGAAAGAAACAGCAGTACAATAACAGTAGGAGGCTTTAATATCCCACCATCATCAATGGATAGGTCATCCAGACAGAAAATCAATAAGGAAGCATCAGCCTTTAATGACACATTAGACCAAATGAACTTAACAGACATATATAGAACATGCCATCCAACAGCAGTGAAATACACATTCTTCTCAAACGCACATGAAACACTCTCCAGGACAGATCACATGTTAGACCACAGAACAAGTCCTAATAAATTGTAAAAGACAGAAATGTCAAGCATCTTTTCCAATCACAATGGTATGAAACAAAAACAAACAAAAAAATCAGTTACAAAAATAAAACTGGAAAATTCACAAATATGTCTTGATTAAACAACATCTACCGAGTGAAATGAACATCATTAATCATATAACAAAACATAAAAATTATAGGATCATCTCAATAGATGCAGAAAAAGCATTTGACAAAATTCAACATCCTTTTATGATAAAAACTCTACAAAGTGGGTATAGAGGGAACAGAGTTCAGCATAATAAAGACCATATATGAAAGTCCACAGTTAATATCATACTCAATGGTGAAGAACTGAAAGCTTTTCCTCTAAAATCAAGAACAAGACAAGGGTGCTCACTCTCACCACCTTTATTTAACATATTGGAAGTCCTAGCCAGAGAAATTAGGCAAGAAAAATAAATAACAGGCATCTAAATGTGAAAGGAAGGAAGAAAACTGTTAACTACTTACAGATGACATAATATTATATGTAGAAAACCCTAAATACTCCACCAAAAAACATGTTAGAATTACTTTAAAAATTCAGTAAAGTTGCAGGATACAAAATCAATATACAAAAAATCTGTTGCACTTCTGTACGCTAATAGTAAACTATCAGAGAAATTAAGAAAATAACCCATTTACAATTGCATAAAACAAAATACCCAGGAATAAATTTGACCAAGGAGGTGAAAAAACTATACCATGAAAACTATAACACTTTGATGAATGAAACTGAATATAACACAGATAAATGAAAAAATACATCATGCTCATAGATTGGAAGAATTAATATTGTTAAAAGAGCCATGTTACTCCAAGCAATGTACAGATTCAATGCAATCCCTATCAAAATTCCATTGGCATTTTTCACAAAAATAGTACAAACAATAATAAAATCTATATTGAACCACAAAAGATCCCAACTGGCCAAAGCAATCTTGAGAAGAACACCAAAGCTAGAGGCACCACATTCTCTGATTTCAAACTATATTTTAAAGCTATAGTAATTAATGATATAGATGAAAATACTATACAATAAAAATAGACACATCAATCAATGGAACAGAATAGAGAATCCAGAAATAAATCCACACATGTGGTCAACTAATTTATGACAAAGGAGCCAGGAATAACATACAATGGGGATAAGAAAGTCTATTCAATAAATGCTGCTGGCAAACTGGACAACCACATGCAAAACAATAAAACTGGACCACTAGATTATACCACTCACAAAAATTTAATTCAAAATAGATGTAAGAATTGAACTTCAGACCTGAAATTATAAAATTCCTAGAAGAAAACATAGGTGGTAAGCTCCTGACATTGGTCCTGGGGATGATTTTTCTGGATCTGACACCAAAAACAAAGGCAACAAAAGCAAAAACAAACAAGTGGGACTACATCAAAATAAAAAGTTTCTGCATAGCAAAGGAAACCATCAACAAAGTGAAAAGTCAACCTACTGAACAGGAAAAAATATTTTCAAACTATTTATCTGATAAGGGGTTAACATCCAAAATATATAAAGAACTCCTACAACTCAACAGCAAAAAAAAAAAAAAAAAAATCCAACTTAAAAATGGGCAAAGGGGGCTTCCCTGGTGGCACAGTGGTTTAGAGTCCGCCTGCCGATGCAGGGGACACGGGTTCATGCCCCGGTCTGGGAAGATCCCACATGCCGCGGAGCGGCTAGGCCTGTGAGCCATGGCTGCTGAGCCTGCATGTCCGGAGCCTGTGCTCTGCAATGGGAGAGGCCACAACAGTGAGAGGTCCGCGCACCGCAAAAAAACAAACAAACAATAAAAATGGGCCAAGGATCTGAATAGACATTTTTCCAGAAGACATACAGATGGCCAACTGGAACATGAAAAGGCGTTCAACATCACTAATCATCAGGGAAATGCAAATCAAAACCACAATGAGATATCACTTCATGCCTCTTAGAATGACTATTATCAAAAAGGCAGGAAATAACAAGTGTTGGAAAGCATGTGGAGAAAAGGGAACCCTCATACATTGTTTGGTGGGAATGTAAATTGGTGCAACCACTATGGAAAACAGTATGGAGATTCCTCAAAAAAAATAAGAATGGAACTACCATATGATCCAGCTATTCCACATTTGTTTATTCATCCAAAGAATATGAAAACACTAATTCAAAAAGATATATACACCCCTATGTTCATCACAGCATTATATTACAATAGCCAAGATATGGTAAAAACCTAAGTTCCATCAACAGATGAATGGATGAAGATGTGGTATATATAAACAATGGAATACTATTCAGTCATTTAAAAAAAGATGAAATCTTGCAATTTGCAACATGGTTGGCAGCCAGATGGAGTAAGACAAATACTGTATAATTTCACTCATATTATGGAATATAGAAAATGAACAAACAAACAAAACGAACAAAGCAAACCAAACAAAAACAAACATACAGATGCCAAGAACAAAGTAGTGGTTATCAGAGGGGAAGGAATGGGAGGAGAGGGCTAAATAGGTAAGAGAGGGGCAACTTGATGATGACAGATGGAAACTAAATTTTTGGTGGTGAGCATGCTGCAATGTATACAAAAGTGGAAATGTAATGTTGTATACATGAAACATACAGTGTTATAAACAAATATCACCTAAAAGAAATAAATATATTTTTTCTCGAGAAAATCAGGTAAACATGAGTAAGGACTGGGTATTAAAAGATGCCAAAGTGTGAAGAAAATAGAAATAGAATTACCGTACAACCAAGGAACTCCACTTCTGGATATTTATCCAAGAAAAACAAAAACACTTACTTGAAAAGATATATGCCTTCCTATGTTCATTGCAGCAGTATTTAAAATAGCCAAAATATGGAAACAACTTAAGTGTCCATTAAGAGATGGATGGATAAAAAAGATGTGATACACACACACACACACGTATACACAATGGAGTATAATTCAGCCATAAAAAAGAAACACAACTTGACATTTGTGACAACATGGATGAACCTAAAGAGTATTATGCTAAATAAAACAAGTCAGATAGAAAAAAAAATTACAAAATGATTTCACTTATATATGGCATCTAAAACACAAAATAAATGAACAAACAAAACAAAACAGAAACAAACAAAAAAAAACTTGTGGCTGCCAGAGGGGAGAAAATTGGGGAGTGAGCAAAATAGATGAAGGGGATTGAGGGGTACAAACTTCCAGTTATAAAATAAATAAGCCATGGGAATGTAATGTACAGCATAAGGAATATAGTCAATAATATTGTATAAACTTGTATACCTACAGATGATACTCAAACTTACCGTAATGATCAATCAAAATGTTTCTACACAACTAGGGCACCTACCAGGCGCTGGTGGGGGCCCTTAGACACATAAGGGGACAGGAGGAACCCCCAAGTGATCAACTAGGATGTGGGGGGAGGAAGGGGGAAGGGGAAATGGGGGCCAGACAGGATTGGTGCCCTTGAGGAAGCCTAGGCCCTGCCCCCCCCCCCTAAGCCCCGCCCCCCACAGCCAAGGCCTCTTCTGCCTTTCATTTTTTTTTGCTGTTGTGGTTCAGTTTTACCTTGTTATTTCATTTATATTTTTATTTTTTCTAATAAATATTTTATATTTCTAACTTTACTTTTTATTCTTTGTTATTATTCTGCTCCTTTTTGTTCGTTCCCTCCCTTTTTTTCCACACCATGTGGCTTGCAGGATCTTGGCTCCCAGGCCAGGGGTCAAGTCAGAGCCCCCGTGGTGGGAGTGTTGAGTCCAAACCGCTGGACTAACAGAGAATCTCAGACCCCAGGGAATATTAATCGGAGTGAGGTCTCCCAGGGGTCCTCATCTCAGCACCAAGACCCAGGTTTACCTAACTGCCTGCAAACTCCAGTGCTGGATACCTCAGGCCAAACAACCTCTAAGACAGGAACACAGACCCATCCATAAAAAAAAAAAAACTAAGATGACAAAAAAATGTTACAGATGAAGGCACAAGGTAAAGACCTATAAAGCCAAAGAAATGAAGAAGAAATAGGCAACCTACCTGAAAACGAATTCAAAGTAATGATAGTAAAGATGATCCAAAATCTCAGAAATAAAATGGAGGCATGGAGGGAGAAAATACAAGAAATGTTTGAGAAAGACCTAGAAGAACTAAAGAACAAACAAACACTAATGAACAACACAAAAACTGAATGAAAAATACTCTAGAAGTAATCAATACCAGACTAACTGAGGCAGAAGAACGAATAAGTAAGCTGGAAGACAGAATGGTGGAAATAACTGCCGAGGAGCAGAATTAAGAAAAAGAGACCTCTGGGACAACATTAAATTTACAAACGTCCAAATTATAGGGGTCACAAAAGAAAAGTAAGAGAAAGGACCTGAAAAAATATTTGAAGAGATTATAGTCAAAAACTTCCCTATCATGGGAAAGGAAACAGCCACCCAAGTCCAGGAATCGCAGAGTCCCATGCAGGATAAACCCTAGGAGAAACACACCAAGACACATATTAATCAAACTAACAAATTTAAATTCACAGGAAAAATATTAAAAGCAGCAAGGAAAAAGTGACAAATAAGATACAAGGGAATCCCCATTAGTTTAACAGCTGATCTTTAAGCAGAAACTCTGCAGGACAGGAGGGAGTGCAGGATATATTTAAAGTGATGAAAGGGAAAAACCTACAACCAAGATTACTCTATCCAGTAAGGATCTCATTCAGATTTGACGAAGAAATACAGACAAGCAAAAGCTAAGAGAATTCAGCACCACCAACTCAGCCTTACAACAAATGCTAAAGGAACTTCTCTAGGCAGGAAACACAGAGAAGAAAAAGACCCAAAAAAACCAACCTAAAACAATTATGAAAATGGTAACAGGAACGTACATATCGATAATCACCTTGAACGTAGATAGATTAAATGCTCCAGGCAAAAGACACAGACTGGCTGAATGGATACAAAAACAAGACCCATATATATGCTGTCTACAAGAGACCCACTTCAGACTTATGGACACATACAGACTGAAAGTGAGGAGATGGAGAAAGATATTCCATACAAATGGAAATCAAAAGAAAGCTGGAGTAGTAAATACTCATATCAGATAAAATAGACTTTAAAATAAAGAATGTTACAGGGGACAAGGACACTACATAATGATCAAGGGATCAATCCAAAAAAGAAGATATAACAATTATAAATACTTAGGCACCCAACATAGGAGTACCTCAATATATAAGGCAAATACTAGCAGGCATAAAAGAGGAAATCAACAGTAACACAATAATAGTGGGGGAGGGATTAACACCCCACTTACACCAATGGACAGATCATCAAGACAGAAAATAAATAAGGACATACAAGCTTTAAATGAGACAATAGGCCACATAGACTTAATTGATATTAATAGGACATTCCACCTGAAAGTGGCAGAATACACTTTCTTCTCAAGTGCACACAGAACTATCTCCAAGATCGATCATATTTTGGGTCACAAATCAAGCACTGGAAAATTTAAGAAAAGTGAAATCATATCAACCATCTTTTCCAACCACAATGCTATGAGATTAGAAATCAATTACAGGAAAAAAAAACCTGTAAAAACACAAACACATGGAGGCTAAACAGTGCTGTGCTAAATAACCAAGAGATCACTGAAGAAATCAGAGGAAATAAAAAATATGTAGAAACAAATGATAATGAAAACACAATGACCCAAAACCTATGGGACACAGCAAAAGCAGTTATAAGAGGGAAGTTTAGAGCACTTCAATCTCACCTCAAGAAACAAGAAAAATCTCAAATAAAAAATCTAACCTTACACCTAAAGCAACTAGAGAAAGAAGAACAAAGAAACCCCAAAGTTAGTAGAAGGTAAGAACTCATAAAGATCAGAGCAGAAATAAATGAACTACAAACGAAGAAAACAACAGCAAAGATCAATAAAACTAAAAGTTGGTTCTTTGAGAAGATAAACAAAATTGATAAACCTTTAGCCAGACTCATCAAGAAAAAAAAGGGAGAGGACTGAAATCGGTAAAATTAGAAATGAAAAAGGAGAAATTACAACTGACACCACAGAAATACAAAGCATCATAAGAGACTACTACAAGCAACTATATGCCAATAAAATGCACAACCTGGAAGAAATGGACAAATTCTTGCAAAGGTACAACCGTCCAAGACTGAACCAGGAAGAAATAGAAAATATAAGCAGTCCACTCACAAGTAATGAAATTGAAACTGAAATTAAAATTCTTCCAACAAACAAAAGTCCAGGGCCAGATGGCTTCAGAGGTGAATTCTTTTTTTTTTAATTTATTTTATTCATTCATTTTTTTTGGCTGCATTGGGTCTTCGTTGCTGTGTGCAGGCTTTCTCTAGTTGAGGCAAGCAGGGGCTACTCTTCATTGTGACGTGCGGGCTTCTCACTGTGGTGGCTTCTCTTGTTGAGGAGCACAGGCTCTAGGCACGCGGGTTTCAGTAGTTGTGGCACGCGGGATCAGTAGTTGTAGCTCGCAGGCTCTAGAGCGCAGGGTTAGTAGTTGTGGCGCATGGGCTTAGCTGATCCGCGGAATGTGGGATCTTCCCAGACCAGGGCTCGAACCCATTTTCCCTGCATTGGCAGGCAGACTCTTAACCATTGCACCACCAGGGAAGCCCCAGAGGTAAATTCTATCAAACATCTAAAGAAGAGCTAACACCCATCCTTCTCAAACTCTTCCAAAAAATTTCAGATGGTGGAACACTCCCAAACTCGTTCTATGAGGCCACCATCACCCTGATACCAAAACCAGACAAAGATATCACCAAAAAAAGAAAATTTCTGACCATTATCACTTATGAACATAGACTCAAAAATCCTCATCAAAATACTAGCAAACAGAATCCAACACATGCATCATACACCATGATCATGTGGGATTGATCCCAGGGATGCAAGGATTCTTCAATATACACAAATCAATCAATGTGATATACCATATTAACAAATTAAAAACTAAAAACCGGGACTTCCTTGGTGGTCCACTGGTCAAGACTCCACACTCCCAATGCAGGGGGCCCAGGTTTGATCCCTGGTCAGAGAACTAAATCCCACATGCCCCAACTAAAACCCCAAGCAGCCAAATACAAAATAAAATAAAACATTTTAAAAATATATAAAAAATAAAAACCATATGATCATCTCAATAGATGCAGAAAAAGCTTTTGACAAACTTCAACACCCATTTATGATAAAAACTCTCCAGAAAGGGGGCATAAAGGGAACCTACCTCAACATAATAAAGGCCATATATGACAAACCCACAGCAAACACCATTCTCAATTCTCAGTGAAAAAGTTAAAGCATTTCCACTAAGATCAGGAACAAGACAAGGATGTCCAGTCTTGCCACTATTATTCAACATAGTTTTGGAAGTCCTAGTCATGGCAATCAGAGAAGAAAAAGAAATAAAAAGAATACAAATTGGAAAAGAAGTAAAACTGTCACTGTGGGCAGATGATGTGACACTATACATAGAAAATACTAAAGATGACACCAAAAAACTACTAGAGCTAATCAATGAATTTGGTAAAGTTGCAGGGTACAAAATTAATACCCAAAAATCTCTTGCATTGGGACCTCCCTGGGGGGTCCAACGGTTAAGAATCCACCATCCAATGCAGGAGACATGCGTTCAATCCCTGGTTAGGGAACTAAGATCCCACATGCCACAGGGCACCTAAGCCTGCACGCTGCAACTACTGAGCCAGAGTGCCTCAATTAGAGAGCCCGTGTGCTATAAATTACTGAGCCCATGTGCTCTGGAGCCTGTGCACCACAAGAAAGAAGGCTTCGCACTGCAACAAAGAGCCCGTGTGCCACAATAAAGAGCGTGCACACTGCAACTAAGACCCGACACAGCCAAAAATAAATAAATAAATATTTAAAAAAAGAAATCTCTTCCGTTCCTACACACTAACAACGATAGATCAGAAACAGAATTAAGGAAACAATCCCATTTTCCACTGCAACAAAAAGAAGAAAATACCTATGAATAAACCTACTTAAGGAGGCAAAAGACCTGTACACAGAAAACTATAAAACACTGATGAAAGAAATCAAAGATGACACAGATTTTGAGATGTACCATGTTCTTGGAATGGAATAGTCAATACTGTGAAAATGACTATACTACCCAAAGCAATCTACAGATTCAATGCAGTCCCTATCAAATTACCAATGGCATTTTTCACAAAATTCGAACAAAAAATTTTACAATTTGTACGGAAACACAAAAGACCCCGAATAGCCAAAGCAATCTTGAGAAAGAAAAATGGAGCTGGAGGAATCAGTCTCCCCAACTTCGGACTATACCACAAAGCTACAGCAATCAAGACAGTATGGTACTGATACAAAAAAAGAAATATAGATCAGTGGTACAGGATAGAAAGCCCAGAGATAAACCCATGCACCTATGATCAATGGAAAAAAGACAGTCTCTTCAATAAGTGGTGCTGGGAAAACTGGACAACTACATATAAAAGAATGAAATTAGAACACTCCCTAACACCATACACAAAAATGAACTCAAAATGGATTAAAGACATAAATGTAAGACCAGATACTATAAAACTCTTAAAGGAAAACATAGAAAGAAAGCTCTTTGACAGAAATCACAGCAACATCTTTTTTGACCCACCTCCTAGGGTAATGGAAATAAAAACAAAAATAAACAAATGGGACCTAATGAAACTTAAAATCTTTTGCACAGCAAAGGAAACCATAAACAAGACAAAAAGACAACCCTCAGAATGGGAGAAAATACTTGCAAGCAAAGCAATGGACACAGGATTAATCTCCAATATGTACAAGCAGTTCATGCAGCTCAATATCAAAAAAACAACACAATCAAAAAATGGGTGGAAGACCTAAATAGATATTTCTCCAAAGAAGACACAAAGATGGCCAACAAACACATGAAACGATGCTCAACATCACTAATTATTAGAGAAATGCAAATCAAAACTACAATGAGGTATCACCTTACACCAGTTAGAATGGTCTTCATCAGAAAATCTACAAACAACAAATGGAGAGGGTGTGGAGAAAAGGGAACCCTCTTGCAGTATCAACTGTATAGTGAGATATCTCAAGATTATATTTCTAATCAGGACATTTCCACTGAACTCCCATGACAGTCACCTCATCTCTCCACCAATAATCCCTAGAAACTGCTGATCTGTTCTTCATTCCTATAGTTTGCTTTTTTGAGAATGTCATATAAATGGAATCATGCAGTATATAACCTTTCCACAGTGGCTTCTTTCATCCAATATAATGCCTTCGAGATTCTCCCAAGCTGCTGTGTGGATCAACAGTTCCTTCCTTTTTATTTATTTTCTAATATTTATTTATTTGGTTGTGCCAGGTCTTAGTTGTGGCATGCAAACTCTTAGTTGCAGCATGCATGTGGGATCTAGTTCCCTGACCAGGGATCAAACCCAGGCCCCCTGCATTGGGAGTGGGGAGTCTCAAGCACCACACCAGCAGGGAAGTCCCCTAGTTTCTTCCTTTTTAATGTACTTTCATATTGCATGGATTTACCAGTTTATAATTCACCTGTTGAAGGACATCTGGATTGTTTCCAGTTTTTTTACTACTATAAAGCTGCTACTAATACTGTTGCACAGGTTTTTATGTAAGTATTTCTTTTTTCTAAGGCAGATACATAGGACTGGGGTTGCCATGCTTAACTTTATAAGAAAAATTTTTATATGTTACATTTTTATTGGAGTATAGTTGCCTTACAATATTGTGTTAGTTTATACTGTACAGCAAAGTCAATCAGGTATACATATATATATATTTCTTTTTTGGATTTCCTTCTCATTTAGGTCACCACAGAGCATTGACTAGAGTTCCCTATGCTATACAGTAGGTTCTCATTAGTTATCTATTTTATACATAGTATCAATAGTGTATATATGTCAATCCCAATCTCCCCATTCATTCCACCCCCTTTTATCCCCCTTGGTATCCATACCTACGTTCTCTACGTCTGTGTCTCTATTTCTGCTTTGTAAATAAGATTGTCTATACCAAAATTTTCAGATTCCACATATATGTGTTAATATACAATATCTGTTTTTCTCTTTCTGACTAATTGACAAATCACTTTCCAGAGTGACCATATCATCCTGCATTCCTATCAGCACCATAAGAGAGTTTCGGTTTCTCTGTATTCTCATCAGCACCTGGTATCATTAGCATATTTTTTATTTTGGTTGTTCTACTAATTGTGTAGCGGTTTCGTTATTTTAATTTCCATTTCCCTAATGGCTAATAACATTGAACAACTTTTCATGTACCTGCTTACCATCTCTATATTCTCTTTGGTAAAAGCTCCTTTGTATGAATATCTTTTACCCATTTTTAAATTGGGTTGCTTGGGTTTCATTTTGTTTTGTTCAGTTTGGGTTTTTTGTTTGTTTGGGGGGGTTTCTGTTTTGTTTTTGGTTTGGGTTTTTTTTTTTTTTTTTTTTGGCCATGCCACACAGCTTGCAGGATCTTAAGGTTCCTCGACCAGGAATTGAACCTGTGCTGTTTGGCAGTGAAAGCACAGGGTCCTAACCACTGGATCCCCAGGGAATTCCCTTGTTTTCTTCAGCTTTAAAATTCATTTTATATTCTGCATATAAGACCTTTAGCAGATATGTGATCTTCTCCCATCTATAGGTTGCCTTTTCATTTTTCTTGTCTAGAGCAAAAGTTAACTTGGATGAAGTGCAATTTATAAAATTTTTTCTTGCATGGATTGTGCTTTTGGTGTCATGTCTAAGAAGTCTTTACCTAACACAAAATCATGACGATTTTCTCCTATACTTCCAGAAGTTTTATAGTTTTGTGCTTTACATTCAGATCCATAATCCTTTCTAATTTATGTTTAAGATGTGAGGTTTAGGTCAAGGATTTTTTTTTTAATGAAATGTCCAACGGCTCCAATATCAATTATTGAAAGGGCTATGCTTTCTGTAATGAATTGCTTTTGCACCTTTGTAAAAAAGAAATTAATCGGGGCTTCCCTGGTGGCGCAGTGGTTGACAGTCCGCCTGCCGATGCAGGGGACACGGGTTCGTGCTCCGGTTCGGGAAGATCCCACATGCCACGAAGCGGCTGGGCCCATGAGCCATGGCTGCTGAGCCTGGGCGTCCGGAGCCTGTGCTCCGCAACGGGAGAGGCCACAACAGTGAGAGGCCCGTGTACCACCAAAAAAGAAAGAAAGAAAGAAATTGGCTGTATTTGTGTGGATCTATTTGTAGGTTCTCTGTTCCACTGATCTCTGTTTCTGTGTCTTCACCACACAGTCTTAATTACTGCATCTTTAGAGTAACTCTTAAGTTGTATAATGTAAGTACTCCAAGTTTCTTCTTCTTTTTGTTCTTTTTTTTTTGAAAACTGTTTTAACTATTCTTAGTTACTTTGCCCTTTCATATAAATTTTAGGATCAACTTATCTACATCTACAAAACAAGCCTGCTAGAACTTTTTTTTTTTGTACTTTGTTAAATCTATAGATCAGTTTCTGAAGAACTGACATCTTGATTATGTTGACTGTTCCCCTCCACGACCATTTATTTAGGTCTTCTTTCATTTCTTTCATCAGCATTTTGTAGTTCTCAGTGTGCAGACCCTGTACATCTTTCTTAGATTTATACTTAAGAATTTTTTATTATTTTTTATTGGAGTATGGTTGCTTTACAATGTCGGGTTAGCCTGAACTACACAACAAAATGAATCAGCCATACAGGTACAGATATCCCCTCCCTATACTTAAGAATTTTTTTAAGCTGTTGTATATTGTATTTTAAGTTCAGCTTTCAACTACATATTGCTAGTATACAGAAACAGATGATCTTTGTGTGTTGACTTTGTATCCTATAACCTTGTTAAACTCACTTATTAATTTCTAGCAATTGTTTTGGTTTTTTCTTTTGTTTTTGTAGATTCCTTAGGATTTTCTACATATTCAATCATATCACCTGCAAATAGGGACAGTTACATTCCTTCCTTTCCAATTTCCTTTTCTTGCTTTGTTGGACTGGTTAAAACTGCCAGTACTATGTTGATTACCTGTGATGAGAGCAGACATCCTTACCTTGTTTCAATCTTAGAAGGAAAGAATTAATTCTTTCACCATTAAGTATGATGCCAACTCTAGGGGGTTTGTAGTTGCCCTTTATTACCTTGAGACAGTTCCCTTCTCTTCCGAGTTTTCTGAAAACTTTTGTTATGACTGGATGTTATATTGTCAAGTGCTTTTTCTGCATCATTTGGTACGATCACGTGTTTTTTCTTCTTCAACGTTTAATTTTCTTTAATGTAGATTACATTGTCTGATTTTCAAATCTGGAACCAGCCTTAAATTCTTCGGATAAACCCCACTTGGTCACAGTGTATTATTCTTTCTATATTCTTCTGGATTTGATTTGCTAATATTTGAGAATATTTTGCTTCTATGCTCATGAGAAATATTGGTCAGTTCTATTTTACTGTCCCGTCTTGTCTTAATTTGGATAAATGCCACACTTTTAAAACAGAAAAATCTTTGAAAAATCCAGAATTATTTTAAAAATCCAATAATTACTATTACCATTTTGTAATATTTTATTATTTTTCATATGCTAAATTAGGTTACCTCAAGAAGATAAGCCAGTACCCAGGCTATGTTCATGGTGCTTGACAACTTGCTTCCACTGAACTGTGTACATGATGTAGGTAATGGTAGAGCATGCTCTTCTGAGACTTTTAACCAACTCAGTCAGATACATTTTACATATTCATATGCACACACGTTATACATACATATATGTATGTGTGAATATATGTATGTATGTATATATATATATATTTATATAAATATATATACACACACTCACACACCAAA
>NW_020172627.1:3372637-3471112 GCF_003031525.2 Neophocaena asiaeorientalis asiaeorientalis
GACAATAATTTTCCATAACATGGTACCAGCTAACATTTACCTTAGGCTTACTATGAACCTGGCATTCAGTTAAGCATTTTAAAAGTTTCTCCTTTAAGCTAAGCCAAGAAAGGTGTTTTGTTTTACCTACAAAAGGTAGATACTTTGATAGGCTACATAACTTGAAATGGTCTTACAAAGTAAACAGAAGTGAGCTACATTTTGCACCCTGACTTCAAAGCTTATGTTCCTAATTGCTGTCACACAGCTTTTATATACTATTCTGTAATCTACTTTTTTCACTCAACATATCTACTCCATCTTTTTTACTGGCTGTATCATATTCCAGTGGTTAACTGTATCTTCCAATATGGGCACAATGTCTCTCTTCTAACGTGCTCTTCTTGCAATGTGATTCTAACACTCCTCCCATGACAAAGTGTGGTTTGTGTTCCCTCCCCCTTTGAATTTGGATCAGTTTGACTACAGAGGAAGTAACAGTTATTTCAAGGTTAGTTCACAACAGATAATATTGGTTCTCTGCCTGATTCCCTTGGAATACTCTCTTGGAATCCTGGCCACCATGCCGTGAGGAAGCTCAAGCAGCCACATGAAAAGACCATGTGTAGGCATTCCTGCAAACAGCCTTAGCTGAGATCCCAGCCAATAGCATCTACCACCAAATTTGTGAAAACGTCTTGATATCACTATCAACCAATTAAAAATATTATGTGAACCCCAAGTGTGGGTCACAGATGTAACTTTAAATTTTCTAGCAGCCACATTAAAATCAATTTAAGTAATGTAAATATATTTAACCCAACATATCCAAAATATATATAAATATATACATTTATATAAATAAATTTGACATGTAATCAATCATTTAAAAATTGAGATATTAGTTTCTCTTTGTCATACTAAGTCTTTGAAATCTGGTATATGTTTTACAGTTACAGCACTTCTCAATTCAGACTAGCCTCTTTTTAGCTGCTCAATAGCCACTTCGGGCTACTGTGCTGTGGCTGCTTCAGATTATTCCACCAACTGTCAATTCCCAGCAGAGACACAATCATAGAGTTATAAAGTTGTTCCTGCTATACTCTTTCTGAATTCTTTCCCCTGCACACATACACACACACACCATGCAGAATGTGGGATCTTAATTCCCCAACCAGGGATAAAGTCGTACATTGGAAGGCAGAGTCTTAATCACTGGACCGCTGGGAAACGACCTTTCTGAGTTCTTGATCCACAAAATCTATGGGCCTAACAAAATGATAACTAAGTTTGGGGTTGTTTATTATGCATCAATAGTAACTAGGATACCAGGCTATGAAAATCCTATAAACATTTCCCTACTTGGCTGTTTTTTCCATCTCTTTCCAGGATTTTATTACAAACAATGCTATGATGAGCAATACAATCTCTTTAAGCTAATCTAATTATTTCCTTAAATAGTTTGAGAGTGGTTTTTCTGGGTCAATGAGAATATACATTTAGTAGACTTTCATTCATATTGTGAAACTAGTATCCAAAGATTAACCAATTTTCACACTAACAATAATGCACATATGCCCAACTGTGCTTCTTCTGATTTATTTTGGCCCTTTTCTAGGTTCTTGAGTTGAATGTTTAGTTCCTTTCTTTTCTATTCCTCTATAACATTGCTTTATTTTATATTTTAAACTACCAGTGATATATTTTTATTGTAAAAGATCCAAGCAATGTGTAAACTATATAAAAGGGGTACCATTATTGAACGATTTGGGTTTTTCCCCACTTAATGTCTTAGACGTCTTTCCCTGTCGGTTCATAGTTTAACTCATTAAATGTTAACTGATTAATTAAACGACTGCATGACAGCCCAAAGAATGTATGTGCTGTATTTCAAACATTGCCCTGGTGATAAGATACTTCAGTGACTTCAACTTTTCATTACTATAATTATCTAAAGACCATTTTACTATTTATATAACTTTAGAAATAGAAATGTTAGGTCAAAGAGTAAAAGCTTTTTAAAAGTTGGTGGATATAGTAAAATTTATGCTTCTCACCATCACACTGTTAATTCAGAATTCTTTCAACATGTTAAGTGTGCCTGTTTTCTTGCACCTTCAAAAGCACCAAAAGGACTTCCCTGGTGGAGAATCTGCCTTCCAATGAGGGTTCAATCCCTGGCTGGGAAACTGAGTCCACATGCCATGGGGCTACTCAGGCCATGCCTCAACTAGAGAGCCCACGTGCTGCAAATTATAGAGCCCATGCACTCTGGAGCCCGTGGGCCACAACTAGAGAGAGAAAACCTGCACTCCACAACTAGAGAGAAGCCCACACACCACAATGAAAGATCCCACATGCTACAACAAAGACCCGACACAGCCAAAAAAATATTTTTTTAAAGAAGCACCAAATATCTTATTAATTTTTGCCCAATAGGCAAAAAAAAATGTGATCATTTTAATTCACATCTCTCTAAAGCTGGTCATCTCTTTTTAAATTTGACCATTTGGGGATTGTTTTTGACAACTGTACAATCATACCCCACACAACTTCTCCCCTGAGGTTTTTATATTTTTCTTATGGATTTTTAAGAACTCTTTAGATATTCTAAGTATTATTTGTTACATACAATGGTGGTAATATTGTCTTCAAGTCTGGTTCTTTGTATTTTAACACTGTGAAGCCACTGGTCATACAAAATTCTTTAATATTTATGTGTTTTTTATGGCTTCTGAAGTTTCTACTTTAGAAAGACAACTATGTTAAATGATAGAAGATACATGAATGTATGCTTGATTAAATATTTCAAACAACACAGCCAAAGTCAAAATTTCACTTCATCAAATCAATATCACAGTCTTCTCAAAGATAACAACTGTTTTGGCCTTTAATTTTTCCAGATCTCTTTCTCTCTATATATATGTGTGTGTGTGTGTGTGTGTGTGCGCACGTGCGTGAGCGCACGCATGTGCACGCACGTATATATTAACAAGAAATAGCTTCATTTTTTAAAATATAAATAAGACCATAATATATAAAAGCAACTTGCTTTTTTTAAAGTTTATTTACAACATTGTGTTAGTTTCAGGTGTACAACAATGTGATTCAGTCATCATATAAATACATGTTCTCCTTCAGATTCTTTTCCATTATAAGTTATTACAAGATATTGAATATAGTTCACTGTGCTGTACAGTAGGTCCTTGTTGTTTATCTATTTTATATATAGTAGTGTGTACCTGCTAATCCCAAATTCCCAATTTATCTCCCCCCCATCCCCACCTCAGCTATCCCCTTTGGTAACCATAGGTTTGTTTTCTATGCCTGTGAGTCTGTTTCTGTTTTGCAAATAAGTTCATGTGTATCATTCTTTTAGATTCCACAAATAAGTGATATCATATATTTGTCTTTCTCTTACTTCACTAAATACGATAATCTCTAGGTCCATCCATGTTGCCGTAAATGGCATTATTTCATTCTTTTTTATGGCTGGGTAATATTCCATCATATATATGTGTATCTATATACCACCTCTTCTTTATCCATTCATCTGTCAGTGGACACAAGTGGCTCCCATGTCTTGGCTATTGTAAATAATGCTGCAATGAACATTAGGGTGCATGTATCTTTTTAAATTAGGGACTGCTGGATCATATGGTATCTGTTTTTAGTTTTTAAGGAGCCTCCATAGTGACTGTATCAATTTACCTTCCCACCAACAGTGTAGGAGGGTTCCCTTTTCTCCACACCCTCTCTAGCATTTATTGTAGACTTCTTGATCATGGCCACTCTGACCGGTGTGAGGAGATACCTCATTGCAGTTTTGATTTGCAATTCTCTAATAATTAGCAATCCTGAGCATCTTTTCATGTGCCTATTGGACATCTGAATGTCTTCTCTGGAGAAATGTCTATTTAGGTTTTCTGCCCATTTTTTGATTGGGATTTCATTTTTATTCTTTTTAATTGAGCTGTATGAGCTGTTTGTATATTATGGAAATTAAGCCCTTCTCAGTCACATTGTTTGCAAATATTTTCTCCTGGTCCACAGATTGTCTTTTTGTTTCGTTTATGGTTTCCTTTGCTATGCAAAGTTTGATTAGGTCCCATTTGTTTGTTTTTGCTTTTATTTCTTTTTCCTCGGGAGACTGACCTAAGAAAACACTGCTATGACTTATGTCAGAGAGTGTTTTGCCTATGCTCTCTTCTAGGAGTTATATGGTGTCTTACATTTAAGTCTTTAAGCCATTTTGAATTTATTTTTGTGTACGGTATGAGGGCATGTTCTAACTTCACTGATTACATGCAGCTGTCCAGCTTTCCCAACACCACTTGCTGAAGAGACTGTCTTTTCTCCATTGTATATTCTCACCTCCTTTGTCGAAGATTAATTGCCCATAGGTGTTTGGGTTTATTTCTGGACTCTCTATTCTGTTCCATTGAGCTATGTGTCTGTTTTTGTACCAATACAATGCTGTTTTGATTACTGTAGCTTTGTAGTATTGTCTGAAGTCTGGAAGGGTTAGGCCTCTAGCTTTGTTCTTTTTTCTCAGGATTGCTTTCACAATTCTGGGTCTTTTGTGGTTCCCTGTAAATTTTAGGATTATCTGTTCTAGCTCTGTGAAAAATGTCATGGGTAATCTGATAGAGATCACATTAAATCTGTAGATTGCTTTGGGTAGTATGGCCATTTTTACAATATTAATTCTTTGCAATTTGCCTTTTTACCTTATCAAGGTATCATGGAGATATATCTATGGTTGTATATAGAGCTCTACCTCATTCTTTTCACTTGCTACATAGCAGCATTTAGGTTCTTGCTACATTTAAGTTCTTCAAATATTTTGCTAGTACAAACCATACTACAATGAACATCCTCACAAATGAGAAGTTTTCCAGGATAGAGGATCTCAGAATATATTCATTAAGTGCATAATTTATTGAATGTCTCCTACTTGATGGTCAAAAAGGAATAAACTATCTCTGCATGATTTAGCAAACTAACTACATTTGATGGCTCTTTCTTTGTTATGAATTTTCTTATGTTGTTTGAGGCTTGAATTCTGAGGAAAAGCCTTCCCACATTCATTACATTCATAAGGTTTTTCTCCTGTATGGATTTTCTGATGTTCAGCAAGGCCAGAGCTATGCCTGAAGGATTTCCCACATTTCTTACAGCAATGGGGCTTTTCTCCAGTAAGAATTCTCTGATGTTCAGTAAGGGCTGAGTTCTTGCTAAAGGCTTTCCCACAGTCATTACATTGATGTAATGGGGTTTATTGATGGGGTTTATTTCCACTATGAGTTTTCTGATGTCCAGCAAAGGATGAGCTATACCTGATTTTCCACATTTACTACAGAGATAAGGTTTCTCTCCTGTATGCATTCTTTGATGACTAACATGACTTGAGCTCTTCCTAAATAAAGCATTTTCCACATTCATTACACTGACACTGTTTCTCACCAGTATGTATTCTCTGATGTTACAAGACAGCTGAGTTATCCCTGAAAGTTTTCCCACATTCATTATATTTAAATGGCTTCTCTCCACTATGTATTTTCACATAATGAGCAAGGCCTGAATTCTGAGCAAAGGCTTTCCCACAATCATTATATTTGTAGGGTTTCTAACCAGTATGAAGTCTCTGGTGACTTAAAAGAATAGAATTATTTCTGAAAATTTTCCACATTCATTGCATTTATGGAGTTTCTCTCTAGAATGAATTTTCTGATGATTAACAAATGTTGACTGCTTCTTGAGGAAATTTCCCACATTTAACACATTTGAAACATTTCTTGCCTATGTAAATTTTATGATGATTTAAAAGGGATGAGCTGCTCATAAAGGCTATCCCACATTCTTTACATTTATGGGGTTTCTCAGCAGTACGATTTCTCTGGTGGCTAATACAGGAGGAATTATATTTGAAGACTGTCCCACATTCCTTGCATTTATAGTGTGTCTTCTCTATGCAACTTCTGCCTTCCCAATCCAGGCCTCTTTCCATCATGACACTTTTTGTTTGTTCTCCCAAATCAGATCTCTCAGAAGTATTTTGCTGTAGGGCTGACATCTTTGTTTCAAATATGTACTCCTGAACTGAAAAAAAATTTTTTAATTCAAATGTTCTCTATGTTGAAATACTGAAAATGAGAGCTGCACGTGGATAAGAATAACATTCTATTCTATACAACTAAAGGTTATGTAAAATTAATTCATCCCACTTGTGATTCTTGCTAAGAAAAGATGGCAAGACTAAAGATGGGAGAAGTAAATAGGATCTAAGGAAATAGAAGTTATAAATATTGTGTTTGAAGAATGCAAGGAGCATCTAATAAGTTGGTAAGTTAGGAAGGTAACACAGGCAACACCAAAAAAGAAAAAAAGATAAAAATTTGAGGATAAACACAACTTTGGGGAGAAAACCAAGTATCACAAAGCAAGCCAGGATTACTAGGACAGACTCCTATAGGGTGGTACATTTGAGAACATTGTAATATAACACTGTACATCTCCAAGAATTTGAGAATAACATTCCTCTGTGAGAATTTAGCAGAGAACCAACATTTAATGGCTCAGAGATAAAGATATATACATACACACACATACACATGTATTTATATTTTTATTTTTATATACATTTATATTTATTAGCTTGAAGAGAAATTCCATTCATCAGATACTAGAGCTAAGACTTATGTTTTTAAATGCAAAATTGGAGGTGAAGTCTGGTAATAAACAGCCCAGATGCTTCAAATGGCCTTTGATGGGATATGTATTTAATGTGTAATGATTAAGCTAGAGAAAATTTCAAGATTCTGATTGTAAAGGTAAGTGGAAGCAAATCAGTCATATGAAGAGAAAGGCACCCTTATGGATTCATGTTCTGTGACAAAGGTAACTTTGCAGAGCACCGGTGAAAAGGAGACTACACTGGCATATTGGGGGGAGGGAGGAGTAAACATGAACCCTATCTCATACCATGCACAAAAATCAATTCTAACAGGATGGCAAATGTAAAAGACATTCAATAAAGCCTCTAAAAGTTAACACAGAAGAGTATCTTTATAAACTTGAGGAAAGGAAAGATTTATTAAACAGTACACAAAACATAATGACAATAAAGGAAAAGATTAATAAAATAGAGCTCATTAAAATTAAAACCCCTATTCATCAAAAGGCCACTGTTAGTGAAAAGCAAACCACAGAGAGAAGGGCAATACAACATATATAATCAACAAAGAGTTTTTTTTAGTAGACACTCCATAAAAGATGACATATAATGGCCAATACACATTTGAAATGTCCTCCTCCTCATTAGATATCAGGGATATGGATATTAAGACAAAATGAGGGACTTCCCTGGTAGCACAGTGGTTAAGAATCTGCCTGTCAATGCAGGGGACATGGGTTCAAGCCCGGGTCTGGGAAGATCTCACATGCTGTGAAGCAACTAAGCCCGTGCACCACAACTACTAAGCCTGTGCTCTAGAGCCTGCGAGCCACAACTACTGAAGCCTGCGCGCCTAGAGCCCATGCTCTGCAACAAGAGAAGCCACTGCCATGAGAAGCCCATGCACCGCAACAAAGAGTAGCCCCCGCTCTCTGCAACTAGAGAAAGCCCGCGCGCAGCAACAAAGACCCAACACAGCCATAAATAAATAAATAAATAAAAGTAAAATAAAATTCTAAAAAAAAAAGAAATACACTATGAGATACACGATACACCCAAAGAACAATTAACTTCAAAGGACTGACAATATTAAGTGTTGACAAGGATACGGAACAATGAGTACTCTCACACACTGATGATGGAAATATAAATAGGTACAAAACTTTGAAAAACTATTTGGCATTATGTACTAAAGCTGAATATATGCATATGCTATAAACTAGAAATCCCACCCCAAAAGAAATGTATCCACGTATGAACCAAGCAATAACATATATGAAACGTTCATACCATTTGTAATTCTCAAAAGCTAGAAACATCCCAAATATCCATCCAAAATATGAGATAATGAAATACTCTATTGCAGTAGTTTTAAAAGCCTGGTCTCCAGATCAGTCACAACAGCATCAACATCACCTAAGAACTTGTAGAGATTTTCAGTCCACATTTCAGACCTAATGAATAGGAAGTGCTGAGGGTGGGGCCTAGCAATTATGTTTAAACATGCATTCGAATGATCCACAGGAAGGACAATGCATGAAAATGAATGAATCTCACAAAATGTTATGCATAAAAAGCCACATCAAAAAAATATATAGTTCCATTCATATAAAGTTAAAAAAACAGGCCAAAATAAATACAGTTTTAGTTCAGGGGCAGGAGGAGAGTGTGGCTAATGATTGGAAGGGATCAGGTATGATTTAGTAGAGTACTGCCAGTGTTCTCTTTCTTGAGCTGAGTGCAGGTTACATGAATATTCATTTCAAAAATACCAATTTAGACCATATTTTTATAAAATCTACTCTTCTATATATGTGTTAAATTTTAAAAAGGTTTTAAGAAAGAAAAAGGAAGGTTAGCTTATGACTCTCTTAATATTTTGATCAGAGAAATCAAATTGCAAAATATCTAAAAAATTATGACAATAAAAACTACAATACAACCAAAACACTACACAAACAGAAGTTTACAGCTTTAAATATTTATATTACATAAATAAGAAGAAAAATCAATGAATTAATTAATCAACTATAAAAGGTTAGAAAAAGTAAATAAACCTAAGGGAAAAAAAAGAAAAAGGAGTTAAAGATTAAAATCAGAAAACAGTAACACTAGTAAATACATCTAAGAGTCTATAAAAAGTAAAACAAGCTAATGAAGGAGGGAAAATGGAAAAAAAAAACAAATAAATAATGTAAATCATAAGAAAGTAACCATGAACATATAGGATAAAAGTAACCGTAAATGTAAAGGATATATGTAGAATCATAAAAGTCTACTTTGTTCAATACTATGCAGATAAATTTAAAACTTTAATTACTGGATATTTTTTAGGAAAATGTAAATTACCAAAACTGTTTCAAGAGAGAGCAAAAATCTAGTTGGCCAAGTTACTATATAAGAGAGAATACTGCTAAAGAATTACCCCCCAATTCCTCTCCCCTGCTCCCTACCACACAAAACAAGTTAAAAAAAAAAAAAACACCCAAACCTTCAGGGAACCAGTTATCATGTGAATTAAATTATAACGAAGAATGAAAATAGGAAGGATCAAAAATTTTCACAAAAATTATTATAAAATTTAAATCAAAACTCAATGAAAATGGCCCAATGAAAAAGAAAAATATAAAAAATTTCTTGTAAGTATCAATGCAAAAACTTAAATAAAACATTAGCAAAGAGTATCATCTACTGACATGTTAAAAGAATAATGTAATATGCCATGACCAAGTGGGGTTCTACTAAGAATGCCAAGTCATTAAGAGAATTAAGAATAAAATGTACCATATTAACAACGAAAAGGGAAAAGACAGATGTCATCTCCATATATGTTGAAAAGGCATTTGATAAAATTCAATATCTATGCTGAATTTAAAAGAACAAAAATTTCTTAATAAAAGACATGGATTAAATACTTCCTTGTATAATAACATATATCTATCACAACCCAATACCAAAATTTAAACAGAAAGATTAAAGAATAAGGAAGACTGAGTTACTACTGTTACTCTATAAAGAATCTACACAAGCACTTAGGGGGGAAATGTTCAACATAGTAAAAACAAATGGAATTACTGAAAAGCATTAAAACACACACACACACACACACACACACACACACACACACACACAAAATTCCAGTTATAAAATAAGTCATGGCAACTCTAGCTAATAACACTGTAGTGCATATCTGTAAGTTGCTAAGACAGTAAACCTAACAACTTCTCATCACAAGAAAAATAATTTTTGTAACTATGTATGGTGACAGATGTTAACTAGACATATTATGGTGATCCTTTCCCAATATATTAAATCATTACATTGTACACCTGAAACTAATATAATGTTATATGTCTATTATATTTCAATTTTAAAAAAGAATAGTTTAGAGGTCTAAAGGAAAAAAAAAACAGTTTAAGCAAGATTATGCATCACTGGTATTTTCCATGAAACACAATTATAAAAGTTTTCCTGAAGATGATATAAGAAAAATGACAATTCACGTTTTAAAAGAAGGATACACATTTTAGGTGAGAGAAATATCCATGTTTAAAGATTCAGAACTGAACAATGACATGGAGAAAGTGACATACATAAATTTATGCAAAGTATACACAGAAAAAAATGAGAACCAAGAGCAAATGATAACAGAGAAAAGAAATAAAAGAAGACCAGAGGGAAAGGGAAGAAAGTGCTTCCCTATCAGTTTCTTTGCCAAAAATAGTAATCACCTGTCAGGAAAATATGCTTATAACTGGAATCTGCCACTGTCCCACTGTATGACCAGGGATATGGATATTAAAACTAGAAAGGGTTAAATAGCCATTCGTCTAGCTAACCATAGGAGAATTTGGAAGACACTGAGAATGGACAGAAGGTAGAAACAAAGTGTAGCCTGACAAGTGCCTGAAAATGGGGAGGGAAACAACACATAAAGAGACTGATTTCAGGGTGTGAAGTCAGAGGCCGGAGGCCCTTGTGAAAGGAGCAGGAGTAGAAAGAATGAGAAAAATGGCAAGTCATTTGACATGAGGATGACGTTAAAAAGAGGCAACTAGTGTCAACTGCCACAGCCCTTCTGCATGGACGTGGACTCTCTAAGATGAGCCTTCTGACCAAGAACTTCCTCCTCACTGTTCTGTGTGCTGAGCTCTGGACTCACTCACCTGTATAGGTACCTGATGGAACCCCTTATACTTCCATCCATGGCTCTTCCATCCAACTGGGTTATTAGCTTGGGTTTGGAAGAGAGAAGCCCTGTTCACAGAGAAAGAAAAGGAACATGACTGTGGTTATGAGCACAAGGAGTTATCCCAAATCTCAGTCTCAACTTGGGGGTCTACACAGAGCATGGATATGTCAGGAAGGCCTAGAGGGTGGTATCAAGGACATCCAAATCAGTCACAGAAATGAAGGAGTGGAAGTCAATTAGAAAACCAGGCCTCTTTGAGGACAGGAAACTCCTATTGTTGGTGGCAGATGAATGGTGACATGCAAAATTTAGAGAACTGGGCTAGACTGCACACAAAGCTGCCCATCTTAAACTCTGTATGGCTCTGACCTTTCTGACTGAAAGGAGCATGAACTCCAGCCTCTAAGCCCATGGTAAAAACAAACAAACAAACAAAAACCTCCCATTTTAAGAGTTTAAATACCCCCAAATCATTAACGCTGTGAAAATGCACAGTTGCCCAGCAGACCAATTTTGAGTTAAAGAGAAAATAATCCTTACCCACAAACACCAGATTCCCATAGTTCTCCAGTATCACATCCCTGTACAGGGCCCGCTGAGCAGCATCCGGGTGTCTCCCTTCAATCTGGGTAAAGGCCACAGCCACATCCCCAAATGTCAGTGATCCCTGCAAAATCAAACCCAATTCCGTTTACCCAGGAACCGTTGACTCCCTTGCCCCTGAGGTAGGGAGCCAGGAAGGCCTCACTGGAGAAGGAAGGCAGGACATTCAAAGTCAGCTTCCGATAGCTCAGATTGTTTATGAGGAGAAAAGTGGGACACAGTTAACGAAAGGACCAACGAGGAACGTATATGACATCCTTGGAAAGCAGACTTGTTTCAGAGGAACGAAATATTAAAAGATAAGAGGCTGCAAAGTGAAGTGATTCGTGACCCCTCATACTTCAATCACACTGCCCTCCTCGTGTTCTTCCAATATGCCTATCATGCTCGTTCCTCCAGGCCTGGTGTTTGCTCATCCCTCACTTAGTAGGGATGAAGTGAAATTGCTTAAATGTCACTTCGTCAGAAAGTTCTTTAATCTTCTCCCATCTTCTACTACTTTCTATCCCATGACCCACTTTATTTTTTTTTTTCCACAGGGTTTCTCACTGCCAGGCAGGAGAGGTTTAGATTTATGGTCAGTACACTCTATAATGAGAGCTCCAGGAGGGCAGGGACCACTTGGGTCACTGCTATCTCCCCAGCCTAAAACACTGCCTGACACATGGGCATGTTCAAGGATGTGTCATTCAACAAATGAATAGAAACACTGAAAGACATGCAAAATGATACTGGCTTTATCCTAGAATTTACAGCGATAAATATGTATTTGTTAATTGCCATTCATAGCAATAACAACCTAATATGTACCAGGCACAGTGCTGAGCCCTAAGACATACAACATCTCTCTGTATTTCCACTAGAAATGTATAAAGTGTAAGGAACAGCACCAAGAAACGGAGGAGAGCTTAAGCAAGTTTAATTTGGGACCGCTCCTGGGTGAGATTCACTGGTCCGAGAGAAAGAGGCCAGAGAAGTTGCGCCCGGGGGAGGGTTTGGGCAGAATTTATAGGGGAAGAAGGGAAAGGGGTGTGGTGAATCCGGAAGGGCGCAGGTTATTCCTTATTTGGTGGTCTCTTCGGGTATCGTGGCAATATCTGGTGCCGGTTGCATCAGTCTTGGGACCGTTAGTTCCGCCCCTCGAAAGGCGGGAAGACTGGGCTGGGTGGAAAGTTCCCAGGTCAGTTCCTGGAAATGGGTGGTCCGGAAAATCCCCAGGTCAGTTCCTGGAACTGGGTGGTCCGGGAAGTCTCGGTCTGATGCAACCTGTGAGTCTGACTGCGTTCCCCTGCCTCAGGCCAGTTGGCCTTACATAAAGTATATCTATTTTACAGCTAAGAATACTAAGGCTCAGAGAGTTGAAAGAACTTGCTCAAGGTCACAAGCTGGTTGAGTACACAATATCAAAAAGGAGCTATAAAAAGTGGTAATGAAACTATGGAGCAAACTAGAAGAAATAGCTACGGCATATTAAAAGGAAAAAATGGGTAAGCCTAAAAAATACACATGCAAAGGTGTTTCAAATGAAATAATTTGATTCACTAAGGTGATAGGAATATGGGTAATCTTTAATTTTTAAAAATTTTTGTTACTCTTAGTTTGCATAATAAATACTCAACTATTTACTACTTCCTTCAAAATGTTCATTACCTCCTGTCAACTTCTCAAAGTCCTTCAAAACCCAGTTTTCTCCAGGATTAAGGCAAATTCCAACCTGGCATTCTAGACACTGAACGTTTCCAACTTTCTCTGGGGCTAGCTCATTCATGGTTCAGATGTAACAGCTTCACTCATGTTGCAGCGCCTTCCCCTAGTCACCCCAAACTCTCCAAATATGCAAATTTCATTTATTCTTCAGTAAGAACCGTAATGATCACCACCACTACCACCACCCCACCCTAAAGACTCCTCTGACCCCTGAAGGTCAAGAGAGCACTACCATGGCTGTGTCATGTGTATCATTCATGCTTAACGTAAAGCCTGTTACATCTTTTTATGCTACGTGTCTGTTTTTCCATTATCTCTGAGTTAGCAATGTCTTTGAGATAACAGCTGTACCTTATTACAAAGTATGTTTCACTTTCTAGCACTCTAGAAAGCATGGGTACCAACAATCTATTTGGTGAATGACTCTGTAATGGGTAGAGAGAAGGACATGAAGGGATGACAGTGGGGAGAGGGGCCCCGTCTCTGTAGAGCTACACCACTCCAGGATTGGCTCAGGCAGCTTGGTCCACATGTTAGACCCAAACGGTCTCCGAGGGATTCCAACTCGCCCAAGAACCGCCAAGAGTCGAGAGCCGTTGCAACACGAAGTATGGCTAACAGACCATATTACATCTCCAATTTGGGAAACTACCTGCCAGGTTAAACGCTGGGGCAGGTGAGGACTAAAATTACTCACAGTCAGTAGGGAGGTTTTATTCACTCATAGGGCGGGTATATTTCATAATGATTGGGTAAATGGGGTGACCTTTAAGCTTATTGGCTTATGCATTCTTGCCTCAGCTGTACTTGTTTGTTCATCAGTTTGCGGTTAGGGCATGTCCTGTATTTCAAGCCTATTTCTCAGAACTATTATTTCTTGAGCCCCCTTTTTCTCGGAACTGTTTTTGCCCAAAGGGATATTTCAGTATCTTACTCACCAGCTGGAAAGTCCAGAAAGGTTTGGGTATTGATAGGGAAATAGGGGTGTGGATATAGTTGGGGCCCTTCACATACACTGGTCAGAGCATTTTCCAAACAAGAGGCATAAACCCAACTTCATTCTGAAACAACAGAGATTTCTCAGGAAAAGGAAAAATCAAACTTACCTGGATCTGGGTTCTTGGTAGTCTTGGGGCCGTCTGTCCCGTGAACTGTTCTCCCAGGCAAGGACAAAGAATCTTGACTACGCCAACCTGGGAAGAAGAAAGGAAATATGAGGAAGTCCCTCCATGTTCGGTACTAGCTAGAACTCGCTCTCTGCACATTGAACGAGAACAGTCCGCCACCCTTCCTACTCCCCACAAAGGTCGAGAGGTGAAGGTGGTTGAGCTCAGGAAGAAAGGGCACGGAACGCCTGCCTGGAGTCCGGCCTTGCAGCAAGCTCCAGGCCAAGCTCTGACTGTGAGTCAGTCAGGCAGGCACCTTCGCCAAAACATGCGGAAAGTCTCGTCGGAGACTCAATCCCTGGGTCTCAGCGCAAGCCTTTAAACCTTCTGGGACAGCACGCCTCCTGGGGTTGGGGCCCCGCTCACATCTGCCCGCCCCTCCTAGCCCGCTCTTTCCTCAACTTGCCCCTCGGGGTAAGGAGGAGCTCACCAGGTCTTTGTGCCCCAGTCCGGCGGCGGCCGTTCACGACCTAGCTGGGAGGGTTGGGCCAGAAAGCCGCGCACGCTGAGGAGCCGTGACCACCCTCACTGTATTCACTGAAGAGACACAGGTGCAAGCCGAGCACGCCGGTGCCGCGCTCTACTCAAACGGAGGCGGGCGGGGACCGGAAACGGAAGTGACCGCGGAGGCCTCTGGGAAATGTAGTCTTGGATACAGTCCGGCGTCTTAGGTTCTTCATCCTATATGTGCACGTTGGCATCACCTGGAGAGACCGAAAAATTAATTGCGCCTTGGTCCCAACTCCACAGAATTTGCGTTAATGCTCTGGGTGTGGTCCCGGCATCGGACCACACCCAGAGCTCCCAAACGATTTTAATATTCAGCCAAGATTGGCACCCACTGCTAGAAACTGATTTGGATCTGAAAAACATGTTTTAGGTTACTTTGGGGAGCTATTTATGGTTTGTTCATTTGTTTGTTTCCAAGTAATCCTGTTTTACTTTCAAACAAAGAAAAAGCATGTTAGAAAAGTATAGCACCCAGAACATTAAAAATTAGTTTCTCACCATTAACTGACACAGAAGATGGAACAAGATTGAATCAGTTTTAACAAATGTATTATTAAAAAATTCTACTTATGGGCTTCCCTGGTGGCGCAGTGGTTGAGAGTCTGCCTGCCGATGCAGGGGACACGGGTTCGTGCCCCGGTCCGGGAAGATCCCATATGCCGCAGAGCGGCTGGGCCCGTGAGCCATGGCCGCTGAGCCTGCGCGTCCGGAGCCTGTGCTCCGCAACGGGAGAGGCCACAACAGTGAGAGGCCCGCGTACTGCAAAAAAAAAAAAAAAATTCTACTTATAAAATCCAGCAGTTTGACAGCTTAGGAAGGAAAAATATATCTTTCATTCAATTAGGACTTTTCATTTAAAAGAAAAGTCCTCTGAATGGAGCATTTATTCACCAACCAAACAATGATTAACCAATGCCCCAGTATGTGCCACTCACTTTTCTAGATGCTAAGGATAAAGCAGTTGTCAAGCACTCCCTCCTTCACCAAACTTTAGTCAGGATCCTGCGAATCCTCTTCTCCTCTAGACCTTGTCTTTGGCCTGCTGAATCCAATTTTAGTAAAGAATCCTGTGAAGCCAGTTCATCAAAAATTCTCCCACCCTTCGTATCTAATCAAGTTCCTTTCTACCTCCCCTTGATAACCTAACCAATTTCTTAGTAATTTTCCATTTACTCCCTCACCCTGCCAGTTGGCTATAAATCCCCACTTGTCCCTGTTGTACTGGGGGTAAGTTCAAGCTCTCTCTCTACTGCAGTAGGCTTGAATAGAGTCTTCTTTGCAGGTTTCAACAAGTGTCAGAATAATTTCTCTTTAACACAGTGAAAAAATAATGTTCCTCCCCTCAAAGACCTTACATTCAAATAGGGGGCAGGAAGAGAGAGATTAAACAAAAGCAAGGTAAGGAGATGGGAGGAGGATTCTTATTCAATACAGAGCTGTATGAACTGCCCTCTTTGATAAGAGATCATACAAGCAGAGTCCGAAGGAAGTAAGGTAACAAGAAGGAGTGTATCTGTGGGAAGTCTGGTCCAGGCAGAGGAAACAGTAGATGCAAAGCCACTACAGAGAGCGTGCTTGGTTTATTTGAGGAACAGAAACAGGTCAATGAGGTTGGAATACTAAAGACATAAGAAAAAACCAGATCATGTTTGTGATGACTAATTTCATGTGTCACCTTGACTGAGCTAAGGGATGCTCAGATAGCTTATAAAATATTATTTCTGGGGGCTTCCCTGGTGGCGCAGTGGTTGAGAGCCCGCCTCCCGATGCAGACCTATGAGGGTGTTTCCAGAAGAGATTAATATATGAATGGTGAACTGAGTAAAGCAGACTGCTCTCCTCAGTGTGGGTGGGCAACATCCAATCTACTGAGAGTCTGAATAGAATTTAAAAAGCAGAGGAAGGGAGATTGGTCTCTCCACTTGAGCTAAGACATCTATCTTCTCCTGCCCTCAGACCTTCAAATTTGGTCTCTCCACTTGAGCTAAGACATCCATCTTCTCCTGCCCTCAGACCTTCAGATGCTGGGACTTACGTCAGCATATCATTCCTCCCTTCTCAGGCCTTCGACCTCCAACTGGGAGTTATGCCATTGGCTCCCCTAATTCTCAGGCCATCAGATACAGACTGAACCACACCACTGGCTTTCCTAGTTCTCCAGCCTGCAGACATCAGATCATTGGACTTCTAAGTCTCCATAACCACAGGAGCCAATTAATAAATTAAATACACACAGTATTGGTTCTGTTTCTCTAGAGAACTCTGCTTAATACAATGTTGGTCCTTTCAGTCCTCTATAAAGACACTGGCTCTTATTTCAACTGAAATAAGAAGCCATCAGAATGTGGAGAAATCAGAATCCTCACTGGTTGTTAGTAGGGTCATAAAATAGTGCAGTCACTTTGGAAAATGCCTGGCAGTTCCTCAAAATGATAAATATGGAGTTACCATATCACTCCGCGATTCCATTCCTAGATACCTAACAAAGAACAATGAAAATATACATCCACACAAAAATTTGTATATAAGTGTACATAGCAGTGTTATTCATTAGAGCTAAAACTGGAAACAACACAAATGTACAACAACCGGTGAATGGATAAACAAAATATGGTATATCCAAACAACGGAATAATATTTGGCAATAAAGTTAATGA
Source organism: Neophocaena asiaeorientalis asiaeorientalis (assembly GCF_003031525.2). Lineage (NCBI taxonomy): Eukaryota > Metazoa > Chordata > Mammalia > Artiodactyla > Phocoenidae > Neophocaena > Neophocaena asiaeorientalis. The sequence continues at coordinate 3,390,128 of NW_020172627.1, forward strand.
AGTACCGATACATGCTACATAATCAATGAACTTTGAAAATATAATCCTAAGTGAAAGAAGACAGTCACAAAATATAACATACTGTATGATTCGACTTATCTGAAATGTCCAAAATGTCAAATTCCATAGAGACAAAAATAGATAAATGGTTGCTAGCAGATGGAGGAAAGGAGGAATGGAGAGATACTATTGCTGGGTATGGAGCTTCTTTTGGGAGTAATGAAATGTTGTAAAATTAGATAATAATTATATTAGTTTCCTAGGGCTGCTGTAACAAAATGCCACAAACTTAAACAATAGAAATTAATTTTGTCACACTTTTGGAGGCCCAACGTGTCAGCAGGGTTGGTTCCTCCTCAGACTTTGGGTAGAAGCCTTCCTTGACTCTTCCTAGGTTCTGGCGGTTGCCATCAATCCTTGGCTTACATTCTCCCTGTGTGTCTCTGTCTTTATGTGGTACTTCCTCTTATAAGGACAGCTAGTTATATTGGATTAGAGCCCAACCTAACAACCTCATCTTAACTTGATTACATCTGCAACAACCCGACTTCAAATAAGGTCACATTTTGGAGTACTGGGGGTTAGAACGTCAACGTATGAAGGCGGGTGGGAACACAATTCAACTCATAAAATTTAGCTTTGTGTTTTGTTCCTTAATGTTTTGCCTTTAATACTCTGTAATGTATTCTTTACAGTTCACATCTTATGAGATAGTATCTAAGTTTGTCTCAAATGGATAGATAACTTTTCAGCACCATTCATTGAAAAGTCTTTTTGTTCCTCCACTAAATTGAAATGCCATCATTACCTTATGTCACACTATACAGTCTCCTAAACAAAAGTTGTGGGGATTTCTTAACCTGTGGTGTTTTCTAGAAGCAAAGGGCTCAGATAAAGTTCAACACTCTTACTATTAATAAGGAGTGGTTAAATATATTATAGTAAATCCATATGACAAAATACTAGGCAACCATTAAAAATATCAACATAGGGCTTCCCTGGTGGTGCAGTGGTTGAGAGTCCGCCTGCCGATGCAGGGGACGCGGGTTCGTGCCCCGGTCCGGGAAGATCCCATGTGCCGCAGAGTGGCTGGGCCCGTGAGCCATGGCCGCTGGGCCTGCACGTCGGGAGCCTGTGCTCCGCGGTGGGAGAGGCCACAACAGTGAGAGGCCCGCGTACCGAAAAAAAAAAAAAAAACTCTAAAAAAAAAATCAACATAGATATAGACATATGTTACATAAATGTGCTGACAAAATATTGTTGAGTGAAAAAATCAGTTTCCAAGACAGCCTGTATAGTTTAATTCCACATACTACCTCACATAATAATGAGAAATGCCAGAAAAGTACTCAGCAAAGATCTCCTGCAAGATGTGACTCAACCTATGCGAAGTCCTGTGATAAACCTTCTATTTGAATTATCTCTTTTAATCCTCAAAGCAACCCTATGAGGTAGGTACTATTACTATCCTCAATAGCAAAAACTTTTTGTTATAGAAATTTCAAATTATACACAACATAGAATAATACGAGCCACTATGTATCCATAACCTAGATTCAATAAATATCAAGATCCTGCCCATTTTCTTTTATCTATCAATCTCCCCTCCCTTTTGGTATTCTGGGAAAACTGGACAGCTACATGTAAAAGGACAAAATTAGAACACTCCCTAACACCTTATGCAAAAATAAACTCAAAATGGATTAAAGACCTAAATGTAAGGCCAGACACTATAAAACTCTTAGAGGAAACCATAGGCAGAACACTCTTTGACATAAATCACAGCAACATCTTTTTGACCCACCTCTTAGAGTAATGAAAATAAAAACAGAAATAAACAAATGGGACCTAATGAAACTTCAAAGCTTTTGCACAGCAAAGGAAACCATAAACAAGACAAAAAGACAACCCTCAGAATGGGAGAAAATATTTGCAAGTGAAACAACTGACAAAGGATCAATCTCCAAAATATACAAGCAGCTCATACAGCTCAATATCAAAAAAACAAACAATCCAATCAAAAAATGGGCAGAAGACCTAAACAGACATTTCTCCAAAGAAGACATGCATATGGCCAACAAACACATGAAAAGATGTTCAACATCACTAATCATTACAGAAATGCAAATCAAAACTATAATAAGGTATCACCTCACACCGGTCAGAATGGCTGGCCATCATCAAAAAATCTACAAACAGGGGCTTCCCTGATGGCGCAATGGTTAAGAATCCGCCTGCCAATGCAGGAGACCTGGGTTCGAGCCCTGGTCCGGTAAGATCCCACATGCCGCGGAGCAACTAAGCCCATGTGCCACAACTACTGAGCCTGTGCTCTAGAGCCTTTGAGCCACAGCTACTGAAGCCCGTGTGGCTAGAGCCTGTGCTCCGCAACAAGAGAAGCCACTGCAATGAGAAGCCCACGCACCGCAATGAAGCGTAGCCCCTGCTCGCCGCAACTAGAGAAAGCCTGCGCACAGCAACGAAGACCCAATGCAGCCAAAAATAAATAAATAAATTTATATATATTTTTTAAATCTACAAACAATAAATGCTGGAGAGGGTGTGGAGCAAAGGGAACCCTCCTGCACTGTTGGTGAGAATGTCAATTGATACAGCCACTATGGGAAACAGTATGGATGTTCCTTAAAAAACTAAAAATACAACTACCATATAACCCAACAATCCCACTACTGGGCATATACCCAGAGAAAACCATAATTCAAAAAACCACATGCACCCCAATATGCATAGCAACACTATTTATAATAGCCAGGACATGGAAGCAACCTAAATGTCCGTCAACAGAGGAATGGATAAAGATGTGGTACATATATACAATGGAATATTACTCAGCCATAAAAAGGAATGAAATTGGGTCATTTGTAAAGACATGGATGGACCTAGAGAGTATCATACAGAGTGAAGTCAGAAAGAGAAAAGCAAATATTGTATAATAACGCATATACTGGACTCTAGAAAAATGGTATAGATGATCTTATCTGCAAAGCAGAAATAGAGACACAGACATAGAGAACAAATGTATGGATACCAAGGGGAAAGGGGTGGGGCAGGAGGAATTGGGAGACTGGGATTGACACATATACATTATTGATACTATGTATAAAATAGACAACTGATGGAAACATACTATATAGCACAGGGAACTCTACCTAATGCACTGTGGTGACCTAAATGGGAGGCAAGTCCAAAAGGGAGGGGATTTCTGTATGTGTATGGCTGATTCATTTCGTTGTGCAGTGGAGGCTAACACAACATTGTAAAGCAACCATACTCCAATAGAAATTAATTTTTAAAAGTTTAAAATCTTTTTTTAATTTAAAAATTAAATAAAATTAAATAAAAATAAATTTCAAAATATACACAACATAGAATAATACAACAAGCTTCTAGGTATCCATAACCCAGATTCAACAAATATCAAGATTATGCCAATTTTCTTCTTTTTTTAAAATTTTATTTATTTTATTTTTGGCTGCTTTGGGTCTTTGTTGCTGCACACAGGCTTTATCTAGTTGCAGCTAGAGGGGGCTACTCTTTGTTGTGGTGTGCGGGCTTCTCATTGCGGCGGCTTCTCTTGTTGCAGAACACGGCTCTAGGCGCATGGGCTTCAGTAGTTGTGGCACGCAGGCTCAGTAGTTGTGGCTCACAGGCTCTAGAGTGCAGGCTCAGTAGTTGTGGCACACGGGCTTAGCTGCTCTGCAGCATGTGGGATCTTCCCAGACCAGGGATTGAACCCGTTCCCCTGCATTGGCAGGCGGATTCTTAACCACTGGGCCACCAGGGAAGTCCCGTGCCCATTTTCTTTTATCTATCAATCTCCCCTCCCTTTTGGTATTCTGGATTTTTTTTTTTTATTTGGACATGCCACGCAGCACATGGGATCTTAGTTCCCCAACTAGGGATCGAAGCCGCACCCCCTGCAGTGGAAGTGCAGAGTCTTAACCACTGGACCGCTGGTGAAGTCCTGGTTTTCTGGCTTATTTAATAATGAGGTATACACCTGACTCAAGGCATTTTATTTTATTTTTTACATTGTACCATTGTCACACTGTAAAAAAAATAAATACTTTGAGAGACTGAATATGCAAATGGACAACAGCAAGACCACATAAAAAACAATCTGCAGGGCTTCCCTGGTGGCGCAGTGGTTGAGAGTCCGCCTGCCGATGCAGGGGACGCGGGTTCGTGCCCCGGTCCGGGAGGATCCCACATGCCACGGAGCGGCTGGGCCTGTGAGCCATTGCCGCTGAGCCTGTGCATCCGGAGCCTGTGCTCCGCAACGGGAGAGGCCACAACAGTTAGAAGCCCGCGTACCAAAAAAAAAAAAAAAAAAACAATCTGCAGCAACCAGCCCAGAAAACCAACCCATTACCTACAGTAACTAGCCCACGAAATCAGCCTGCTGTAAGTCAGACTTGTAAGAAGTCAGGTCACCATCTCTAGCACAATCAGTCCAGGAAGCCAAACTATCCATCACCCCCAAAATGTCTGGTCTTGATTAATAACTGTGAGTATCCCTAATTTTTGTGCCCACTTCCAACTTAGGACCAACCAAAGAAAACCAAATATACTCCCCAACCAATCACATAAGATGCCCTCTTGTAGTCAGCCCCCTCTAGTTTCCTTTCGCCAACAACCTGCAAACAGGGTGTACCTGAAGCCATTTCCCTCTTTTACACTCTAAAGCCTTCCGACTCAGCTGCCTGCCTTTGAGTCTCTGCCAAAATGCAAATCATGGTGGCTGACTCCCTTGCCATTAGCTCCCTTGCCATTAGCAAGCTCTGAATAAACAGCCTTTGTTTATTCTCATTTGGTTGGTCATTTTCCCCACAAATTCTTTAATATCTAATATCCAGCCCATATTCAAATCTCCCTAAGTGCCTCACACATTTTTCTACCTGGTTTGTTTGAATCAGATAGGGGAGCACTTCAGGTTGGCCCTGGGTCCTTATGACATGATAGTAGTCATCTTTCACTCTCTGGAAGACAAGTTGTCTCAGGATAAAGCTATGCTTTGCCATGAAACAGCCATTTCTCCAGAGAGCCCTGGCTTCTTCAGTTTCCTGCAGTTTTGTGGATTCGTCCACAAACCGGAGCTTGTGGAGGAGCTTGTGGAACCTTAGCCATGTTTCAACAGTGTTCTCAGCTTCTTGCTGATGATTCCACTCAGAATGGGAAGCTAGGCTATTTGTTGGCAGTTTTGAGGTTCTGGGTTCCACGACCCTCACTATCTCAGCACAGCTGCTGAAACCTAGTGGTGGTTTGACCTGACCCATTCTGGAATTTGAGGGGAGACCCTGACTCTGGCTTTGTTAAAGATATTGTCCAGTGGGATGTTTCTCTGCTATACTGGTGACTCAGCCCATTTTTATGAGTGACTTGAGGAGATTCAAAAACTCTGCTGCCAGCAACATGGATGAACCCAGAGATTATCATACTAGGTGAAGTAAGTCAGAAAGACAAATACCATACGGTATCACTTACATGTGGAATCTAAAATATAACACACATGAACATATCTACAAAGCAAAAACAGACTCACAGACATAGAGAACAGATTTGTGTTTGCCAAGGGGGATGCAGGTTGGGGGAGGGATGGATTGGGAGTTTGGGGTTAGCAGATGCAAACTATTATATATAGAATGGAAAAACAACAAGGTCCTACTGTATAGCACAGGGAACTATATTCAGTATCCTGTGATAAACCATAATAGAAAAGAATATGAAAAAGAATATATATATATATGTTTACATATGTATAACTGAATCACTTTGCTGTACAGCAGAAATTAACAAAACTTTGTAAATTAACTATACTTCAATAAAATAAGATTTTAAAAAACTCTGCTGCCATAAGGATCTTTCCCTACTCCCCATTTTTTGTTGTTGTTGTTTTTGTTTGTTTGTTTGTTTTAGCAGATGAGGAAGGTTTAGAGAGGCTAAAAAATGTAGCCTCAGTTTGCTCACATGCAAAACAGTTAATAATCTCTGCTTGCTTACTTCCCAGGGCTGTTGTGAGAATTAACCGAGATAACGGAAATGAAAAGTCAGAGATTCAAGGAGAGGGACGCCGCAGACAGCAAGCGCAAGGGCAGACACACCTGGAGCAGGTGCAAAACATCCTCCGTGGTGCCTCGGTCTCCAAGGGCATGCCCCTAATGACTGCTGCCACCCGAACATCAATAATGAGAATGGTACAGCTAACTTATACTGCCCAGCACGGTGATAAGCACCATTCACACATTATTTTACGCAGTCCTCACCACAGCCTGAAAGGGGAGAGTATCGTAAGCCTAAAAGGGGAAAGTATCGTAAGCCTCATTTTATGGAGGAGGAATTCAGGGCTTAGTGACTCATACACTTGTTCACAAGGGTGCAGTTTTCTGTTGGCAGAACCTGTATTTAAACCCAGACTGTCTCATCCACAGCCCCTGCCTTCAGCTGCTCTGCTTTGGCTTCTGAAATGGAGAAGGTGGGAGTTTTCACTGAAGATGATGGAAAGACAGAGGACAGAGGACAGGATGAGCCAGAAGGGGCTGGTTAGGACTCTCCCTGTTGAAAGGTTTTGGGCAGCTAGCTGCAGAGCCTCTTTCTCTGAGGCAGGTGACTGAGTTGAAGGCAGGGCTTAGCACATCTTTTGGGTTAGCCTACAAGAGATCAATTACCCACTTAGAGTCTTTCAAGGAGTTCTTGGAAGCACACCCCTCCTCTAGGGTTGCCAGATAAAATGCAGCATGCCCAGTAACATCTGAATTTCAGGAAAACATTGCAGGGGACACATATTTTCTTAAAAACTATTCATTGTTTATCTGAAATTCAAATTTAGCTGGGCATACTGTATTTTCATTTGCTCAATCTGGCAACCCAACCCTCTTCACTCCATACAGATCTTTGTTTTAAAACATCTCTATTATCCTAATACAACATCTAAAAAGCCACAGTTTTTTGGTTTAAAGATTTCTAGATCTTTAGGGATATCCTACGATACATTTAACCTTGGACTGAGGGGACAACCTTTAAGTTGTTATCTACTCATTAGAGTCCTTAGTTGGCTATACCCAACATCTTTCAGAAAGTCAACGTGTGGAGTGTGAATAAAGGTGAGAAGCTCAGCAACAGCACACAATAAGGGAGAAGAGGATGGGAGAGAAGAGAGGATTCATAACACTGAAAACCACTGAAACCCTCCTCATCCCCAGTGCTAGTGGAGCCCTGCAGAGAAACATCGTTTCATGTGACAAGGTAGAAAGAATATACTCACTGAGTGGTTTCGAATGAGTAAGTGCAGGAATGATGCTGAGTTGCTCCTAGCAGCATGTGAACTATAATGATGAGTTTCTACAGCCCTGAGGCCATCTTTCCTGAAGTCCTAGCAGGGCAGCACCAAGAGCCCTTCATTACTGGGCAAGATTAACTTCCCTCCTCCCTCCCCTCCTGCTTGCCTGGGTGCACCTGAACAATTCTCTTCTCCTCTCTGGGCCTCAATCCTCAGTCTGAAAAGTGAAGGCAGCTGGATGAGACCCTGCTTATCACCCTCTCCATTTCCATGGCTTTTGAGGACATTTTGGCAACAGTATGGGTAATAGAGCTCGAGACATTCTTAGAACTCACAGAGATCTGGACGGAGGGAGCTGTGTGCCCCTGCTCCAGTCAGAAGCCAGCCTGGTTGCGGAAAGGGCTCAAATCTACATAGGAGCCCTGGACCCCCTTTTCCAGCTCCAACTATGGTTTCTCCAGCTTTCCTAGAAGTCCACTATGGCCAGAATTGCATCTGCCACCAACCAGCTTGGTCAGGTGCATTTCTGTGTCAGAGTGATCCCTAGTAGGCTGGACTGGGAGGCAGCGCCCAAGGGGGCCAACAGAAACTCCTTTCCTCATCTCTAACCTGCCCTGTTCCAATTGTGATTACCTTGAAAAGATGAAGAGACAGATGTGCTATAGTGAAAGTGACCCCAGTTCAATACCCAAGGTGCTGAGTTTGGATCCTGGCTCTGCCATTTACCAGAAGCAGGATCTTAGGCAAGTCACTGCCTCTCTCTCATTTTAAGAATAGTGAGGAAGAACCCTACTCCACAGTACTGTTCATCCGCAAGGATGAACTTTGGGCCATGAGCCCAGAGCAGGTCATCCAGGAGGAAATGGAAGTGCCTCCACCTTTCTTTCTGTGTGTCTCCCAAGGGCTCCCCAGATAAGACCTAAAGACTCAGGTGCTCCCTGACTAGTGTGCCACCAGATCCCAAGACCTTAACATGTAGAAGATGTAGGCCCCAAACGAAGACCTCCCAGGTTTTTATAGAATGAAAATTGATAATAGAGAAGAGAGATAGGAATGCCCTGATGTGTGGGAAAGGCGATAAGATTCAGGGTACAAATGGAGAGTTTTCTTAAATAGAAACTGGGGCTGTTCATTCAGAATAGAAAGTAGAGCATACAGACTCCATTGGAGAGAGGTGGGCAGATGAGCTTGTGTAAAGGTATAAAAGCTCTCTTTTCTCATAGAAAGCAAAAGTCATCAGCTGTGAGCGAGATGGAAGGAGTTGCTGGAGGCTTGAAGAAACAGGAGAAACTGTGAGATAGTCATTTCGGAGAATGGATGGACTAAGAAAATGTAATAGGATAGCTGGGCAGCATTAAGGGCCCACTTGACCTTAGCAGTCATAAATTGAAAGTGAGACCAATCATCAGAGCCATGTGTTTTTCTCAGGCCACATCTGCTACACAGGTACAGGTGTGGAACAGGCAGGGAGTGGGATTCAACTAGATTTGGTGTGTGATCAGGAGAATAAAACCAAGTAAGTTAGGGTCAAGAGACTGATCATAATGATAGGCCACTACCTCTAAACTGGGTGAGGTGGGAAGCGAGAACATGAAGGAGTGACAGTCAGAGCAAGAGTGATAGAATCAATGGATAGAGAAGCAGTAGGTCCTGGCGAGACAGTTTGTGTTCCCCAGACAAAAGGCAGAGGAGCCTCAGAGATATGTCTTAGGCCCCCCAAAAATGTCCATGTCCCAATCCCCAGAAACTGTGAATATTACCTTATAGGGCAAAAGGAACTTTGCAAATGTGATTCAAATAAAGGTCATGATGTTGAGAGATTATCTTGGATTAACCAGGTGGGCCTGATGTAATTGCATTAGTCCTTAATAGAGGGACACAGGAAAAGTCAGTGCCAGAAAAGGTAATGTGATGAGGGAAGCAGAGATTGGAGTCATGGGCTTTCAAGATGGAGGAAGAGGCCACAAGCCAAGGAATACAGGTTGTGAACGTACCTTGGAAAAGGCAAGGAAACAAATCCTCCTCTAGAGCCTCAAAAAGGAACCAGCGGTGCCCACATCTTGACTTTACTCCAGTGAAACTGATTTCAGACTTCTGATCTCCAGAACTGTAAGGGAATAAATTTGTGTTTGTTGTATGTCACTAAGTTTGTGGTAATTTATTACAGTAGCAGTTGGAAACTAATACACCAAGAAGGGGAAAGATACAGAGGAGAGGTCTAGGTAACAGCTCTTTCACCCCCAGGATAAATCTGCAGGGAAAGTATTCTGGAAAGACCTAGTGGCCCTGTGTTACTCAGTGAAGGGTGAATGCAAAAGCCAGTGGGGAGAATTTTGGTGCCACTTCCTTAAAGGCATTAGCAACTAAAAGGGTCTCGGTGAGCAAGGTTTCTATGTAAATCAGTGATACACAGTACTATCAAATTTTAAAAAGCAAACTGCAGGCCTGTATACACACAGCATGACCCCGTTTTTGTTTAAAAAGTGTATCTGTTTGTATAAACAGTTATGTCTATGTATGTTTAAGAAACAGTTCTGACTGCTGAGTGTCACAGGACTGATTCCCTCATCTCCTCAGTCTTTGTTTCAATATCCCCTGTTTAAAACTGCAAGGCAACGACTTCCCTCGTGGCGCAGTGGTTAAGAATCCACCTGCCAATGCAGGGGACACGGGTTCCAGCCCTGGTCCAGGAAGATCCCACATGCTGCGGAGCAACTAGCCCATGTGCCACAACTACTGAGCCAGTGAGCCACAACTACTGAGCCTGCGTGCCACAACTACTGAAGCTCGCGTGCCTAGAGCCGGTGTTCTGCAACAAGAGAAGCCACCGCAATGAGAAGCCCACGCACCACAACAAAGAGTAGCCCCTGCTCACGGCAACTACAGAAAGCCCGCGGGCAGCAACGAAGACCCAACACAGCCAAAAAGAAATAAAAATAAAATTGCAAAGCATATCCCAACCTACATACCCTAGCACCATCACCCTCAATGCCCTGACCCAACTCCACTTTTTCCATAACACATAACCTTGTAACACACTATACCTTTTATCATAATTACGTATTGCTCTAGTGGGAAATGCCACTAGAATTTAACATCCACAGTGATTTTTTTTGTTTAAGTGTCGTGAACAGTTCTTGGAACATAGCAGGACCTCAAATAATGTTTGCCAAATGAACTTCAGAGGTGAGAAGGGGACACTCATTCCAGAATATTTTTTAGGGTAATGCGAAATTACGCGTGATATTTACGTTCTTTTCCCCCAGGAGCACTTTACCTAAACAAAAAACATTTTAATGGGCATTTCTAATATAGTTCTTACGCGTTTGCAATAAAAACCAGGAGAACAACCTGACGGACCCAATCGCAGGCCTCACAAACTGTGAAAAGCACTCGGCTTTGGACGGAACCCTACCCTTGGACTCAGCGCCTCGCGAAGCCTCAGGGTCAACGCCGGAAGTTGGCGCGGCCCACCCTCTGCTTTCTGGGACTTGTAGTTCGGCGCTGTAGGCGGCGGAGCGGGGCCGTATAGCGAATCCTGTGCTTCCAGGTGTCGGATTCCACGTGGGAGGTGAGGTCTGTATGGCCGCTCGCGCAATCCGCGCGGCCTGCAGAGAAGCGTCTGGCTGTCGAGTTGTGGGAGTGCCGCGGGGGAGGCGCTGGGCCAAAGGGGCCCGGAAGGCTGGCGGGCGGCCGGGGGAGGGCGCTTATCTTGGCGGAGGTGCGAGCACGGGCCGCACGTGTGTCCGCTCGCCGCGGCCGCCGCAGCGTTCGCCGGTTCTGGCCGCGGTCACCTGAGACCAGGCGGCCCCTAGCGCTAAGCCGGCCGCGGCTCCGAGAGGCTCTCCTCTCGCCTGCCTGAGCTCCGGCCTTGGCCGGCCTGGGAGCTTCGCAGTTGGCCACACCGGCCTTTTCCGCGCCGGTGACTGGCCTTATTCGAAGGAGGATTTCGGTGGACGTTAGGGAACCGAGAGGGGCTCCTGTGAGAGATCGAAGTTTCCGTCCCCACAGGCCTGTCCTCGCTGAAAAGAGATTGCGTCAGAGCCCCCGCACCCCAGAAGCGAGTCAGGCCTTCAGGCGTCTCGGGCAGCCGAAATCTCTGCCGAGAGGCGACACACACATCCTACCGGAGAGCTCCTACTGCCCTAACTAGAGCGTTAGGGCAAAAATCGCAAAGCCTGGGGAAACGGGCACATCTTAGAGCTGCTGGGGCCAGTGGGATTTTCTTACCCCCATGGGTTTGCGGGGGAGGCTTGGCCTGTTTGGTCCAAAGCCTAGTGGAGAGATGCGAGGGAGGTGCAGCTTGGAAAGACAGAAAAGGCACCCCGGGAGAGGGTGTGTGAAGGTAGCAGGAGCTGATTAACTTTTTTCCTACAGTCTTGCTGGACTGCTTAGTCTGTGTCCTGCAAGGTGGACTTGATTTTCATGGTTTTTTCGCTTTCTCTAACTCTACTTTTCCAGGAATCTATCCTTCTTGAGAGGAGGAAATGACCAAGTTCCAGGTGAGTTGGGGTTTCTCTTTTCTGAGAATGTAAATAACCTTTCTTTCTTGGGAAGGACATCAGCATTAATTGAGTGCGTATCTGGTGTCAGGTCCTGTCTTGGTTGTGTGGTTTTTTTATTTATTGTCGGATTTCAGCGTGAGACATACATTATTTTATAAATATGGGTGTAGAAACATTAAGATACTAAGAGCATATAGCTATCATATGATGTCACTAGAGTCTGCACAGATAATCTGCTGACTTTAAATTCCACCTCAGTTTTCAGTGTACCACTCTGCTTCCATGAATTTGGCCCACTCCCCAGAGCACTGGGCTATGCTCTTTTATTGAAAGACTCCACACAGCATCTTTGTCTGGTCCTGTTTCTCAAAGCATGCCTTTTCCTGCCAGGCATTTCATGCACATTGAAAGTCATTCAAAGCTGTTACATGCTCAGTCCAGTGCCAAGTGGTCTCAGGAAAACAAACAGAATTATAAACTACGGTGCTGGGCTTCCCTGGCGCAGTGGTTGAGAGTCCGCCTGCCGATGCAGGGGACACGGGTTCGTGCCCCGGTCCAGGAAGATCCCATTTTCTTCATGAGCAGGTGATGTATATGAAAAAAGGTATGCACGTTACCAATAATCATTTATTAAACCTGAATGAGTTAAAGACATGAGAAAATTTGTTATGTAACAACACCGAAATTACCATATCACTCCCAGAAATGCTCCTCAACCAGGCTGTTCATCAGAATTATCTGTGTTCTTTTAAGAATTAAAGGTTCCTAGGCACCATTCCCCTAGACCTACTAAAAGAAGAATTTCACTTTTTTATCCCTTTGACCTTTTGTACATCCAAAGATTTATTGCATTTATTGTGAAATACTTCTCTACATGCTTGGCAAAAACAATCCTCACATCCATAGGAAAACAGCATGAACTCTTATAAAAATTGGTTTGTTTAGAGGACAGTAAGCTGCTTCAAGGTACTGAAAGCGTGACATCTCTGTGCCTTGAAAATAATTGAGAACGTCAGCAAAGATTGACATAAGTAAAACCCTGTGCTCTTTTTATGTTCCTTCTCTTCTTTCTCTTCCCTAATGAAGATTATTCACGGTGATGAAGTTGGGGATTGCTAGTATAGTGAAATTTTGAGATTCTGGCATATGTTAATAATTTTTTGAATTTAAAGAAAGGACTTCATTTCCACCAGTACTTACTGTTTTCTGTGTACCAGGAGTTGTCTTTGAGTCTGCTGAAAGGCAGGACTCCCATTTAACGCCCCCTCTCCCTCTGTGACCTTGGATAAGTCACTTCACAGTTATGAACCTTAGTTTTCTCATCTTTAAAATGAGAGTGCTGAGTTTGATGATCTCAAGTTTTATTTCATTATTTAAATTGAATGTGAATTTATAAATATTTACCATTTAGATTTTGAGTCAGTTGTGCTAGTTGCTGAGGATTTAAAGGTTAGTTGAGTGTTGCCTCTATCCCTGAGAATCTATCTTATAGCCAATTTGGGAGACAAATTTAATAGCTATAGTAGAGGTATATGCAAGATACTGTGAGATCTATGAGAAGGAGACATTTAACATATCCTTATGCTTCAGAAAGGAGGTTGTTGATTGTCCTGAAACTGAAGTGGATGGGACTATGGGAGAAATATAAGTCAGGGCAGGAGCAACATGTAAAGGGCTCTTCTAGACTAGAGCATGACATTCGGATGACTACAGGTAATCCAGGGTGATGACAGCTCCTGCCCATCACTGCCTTCTGGATCACTGTTTCCTGCCCCTAAGTAAATTGTTGGATCTAGCAGGGGTGGGCTCTGGAAAGGAAGTGCTAAGCTATGTAATACATGTAGTTTCGAGGAGTTTGACATTTACATTAGTACAGAAACTACTATCCTGTAGCCTTATACTTTGGTTGGCCTTCAGGATACTGAGTCCATTCTCCCACAGGAAGCACAAGTTCCACCTTGGAGTGACTGAATAGCTCCACTGGTACCTGAGGAGATATTCATTATTCAGATTCTTTCATTTCCAACTTTGTCTTGCTTTAGCAAGACCACTGTTTCCTCTTTTTCCTTTCCCCTGACACACTGAGTCCTCTAATTTGGTCCACTGTCATACCATTTCTCATCTTGGAATTTTCAGCCTACTACAAAGTTGGTAGTCCATCAACATATCCTTTCTGTTTTCAACATGGAATTCTCCCTACCACTTTATCTGTGGGGTCTTAAAAAATTAATAACTTTTGACTGTCCGATCCTTGGATTGAAACATGACAAAACTTGTATTTTGAAGATTTGGTAAAGAGTTATTGTGGCCTAGCTAAGAAATGAGGGCCTTTCCTAAAATAGTAGGAGCAGAGATAAGAAGAAGTAACATGCTGGAGGGAGATTTAGGAGATAGAATTGACAAGAAGTGGTTTGATTATGGTCAAGGTAGGAAGGGAGTCTTAGACATCTCAGATGACAAGGTGGAAGATGGATTAAAAAATAGAAGAAAGATCATTGATGGACTTGAATCTCAAAAGGGAAGGAAGGATTCCATCCAGAATGTGTAAGGAGAGGTTAGCCATGGACAGAAAGAAACCTGTTGTCTCTGAAAAGAAAAAGTCCAAAAGAGGAGTAGCTAATCTGCTGATACTCCCCAGCCGTGTTTTCCTAACAGGTGTGTTTACGCCTCTAAGGCCACAGCCTCTGCTTCTGCTTCTTCTTTGTCCCACCTTTGCACAGGGCCTTGCAGCCTTCTCTAGTCCAACCTCATCCCTCTTCCTCAGACACAGTGGAGACTGTGACCTTTAGAGGAGAGCCTGGGAGGAAACAGCTGCTTCTCCTTTGTTGACTAGTGGGGTAGAGTCGTTCCTGCGGGGGGACCTGGTTGTCCTCAGTTTCCTGAGGAGGGTGTGGGTGGTGCCCCTTCAGGCTGAGGCTTATGGTGTCAGCACTTCTGAAGGTTACTGGGTACTCCCCTGGCCCCAAGTTGAACCGCTGCTTTAGGCTTCACTGGCTCTCAGTTGTTTTGTGTATATTCCATCCTCTGCTTTTCAGAGTGTGGCCTGCAGACTGGTGCCAGGCAACAAACTGCTTGTTACCAGTCTATAAAGATATAAGGACAGGGCTTCCCTGGTGGCGCAGTGGTTGAGAGTCCGCCTGCCGATGCAGGGGACATGGGTTTGTGCCCCGGTCCGGGAAGATCCCACATGCCGCGGAGCGGCTGGGCCCGTGAGCCATGGCCGCTGAGCTTGCGCGTCCGGAGCCTGTGCTCCGCAACGCGAGAGGCCACAACAGTGAGAGGTCCACATACTGCAAAAAAAAAAAAGATATAAGGACAGAAATTGAGAGTTTTTTTTAATTTTATATCTGTTGAATCTAATTTTAAAAATTGGCATTGGTATTTTATATGTCTGCATTATTTTCTAGTAACTTTTTAGAAAATGTATTTTAAAAAATATGTGACATGTTAGAAAAATCTTAAAAGAAACTGGTCCTTCACCAGAGGTAGTTCAAGAAGTGTTGCTCCATCAATAGAACCTTGGAGGGAACCAGACTCACTGTGAGGTTAACTAAATAAGTACTTGGACTCTTTTTACATGCCAGGCCCTGCTTGAGGCCTTGGGGATGCAGCCATGAACAAATCAGGCAGCCTCTGTTCTTGGGGAACTTAGTAGGGAGAGACAGACTGTAAACAAGAAAAATGTATAGATTAGAAAATGAGATAAGGCATAAGTACAAAGATAATAAAACAGGGAGAAGTGATGGTTACTGGATGCACCCATGGATTAGTCAGTCAAGGAAATGCTTCTCTGAGGTGGCAGCGGTTCGACTGAGATCTGAATGATGTAGAGAAAGAACATTCTGGGCAGAGGGGATAGCCAGTGCAAAGGCCATAAGTGGGATGAGTTTGATGTGGTCACAGGGGCCAGGTGACTTGTGAGGGAGGAGGGACTCAGGCTGAGATTGGAGAATTGACAGGACCCCAGTCTGCAAGGCCTTGCAGGCCAAGATGAAGAGCCTGGATTTTACTCGGTGTCCATGGAAACGCCTTTGGGGAGTTTCATGCCTTGAGTGGTATGTGTTTTGAAAGATCACCCAGGCTGCTGTGTGGAAAATCCGTCACGTGGGGGAGCAAGAGATACAAATTTAGGAGGTTAGTGCAGGTGGAGAGTTAATGAAGGCTGGGACTTGTAATGATAACAGTGCAAGGTGAAAAGAAATGGGTAGCTTCAGATATGTTTCAGAGGCAGAGTTGAGAGGACTTGGTGATGGATAAAATATGAGGAAGTGAGAAGAGAATCAAAATGACTTCCAGGATTTTGGCTTGAGCAATTGGGTGTGTCGTGTGGCTCTTTACTAAAATGGGGACAACAAGGGAAGACCAGATACTGATGGAGATTGTTGGGAGCAAGAATTCTATTTGGGGCTTGGTGAGTCTTAAGTGCCTTTTAGCCATCCAAGTGTAGATGTAGGTGGGAAATTGGAGCCTGGAGTTGAGGAGAAAGGTTAGGGCTAGAGGTATATGGGAATACCTAAGGAGAATATTTTTTGGTTGTGTGTAAATGTGCTATTTTTATTTCTTCCAGGAATGGTCAACTACTTAGTTTAGAAGAAGAAAGGACATATGATTTATATGACTAGGGAAAAAATTGAGATCAGAAGTGTACTTTGGCTGAGAGGAAAAAAGAGGAAGGATCAAAGGATGGTGATCTTGATAAAGCAGATGTCATGGAGGAGGAAGAGGAGAAAAAATAGGAAGATGTTTTTAAGGTGTGAATTTTGAGATATTAATATTTCAAAAGAACAGTGGTCCAAATAGTGAAATGGCCCTAATTATGGTTGTTGAGGCAGAGATCATTGGCATTAAAGAGATTAAGAGGGACTTCCCTGGTGGCACCGTGGTTAAGAATCCGCCTGCTGATGCAGGGCACATGGTTTCGAGCCCTGGTCCGGGAAGATCCCACATGCCACGGAGCAGCTGGGCCCGTGAGCCATGGCCACTGAGCCTGCGCTCTAGAGCCTGTGAGCCACAACTACTGAAGCCTGCGTGCCTAGAGCCCATGCTCTGCAACAAGAGAAGCCACCGCAATGGGTAGCCCGCACACTGCAATGAAGAGAAGCCCCCGCTCGTTGCAACTAGAGAATGCCTGCCTGCAGCAACGAAGACCCAATGCAGCCAAAAAAAAAAAGAGAGAGAGAGAGAGAGAGATTAAGAAATGTGAGGTTAGCGTGTTGGGTAATTTGTTCTCATGAGTGTTGAGGTTGTCAGGATAACAGTAGGAATGGGGCAGAAAGGCCAACTCAGCAGTGACCATGATATGACACTGATAAGGAGAGATTCAGTAGTTGGATAGCTTGAGCTTGGGTGAGTTGTGGGCAGGAGGGGAAGTATTGGGAAGGAAGTAGCAAAGAAGATGAGAAAGGAAAGGTTTTCCATCCAAACTTGGATCACCCTGATCCTTGAACTGCACACTTCCTCTGTACCCTTCTCCCCTCTTCCAGTGCTCCCAACCTCACCTTCCTTCTGGGGCATTTGTGCAGATGGTTGTCAGTTGAGGAGGAATGTGCTTAATCTTTTAGGAACCAGTAACCTTCAAGGATGTCTCTGTGGATTTCACCGAGGAGGAGTGGGGTTGCTGGACCCTGCTCAGAGGAAGCTGCACACAGCTGTGATGCTGGAAAACTACAGTCACTTGGTCTCAGTGGGTAAGAACATGAACCTGGACACCAGTGCACTGCAGTCTCTGTTTCTTCAATTTTAAATATCATTTGGGCTTGGGCCCCGGGAGCTGTAATTCAGGAATCAGTTTCCTAATTTCTTTTTGGCAGAAAAGGATGTTTCTGATTATTCTAAGCAGCTAAATAACTTTACTTGGTAAGAATTGGAGAATGGTAACCTTACTGAATTGTCCAAGAAACCATACCTGGTCCATCACTTATAAGCCAGAGTTTGGGACTGAATTTTTTTTTTTTTTTTTTTTCCCCACACAGTCACCCAATCCCTGTGTGTTTCTCAGATGTGCTCTCTCAGTTGGAGCAAGTTGAAGATCATTATATAATGGAGAATTCTCCATGCCCATTACCTTTAGTTCCTGGTGTAAAGCCTCTAAACTCCCGACCTGGCTTTCAAGGCCCTTCATGCCCTACTTTTACCTATAGAGCATTATTCTCTGCTGCCCCAATGTCACCCTCCTTTCCAGCTAAGCCTGTTTCCCTGAGGTCCTCTATGCTTCCTTGTCCTGGGACCTTTGATTACCATGCTCTGGTTTCTGGTTACTTTTGTCCGTTAAGATTTTATTTGAACTCCATTACCTGTGTGAAATCTTTGACTACCCCTCCCTTTCGACCTCCTTCTTTTCTCAGAACTTTCAATTTATATCTCACACAGCCTCAGACCTGATTATTTTATATGCTTTTATTTTAACCATTGGATCTGCAAGTCTGATTTATTTTCTTGTTTCCAGCCAGGTTTCTGGAGGGAAAGCAACGTATCTAATACTTCTGCTGCTATATGTACATAGTCAAGATTTAAAAATTGACTGCTGTAGAGTTTAGCAGCAAAGAAATATGTCTTACAGTCTTGTAAAAGAGACATTATGGTAAACACAGTATGTTACTGTAAATAAATTCAATAAGTCCTATGAAGCACAGAGAATTATGCTCTGAGAGAATGAAGGCATGGGATGGGACAAGGGTGAAGTATGTATTGTTGAGAGTTTCAAGGCAAGCTTCTGAAGTGATATTTAAACTGAGTTCCAAAGGATTAATGGGCATTAGACAGGTGACTGGGTAGGGGAAGAATATTCCAGGCAAGAGAATAGTGTGAGGGAAGACCCGAAGACCTAAAAGAAGGAGTGTGGCTAGAATACGGCGAGCATCTGGGAAGAATAGAGTGTGGCCTGGCTCATTCATGGCATTAAAGGCATGGATAAAAAATGTGAATTTGTGTTGAGTTCAGTGAGAAGCCATTAGAACAATGAAATGGTATGAACTGATTTACCCAGGATCACTGGGACTGCTTTATAGACTGGTTTGCAGAGAGGCAAAAGTGAAGTAGGATCTATGCTTACAGTTTCAAGCTCTGCTCTAGGTTTTCCTTTTTCTTTGATATAAAATTGAACATAGTTTTCCAACATTTTTTTATGCAAGTAAGATATAAAAATCACAAAATTCAAAGAACACAGATGAAGATTATGAAGTAAAATCACTAATAATAGCTTGTGTATCCACTTTTTCTGTGTTATCCATGTATGCATTTTACAAATACGTGTTAAAATTTTATGAGGTTATACTGTATGTATTTTTCAACTGGGTGTTTTACATCATATGTCTTAGAGATCTTTGTTACATCATATTAACTCCCTGTGAAAGGACCCCTTTTCTCATTACATCAGCATTGTCTTCTACTATTACATACTCATTCTTGATAATATTTAAATATTTTAAAACAGTTATCACAAGATTTCACTACTGCTTATAAAACCTACCATTAATACAGTTCCTCCTCCACTGATTTTCATAGACCTGTCATTTCTGCAGCTGTTCCCAAGTATTGTACAGCAGGGATGTTGAAGCAGTGTCCTTTGGCCATTTAATAACTTCAGCCCACTCCCTGATTTAACTGCTCCAAACTGCACAGCTTTTCTCAGTGTTATTTTTTTCCTTTTTCTTTTTGCCACTACTTTTAAACTTTGCAAACTGTGCACAAAAAGTAATACATTCACCTAGGTAAAACAAATCCTATTGAAAGGCTTATAATACAAACGAGTTTCCCTGCTCTGCTGCTCTTCATGCCACAGAGTGGCTTCTCAAAGCACTCAGTTTGAATCCTTTCACTTGTTCTTTATGGTGTTTGCCTTCATATTTACAAATATGCTCATGCAGCTACTTATTTTCCTTTTTTTAAAGAATAAATGCACTCACATGGTTAAGAAAAGAAGCATTAAAATATGCACAATGTTACTTGCAGTTATGCCTAAAAAAGCCGGGAAAAAATGTACACTGAGGATTTTGGACAAGCTGGAGAAGGGCAGAAAACAAATTATAGATGAGTAGCAAAGAAAAGATTTGCAAATGTACTAAATGTTTTTAAATGATTAAAGTTATACTATAAAAACAAATTAAAAGGTGCACAGTGAAAACTCTTTCATGTCCCTGACTCCACTCTACCCAGGTTCTGGTCATTTGCTGTCACAAACTGTCTGCAGTGACCTAAATCTTGAGCAAGTATCACTTCACAGCTGTGCCAGGAAATCTGAAGAATAAAACCCCCAAGCTAGACTGCTGAGTGCATGCATTTGTGACTTTGATACATAATTGTTAAAATGTCCTTCTGGGGGGGAGGGTGATACCAATTTACACTTACAAGCTGTGTCACCACGCTTTGGGTTTTTTCCAGTGTTAACAGGTAGAAAATGGCACCTCATTATAGTTTTAATTTGAATTTATTATATTATGGTATACTGCAATTTTTTTCAGTTTATCAATATTTGATATTTTGTATTGACTTCTTTATGTCATAGATGAAGATTTAGCTCTTTTACATTATTTCTCCCAACATGCCCATCTTTCCAACAATTTGTCAGTCGCATCAGTGATTAATGCTTAGTTGCTTTGTCTTCATAATTCTTGTTCCTGCAGAGTCAAATAGTATAATATGATTACAGTTCCTTTTTTTTTGTTTGTTTTTTCCCTTTCCTAAAACTAATACTTGCTTTTTAAAATATATTTTATTTGGGGTTTTTTCCTTTCCATTCTTTACAGAGTTTTGGTTGATTTGGTTAAGTATTGTTTTCTTTTATATATCAACGATTGATTCATCTTGTCTGTTTTCTTGACTTCTTTGCTCACTGCTATTTATTGTATATCATCTTATTGTTAAAGTAATTTAAAAATTTTTTGCAACAGTACATTGCTGAATAATTGTTTCAGTAATTGTTTAAATCCTTTCTTATCTGACAAAGTGTCTGTTCCTCCCACTGAAATGTTTGATTGGCTGGGTATAGAATGGAATGCTAATTTCACAATCACTTTACCTCCAAAATTAGAAGATATTGCTCAGTTGACTTGAGGTATACAATATTGCTGTTTAGTAGTTCATTGTCAATATAATTCTCATTTATATTTGCACATAACCTGGCTTTTCTGTCTGGATGCTTTTAGCATTTTCTGGGTTTGTTTAGGGTTTTTTTCCTTGACGTCCTGAGGTTTCACATTTAGTGACCTCTGAATCTTGAATTCTAGAAAACATTTTTTTCCTGTTAGTTCTTTGATCATTTCTTTCCCTTCATTCTACCTCCACTATATTCATCGAACTCTTACAAGATGGGCTTTTAACTTTTAATCTTTGCATCTGTCTACCCTTTACTCTTCATTCCAGGAGTACCCCTCAATCTTCCACCTTAGCCAGATGTTCATTTTGCTCTTCAGCCCATCTAGATGGCAGGCCTTAGAATCAGACTGCCTGACACCTGGTAGCTATGACACAAGTTACTTGATCATTTCAACCTTGGTTTCTTCTGGTGTAGAATGGGTGTCCTAATAGTTCCTCTCACATAAGATCATGCAACCAGTATCTGAGTGCTTCAAATGAGCATAGTAGATCTTAAATATTATGATTATCATCTTTTTCAATCCTTTCATTAATTTAGAAGAATTCTGATTATCCTTCATAGCAATGTGTTTATATTTTATTATTAATTGTCCCGGTTTTTTTTTTCATGTTTTTTTGCGGTACGCGGGCCTCTCACTGTTGTGGCCTCTCCCGTTGTGGAGCACAGGCTCCAGACACGCAGGCTCAGCAGACATGGCCTACGGGCCCAGCCGCTCTGCAGCATTCCCAGACCGGGGCACGAACCTGTGTCCCCTGCATCCCCACTGCGCCACCAGGGAAGCCCGATTGTCCCATTTTTTTAAGATGTGATATCCCCTCAGATTTCTCTGGGATTTTAATTATGAACCTTTTAAATTCTGTTTCCTCTGTTTGTTGAGTTTGTGTATCTCTTTATTGATGTTAGTTTTCTGCATTTTTTTTTGTCTCCTTATGTTTTCTCAATTGTCTTTTTTTCCCCCCCTCCCCAAAAGTCTTATGTTCGCAGTATGATACTGGAGTGTACATCCTCAGCTGATGCTCAACCCTTTTTGGTGCATGCGTGTTCTACTTACAGGGGACACATCTTCTGACTGGGCTTGGGATGGATCTAATAAGAATCCAGATGGTGAGTGATGTAGACCCTTTTTTTTTGATGTTACCTGTTCAGGCCAGTAAGTTATCTGGGACATGCCCTGCTTCAGTCTCCAGCTCTGGGGTGTCCTCCTTGTCAGAAATTTCACTTCACAGGTTTTCTTGAGGCTTTATCCTGGGTACATGTGGAGTCAGTTGTTTCTTTTTGTACCTCAATCCTGTCATTGTACAGGTTTGGCATTACTTCTGCTTCCCTCTTCAGCCCAAATAATACTATTAGGAGTCCTTGTTTGGCGGACAATTATTTTGTTTTTGAAGCTTTATACGAGGCCGCTACCCTTAGCCTCCCAATATTTCATTTTTTGTGGGGAAGAGGGTCATTGGGAGAGTGGTGCTGCAGCAACTAGTTGAGCCATTAGAAATGCTTAACATGATTTGATAAACCTCTTTCCAGAATAAACCTCTCTTACTTCATAATTGTTGATTCTGAGCTTGGAATTTCTAGGACTTCTTGAGAATTTCTCCTACTTCTTTAGGAGGCTTTTTCTGTACATAATTTGAGCTGTGCATTTGTTTTTTTCCTACTTTCTCCATTAGACCTCATCCATCTACACTCTATCACTAGGAGTTCCCCAGCCTTCTAGTGATGACAACCTTTCTTTTTTTCCCAGGACTATTGTGGTTTTGTTTTTGTTTTTTTGTCATTTCAGTGTAATATGAGGATCTTCATGCTAATTGTTTTGAGTAACATACATACCACAGATCTTCCTTGACTTACAATGGGGTTACATTCCCATAATCCCATTGTAAATTGCAAATAGTGTTAAGTCAAAAATGCATTTAATACACCTAATCTACTAGCTTAGCCCAACCTACCTTAATCATGCTCAGAACACTTAAATTAGCCTACAGTTGGGCAAAATCATCTAACACAAAGCCTATTTTATAATAGTGTTGAATATCTCCTGAAGTTTATTGCATACTATACTGAAAATGAAAAACAGAATGGTTATAGGCATATTGCTTGGAGCTGTGGCTGCTGCCATTGCCCAGCATCATGAGAGAGTATTGTCCAGCATATTGCTAGCCCAGGAAAAGATCAAAATTCAAAGTACTGTTTGTACTAAATGCACATCGCTTTCACACCACCATAAAGTCGAAAAATCCTAAGTCAAGCCATCGTAAGTCAGGGACCATCTACAGTAAGTCTAAAATCTGTATTCCTAGCACAGTTCTCTCCCAGGAGTTCCACACCCATGTATCTCACTGCTTACTGAACAGTGCAAGAATGTTCCACCAACACCACAAATTAAACAAGTCAGATTCTGAGTTTGTTATCTGTCACCCTTCCCCACTCCAGCCTTGGAGATTGATTCCCTATGTTATGGTATAGTAACCCCATACCTAAGTCACTCAAGGAACTTGAGGATCATGCTTGGTGCCTCCTTTCCCTTTTGAGTTTAATCAGTCATCATGTGATTTAGAATGAATCTCTCCCTTTCTCTCTTAGAATGAATCTCTCCCTTTCTCTCTGTAACTATCCTCCTTATCACTTTTCTTCTGATTCACTACAGCAGCGCTCTCTCTCTCTCTCTCTGCCTTAAAGTCTTGCTCATTTTTGATGGTGTTTATAATCATAGTCAGTCGTTTCATTCCCAGTTGTAATCCTTTAATAGCTTTACATCTCGGAGGAGTCTCTGAGTACACACCAAGCCCTTTGAACATGTCATATTTTCTCTCCGCATTTCACTTTATTTTTTTCCTTACATTTGCTCCCAGAAATCTTCCCCAAGGTTTGAGCTGAATGCCCCTACTCTGTGCTCCTGTGACTTGCTGCGCATGCATCTACGGTAGCACTTACATGGTATTATTGTTGACCTATTGGTTCTTCTTCCCAGTAGACTGTAGTGTGTCAAGCAAAAGGATTTCTATTTTCTTCTTTGTATCCCCAGCACCTATTAGATTACCAATTAAATGCAAATTTAATTAAAATAAAATGAAGTAAAGTGAAATGAAATGTGGCAAGGATGTGGGATCCATAGCCATCTGCAGGGCTGGGGTATGAATACTTTTATTGGCTTTACTTAAAAGCAGAGACAAGATTTCTGTCTTGTGTACCCACGCCCTCTCCCTTCCTGACATTAACCCAAAGGACATGACTATACGGACAAGACTGAACTTTTTGCTAGCTACCTTAGGCACTGCAGTTCTGAAATCTTGAAATCTACCCTTTGTCTGTTATCATTGAATTCTCTTTGTTCCCTAGGAGACTTGAATGAAAATTCTGTGGAGAATCAACAGAAAGGACTTAGGTTATCTCTTGCCTGAATAGCTTTCCTCCTGGCAAATATTGGAAGAGATGTCCAGTACAATAACTGGGAGTCAGGATTAAATTGTGAATCTTCAGTGTACAGGAACACTGAACTAGATGTTCCCCCTTGTCAAAAGTGGGGAGAAGCATCTTCTCATATTTCCAAAAACAAAAGCAGTTTGGTGACTCTTCAGAGTGATGATTTAAAAAACATGGAAAGTGAAGAATATTTGTCTTTGAAAGTCCCAAGCCAAATGGCCACACAGGACTCAGTGACGTTCTGTAAGAGTGAGCCCCAAGATCCTCAGGAAAGCAAAAGTCTGTTTGTAACTGAAGAAAGCACTGAGAGGAAAATCTCAGAGAGCAAAAGTCCTCCCATCGACCATTGTTCAGAGAACCTTCAAAATAAACTTGTGTCTGATGTAAAAGAAGTGGTCTCGCCCTCATTCAGAGGTGAGACAATATGCCAGATTGGCCAGTCGAAAGAATCCTTGGACCCCTTTGACTGTAAACACAAGGACATTTGTGGTTGGAAGTCATGGGTGATCAGTCGTAGTCATCAGAGAGCTCATACAGAGGAGAAGCCCTGCACCCATTATGACTGTGGGAAAATACGTACCACCAGCCCAGGTGGTCACCCAGGTGAGAAAATCCACACTGCTGAGAAACTATACAGATGTAGTCAGTGTGGTAGGGACTTCAGTGAGCGCTCAGAGCTAGTCCTTCATCAGAGGGACCACACAGAAGAAAAGCCCTACAGATGTGATCAGTGCGGTAAGGGCTTTACGAGAAGCTCAAGTCTCCTTATCCACCGCGAAGTCCATGCAGAAGAGAAGCCTTATAAGTGCGACAAGTGTGGGAAGGGCTTCACGAGGAGTTCAAGTCTGCTCATTCATCACTCAGTCCACACAGGCGAGAAGCCTTACAAATGTGACAAGTGCGGGAAGGGCTTTACTCAGAGCTCCAAACTGCACATCCACCAGCGAGTGCACACTGGAGAGAAGCCCTATGAGTGCGGGGAGTGTGGTATGAGCTTCAGTCAGCGCTCCAACCTGCACATCCACCAGCGCATCCATACGGGGGAGAGGCCCTACAAGTGTGGAGAGTGTGGGAAGGGCTTCAGTCAGAGTTCAAACCTTCACATCCACCGATGCTCACACACGGGGGAGAAGCCTTACCAGTGCTATGAGTGTGGGAAGGGCTTCAGCCAGAGCTCAGACCTCCGCATCCACCTCAGAGTCCACACTGGGGAGAAGCCCTATCACTGCGGCAAGTGTGGGAAGGGATTCAGCCAGAGCTCCAAACTCCTCATCCACCAGAGAGTCCACACTGGAGAGAAGCCCTACGAGTGCAGCAAGTGTGGGAAGGGCTTCAGCCAGAGCTCCAACCTCCACATCCACCAGCGGGTCCACAGGAAAGATCCCCATTAAATGAGGTCTTCAATCGCATGCTTGTACTCTAAAGACTTAAATATTTTTAACATCACTCTTAGTTTTATATTCTCAGGATATAGTAAGAGTTATTCCGATAACTTCCCTCACTGGAAAATCATTTAAAGTATTTAACTACCAAGCACTTTGTTATGCTACACAGTGAATTGATTGCCCTTGTTCCTCAGATGGGTAGAGTGAAAATGTCTATACTGTGCTGTTCAGTCAATGTTACTAGAACTACATACCCTACCCAGCATTTTTAAGTGCAAGAACCTTATATTTCTCCAAGCAGAACATGTTTCCTTTGTTCACATTCTCTGAGAAACTGGAACTTTGGCTTCTCTTCAAATCACGTGCCTTGTGTTTTCCTATTTCCTTCCAGCCCTGAGTAGCCCTCTCTAAATTCTGGTTATACAATATGTTAGTTTTAGGTTGAGGGGGTGGTTGGAGGTATAATGGGCATGGAAATCTGTTATTGCACACACGTACTACAGCCTGTGGCCTCACAAGAACGTGGAGAAGAGCTACTCGTGCAGTACACCCCACACACTACAGGATGTGGGAGCCCTCCCCCTCCTCCCCACAAGGCAACTGCTCAAGAATGTAAGTAGTTCTTTTTCCTGGGTGCAGTTAAGTCTGTTGGGGTGCTTCCAGGTCTTGCCATCTCAGATGACACCCCCACCAAATTAAAGCCAAGTAGGGTACCTACACCATGTTGAAACATGTTAAATGAAGTTGAAATATATTTAAATGTATTTAATTTGTCTCTCAACACTGAACCTCTCTTATTTCCTTAAATTTCTTCACCATCCATGTTCTGAACCAAACAAAGGAGTCAGGAGAGAGAGTTCTGATATTTTTCTCTTCAGACTCAACTTGTTTTAATATTTGATATACCCCCAAAAAGTCATTTGTTTTTGCAGCATTGTTATTGAACCAGACTTTGGTCTGCTTGCCCATGCACAATAAAGCCAATCTACTTACACTGGGTTGTGAAGGAAGTGCACCATTTATTGCAGGGCACCAAACAAGGGGTCCAAGCAGCTAGTGCTCAAAAGGCCTAAACTCCCTGATGGCTTTCAGGGAAAGATTTTAAAAGGGTGAGGAAGGGGGGACTGGGGTGCATGATCAGCTCGTGGACGTTCTTCTGATTGGTTGGTGGTGAGTTAATCGAGAGTCAACATTGTCAACCTTCTGTTTCCATCCTGTCTGGGGTCTAATTGCTTGTGGGCAGCATACTTCTTCCACCTGGTGGCAGATTCAGTGTCTGCAAAACAGCTCAAAGGACATTGCTCAGAATATTATCTATAGCCCTTCAGGAGGAACTATAGGTCCTTGACTTTATTTAATGGCTAAACTATTGTTATTTTGTCTTGCTTGACTGTTTTCCTTTCTTTCTGCATTTTCTCACTTCTCTGATTAAATTTACTCTTTGGAACTCTGGGAAGGCTTGGAGAGTATGTTTGGGATGACCAGGCTTAAAATATGCACAAATAATTCACTTGGGGTGTGGAGCTAGGACACCGCAAAGGGTTAAGCTAAAACAAGAAGTTAAAACAAGAAGCTTGTGCAACAGTTGAGAGAAACGTGATTGGAAATACATAACTAGAGTGGAAGTTACTATACAATGGACTCCTAATTGCAGCCCTGATTTTCTAAACAATGACTGATGATTCCCCAAGCAGTGCTCAGGAGGCTGCCCAGTCACCTATATTTCAGTTATCCACCAATGACTAATATCCATACATGAAGAATGGTGGGGGGGATATGGATGCAATATTTATTACCTTGAGAAGGTGGGGTTGTAACTGGTTTATCCTCATCAAAGGTAACCTGAAGCAGTTAACTGGACATAGATAACAGGGAAGTGACATGTTAGGGGAAATGTAGTTAATCTCAAAGAAGGAATGGAGGAGGGCCACAGATTGAGACTTGCCTTCCTTCAAGAGATAGTCCCAGAATATTTGACTCCAACTCAGAGCAGCCCACATGGAATGGTTAGGGTGGTGACCCAGCATCTGCCCTTCAGCATTGTATAATACACTCACTTGTTTGGATACCGTAAGATGGCATCACAAGTGATGTGATTCTGCTTCAGTGACCTCTAGAATGATGAATGCCTCCCAGTTTCTCCTGCCTTCATAAGATTATATCTGAGCATCTGTTCTGGATTTGACTCGTTTATCATATATGTCTTCTAATTGGCTGATGTATATAATCTATCTGGGACTTGGAGTCAAATAAGATCACAAGAATCCATGTGCACTGAGACCAGAGGGTAGATTTGAAGTCCAAGTTTCAAACGCGTATAAATTAGCCTGTTTTTCCAAGTCTCCTTTTATACGTACCTTAAGTTATCAATGTTTTCAATTATGGTTAGCTTTTACTGTTCTCTTTTAAGCATTACCTTCCTTAATACAACTGAAGTGTGATCAGAGTCCTTGGGAAGCATTTCACTGATTGTAGTAAGGCAGTCTGGGGGAAAAAATTAGTTAGAAAAAGAGACTTTTGCATGAAAATGCAGGAAGAACAACAGGGGATGTGTCACATTTCATCAGATCTTAAAGATGCCAATGGATTGACGAAGAGAAAACAGTTTGTTAATTTTTAAGACACACACACCCCAGTTTCAGAGATGTGAACATGAAAAAAAAAGGATATGTTGCAAAATGGTTCCTTTTCAGAATTCAAGGGTTGCCCTAGGATTGATCCTTTACCAGTACTTGACTTGAACAAAGAGCTTTGGAAATTCAGTAATTGTATTCAATTGATAATTCTAACACTAACTTAGCAAAGAATCTAGGTTACAGATTACTTGTTGAGTACTTGAGACAAGATTTTACAATTCTTAAAATTCTTACCGGGCTTCCCTGGTGGCGCAGTGGTTGAGAGTCCGCGGGCCAATGCAGGGGACATGGGTTCGTGCCCCAGTCCGGGAGGATCCCACGTGCCGTGGAGCGGCTGGGCCCGTGTGAGCCATGGCCGCTGAGCCTGCGCGTCCAGAGCCTGTGCTATGCAACGGGAGAGGCCACAACAGTGAGAGGCCCGCGTACCGCAAAAAAACATGAAAAAATAAAAATTCTTACCTATTCGGTAGGTGCTATTTACTTTCTGTGTGGATCATTTAAGATCTTAAGGTCAAAATACTGGTGAATATGTGATCACTACTTGTAGTCACACTTCTAAATTATAACCTTTTAAATTCTTCCTGTCTCATCCCCCACCATGATAGCCAGAGTTAGGGGATAAAATACGGATGTTCACTTTTGCAGCTCCATGACCTTTCTCACTGTACTTTCATTGAAAAGAAAGGCACATAACAGCATGGAGGGCAAGGCTGAACCATAGGTAATGAGGACCAGGAAAAGTCCAAAGCAACATGCCCGAAGTAGTTGCAAGAGTAAAACTGACATTGAGTTGGTACCTGAGAGCAGGTGATACCAACAAGTAGATTCAAGAGGTAGAGCTGGGAAAAGCTAAGACAGGGAGTGTGTGGCAACTGATCGGCAGGGGCTACGAAAATCATTCAGGGTTTAGTCAGCTAAGCAAAATGCTTAAGGGGAAAGGACTAGAAAGTGTGCTTTTGTTAAACATCTCTCTGGAGAGCATTAAAATCCTAGAAAGTTTTTACATTTATAATACCACAGCAATAAAGAGAACAAATGAAAAACCACCAGTAAATAGGAGGTCTCAATAAAAATTTGAAATATGGAAGGAGGACAGCTACTGTATCAGAGCAGAAACAGAGACCATTTATACTACCTGCATTAAGGACAAGAAGGAACCAGCTTGGCTCCAGACTCAGAAATGCTTAATACTGCGGAGGACAGCAGTGAGACATGAAGGGAAAGCAGTGAAATTAGTGGCCAGTCGTATACGGGACATTCCCCTCATTCCATACACACTTGCCCTCCTCCGCAACCCCTGTGCATTGTCAACCAGGGACTTACCCTCCAGCAAGAGATGGGAAATTTCTTCTCTGTAGAAATGGCCCTGTTGAATGGCCCCTAGAGACCTGTATTTTGACTTTTGTGAATCCAACAGCAAAGCAGTTATCTTCTAGCTCCAATACATTTATAACAGGGCTTCAAAATTCATGAAATAAAAACATGAAATAGGTGTAGGCAGTTTATCAATTATAGATATTTCAACACTCTCAGGTAATTGATAGCACAAATGGACAGAAAATGACTATCAACTAACTCAACATTTATAGAATACTCCAACAATACTCCAATAATACACATTCTTTTCAAGTGCACATAATACGGGCTATAAAACAAGTTTCAAACGATTTAAAAGAATGGAAATCATACAAGGTATATTCTAGCACCAGAACAGAATTAAATTAGAAATTGCTAACAGAAAGATACCTGGAGAGTCACGAAACATTTGGAAATTAATGGCTCCTAAATGTGCCATGGGGTAAAGAGGAGGTAACAGTGAAAATCTGAAAATATTTTGAACTGAATGAATATATAAAACTTTGTGGGATGCAGCTAAAGCAGCATGGAATTTTATTAATAATTATGTCAATAAATTCAGCAACTTAGTTGAAATAGAAAAAGTCCTTGAAAGGTACAACTACCCAAGTTCACTCAAGAAGAAAGAGAAAACCTGAATAGCCCTATTTAAACGATTTGTAGCTGACCACTTTCCCACAAAAACAAGTACAGGCCAGATGGCACAAGTGAATTCTACCAAACATTTACGGAAGACCTAGTAACAACTGTACACCAACTCTTCTAGGAATAAACATTTTCCAACTTATTTTACGAGTCAACATTACCCACATACCAAAGCCAGACAAAGACATCACAAGAAAAGAAAATCATAGATCAATTACTCTCATGAACATAGATGCAAAAATTCTTTTAAAAAATAGCAAATTGAAACTTCTAATCTATAAAAGATGGTAATGCATCGTGCCCAAATAGGATTTATCCTAGAAATGCAAGGTTGCCTTAGCATTCAAAATCAATGTATTTCATTATATTAACATACTAAAAAAGAAAAACCATCTTTATAATGTAGAAAAAGCATTTGAAAAAATTCAACACATTCATGATTTAAAACTGTCAATTAATTAGGAATTAAAGGAATCACCCTCAATCTAATAAAGGGCATTTATGGAAGAACATATATCTGACATCATATTTTATGGTGAAATAAAGAGCAGTTTCCTCCTAAGACTGGGAACAAGACAAAGATGTCTACTCACCACTTGTAGTCAACGTTGTCCCAGATGTTTAGCCTGTGCAACAAGGCAATAAAAAGAAAAGACCCCCACCCTCCGCACACCTTGTGCTGCCGTCCCAGTGTTACCAAATCAGGTCTGGATGTTTGCTGCTCAGAAATCAATACTCAAGAGAGACAAATGTTGGTAGAAAGGAAAGTTGCTTTTAATCAGAATGCTGGGGAGATGGTGGACTCCCCAAAAACCACCTCCCAAGATTCTGCTCAGCCATGAGAAGTTCTTAAAGGGAAAAGGTAAGTAATCTCAGTTAATCCTTGAGATAGGAGGTCAGAGGCATCGCCATCCCCCATTGCATGCAGGCTTGTCATGCAGGCTTGTTGACTTCTTACGATCTTTCTTTCAATACTGTCTTGTTCACACAGTTCGTTCGCAAGATTACTGAAGGGGAAGCTAGGGAAGAGATCGGGTCATGTGTTAATTACTTATTCATTTCTACTTCTTTGATCTATGGAAAGAACCAACAGATTAGGCAAGGTATTATGTGATCAATAGGGCCAGAGATGAGTAGAGCATGGGGGCACCTGGTTTAAGGTTAGTGACAAGACAAAAGCGGCCTCCGGCAGAGAGCTCTTTCTGGCAAAGAGCTTTTTCCTGCCAAAAGCTGCTTACTAACCCCCACTTGTTAGAACATCATTCCATTTTTATTGGATTATGGTCAAAGGTCTGTCTTCTGTAACTTCATGCTGACATAGGGCACCATATTCTTAGAGTGGAAGATGTCGACATGGGTCTGTAGTATGTCTTTACTGACAATTGTAGTTGACCATTTACATATACGGGCAGAACAAGCTACAATTATTTTGATGCCCACAAAGATACAGATTATTATGAGCAACAGTGTTAATCCCGTTCTCTTAAGGCCAAGTTCTTGAAATTGTGCTAGCCATAGATCTAGTACCTTTTCGTAAATAAGAGGCAGGGGATATGGAGGGGCCTTTGTCCTTGGCAGGGGGATAGGGGTGGGTGCAGGGTTCTGCTCAGTTCCACCAGTGCGTGCTGCGCACCGGCAGGAGCTAGGTTTGAGGCAACTAGGCTGCGCCTGAGGTTCTGGGCAAGCAGACAGGGCCATGGCCTTGCTGGCTCCAGAAGGGGCACAGAGACCTAGACACAGGAAGGGAGAATGCATGAGTCAGTGGAGACAGAGATTGGAGTTATGCAGCTGTAAGCCAAGGAACACCAAGGATGGAGAGCCACCACCAGAAGCTGAGAGAAAGGCATGGAAGAGATTCTCCCCGTGAGCCTTCAGAGACTGCATGGCCCTGCTGACATCTTGATTTCGGACTTCTAATCACCAGAACTGGAAGAATAATTCCTATTATTTTAACCCACCCAGTTCGTGGTACTTTGTTACTGCAGCCCTGGAAAACGAATATACAGACCTTCAAAAGTGGCCCTGAGACAACTGACTTTTCCATTATAAACATGAAAAGCAAAACTTCAGTCTTTTGGAAGAATATCTTTGCAACCTCAGTCTAGAAAAGAATTTCTTAAACAAAGAGCAAAAAGACCTAAGAAAAGATTGTTATATTTGCATCAAAACTTAAAACTTCTATACAGTATAATATAGCATAAATAAAATTAAAAGATAAGCCACAGTCTAGGAGAAGGTATTTGTAACCTAATGTAGTCAACAAATAAATATACAAGTTATATAAACAAATCCTGGAAATGAAAGAACAGATGATCCAATTAAATATATGTATATCTCCAAGCTCATGGTATTGTTGCCTGTATTTCAATTATCTGAATGCTGCAGCATATGTTATTTTTCTATCTCTAAAATATAGAGACTCTTTTGAAAAACATAATTATAATACCGGAGAAACTAATAACCCCTGAATATCATGAAATATCTGTGGTCATAGATAACACAGTCAACAGATGCCACAGCCAATGGTGGATACATAAACCTACACGTGATAAAATTGCACAGAACTAAATATACCTACACATAAATGAGTACAAATAAAATTGAGAAATTCTGAACTAATTGGTGGATTATATCAATAATGTAATTATCCTGGCTGATATTTGTACTATATTTTTACAAGATGTTACCATTGGGGGAAACTGGGTACAGGGTACATGAGGTCTCTCTGTATTACTTCTTACAACTGCATCTTACAATCTATAATTATCTCAATAAAAATTTCAATTAAAACCAAAAATTACATAGGTATTAAGTATGGGACAACTTATACACTTCATATTCATATTAAAATTATGAAATAAAAACTTTATGAGTTATTAAGCAAATATACATATACTTCCTACTACAATGCTGCATTCCAATAAGCAAACCTATCGTGAAAAGTTTCTCTACATAGCATACTTATATTCTGCAAAAGGCCTCCTTTTTTTTTTTTTTTTTTTTTTTTTTTTTTTTTTTTACCACCAGGGAAGCCCAGGCCTCCTTTTTAAACTTCTTTTGACACTGTAACATCTTCAAAATATTAATAAAGTTATCAAATATTATTTGTTACTCAATGAAATGTCACTTCTAGGCAAAAAGATTTCTCATATATACTGGGTCCCCCACCTCAGTCCCAGGTTGTTTCTGCTATGCAATGAGTCCAACAAGAGGGTGAAGGTTTCAGGATGTTGACAGGGGTTTCTTCTTAGTGCTCTCTGCTGTTTACTGAAATCGAGATGCTGGTGAAATGTTCCATTACACCTGTACTGTTTCTCTGTAGTGTGTTCTCTGATGTGTTGTGAGGAATGACTCTGGTAGAAGGTTTTCCCACATTGGTTACATTCATAGGGTTTCTGCCCTGTGTGGGTTCTCTGATGTACTGTGAGGGATGACTTATGGTAGAAAGTTTTCCCACACTCATTACATTTATAAGGCTTCTCTCCTGTGTGTGTTCTCTGATGTTCCCTCAGTTTCGACTTCACAGAGAAGAATTTTCCACATTTGTGACATCCACAGGGTTTCTCTCCTGTGTGAGTCCTCTGATGATTAATGAAGTTTGGCTTCTGGGAGAAATTCCTTACATTCATAGAGTTTCTCCCCGGTATGTATTCCCTTAGGTACTGTGAGAGCTGACCTATCACTGAAGGCTTTCTGACATTCATTACACTCATAGGGTTTCTCCCCTCTGTATGTTCGCTGATGTACATGGAGATTTGACTTCTCACAGAAATTTTTTCCACATTCATTACATTCATAGGGTTTCTCCCCTGTGTGTGTTCTCTGATGTACTGTGAGGCCTGACCTATACCCAAAGGTTTTCCCACATTTGGTGCATTCATAGCATTTCTCCCCTCTGTGTATCCTCTGATGTAGGATGAGAGATGACTTATGGCTGAAGGTTTTCCCACATTCACTACATTCATAGAGTTTTTCTCTTACATCTGTTTTCTGATATGTAGGAAGCTTTGGCTTCTTGTAAAATGCAGTAGCACACTGATTAATTTTATAGACTTCTTTCCCTATATGTGTTTCTTGATGCTGCAAGAAATTTGGGTTCTTGCAGAATACTTCCCAATCTTCATAACAGTTAAAGGTTTTCTCTCCTTTATAAATTCGCTGAAGGAGTGACTTCTTTCTGAAACTATTCACTTTCAATACACTCACAGTATCTCTTCCCCATGATAACTCCATAGTGCTTATTTAAAGTTGACTTCTCACCAACAGACCACCTCCCACAATCATTCAATTCATAGTGATTCTCCCTTGTATGAGTTCCCTGATGAACAGTGAATGTTGGTCTATCAGAAAAGGCTTTGACATGTTCATTACCTCCATAGGGCTTCTCCCATGAGCTTGCTCCCTTATAGGTAATGAAAGTTGCCCCCTCATTGAAGGCTTTCCCACATTCACTATATTCAGAAGAAAGCTTCAGAGTTTGAGTATCTTGATGCTGAAATTTGTCCTTATTTTGACTAATGGCTTTTCCAGTTCTATCATATTCTAAAGATTTCTCTCTAGAATGACCTGTGCTTTGTACAGAGGAGTAATTTCCCATGTGTATTAAACTCATCAAGCTGCCTTACAAAGGAGTGTCTATTACTAATGATTAATTCTGAAAGAGAATCCAAATTCATTCCCTATGAGTCATATTTACCAGGTATTTTTCTTGATAAAATAGAGTTTGTACACAGAGAAAATGCTTTTCCTAATACACTATTTCTCTCTTTAGTCAGTGTTCTGTTGTTGACAAAATCAACTTTCCACCAATGCTGGTCTTCCTTTTCCTGGCTCTTCTCCATCAGGTCAACTATGCAGAAGTATAGAAATGAAAATAATTTGCCATAGTTTATACATGTTAATATATTTCTTATGAAGAGAAGACATATTCATATGTCTTATTCTAGCCCAGTCATTTGCGATGAAAGTAATCTCAAGAGCATACTGCTTTGCTCCTCTAGGTTTGAAAAATAAATAAATAACTTGCAGTAGTGAAAAATGGGGAATCTGGCAACAAAATGCAATAATTTGACACTTCAAAAACATTTATTGTGGTGATCATTTTGCAATATATACAAATATCAAATCATTACATTGTACACTTGACACTAAAATGTTGTATGCCAATTATACCTCAATTTGTTTTAACTGTGACATTCAAAAATAGAGAATTTGAAATAAACACAAGCAATAAATTTAAAATGTTTGAATGACTGCTTAATCTTGGGGTAGGGAACTTCACAGGTAATAGAATCAGCCCAACAACTCAACAAATATTAAGTAGAATCACAAGGAAAATTAATAGACAATGATGGTAAGGGGAGATATCAAGGAACAATTAGACTCGGAACAATTAAATCAGGGCCTAGTCATTATCAAAGCAAGAGCCTCACTAATGTACATGATTATAACCTCATCCTCCTCTTTTCTATTCCACATAACACCACCAAATTAAAATTTCAGAAAGTACTCATTTTCATTAGAGTTAAAAGGAAAACTATTGCCTAGGCTATATTTGCATTCTCATGGGGATTCACAATGAATAGTAGTGCCTAAATGAAGTATACATTCAGGCTATTCTTACAACAGGATCAGAGGCACATCTTTATTCATCTAGCATATCATCTAAAACTTACAGTCTGGGGACTTCCCTGGTGGTGCAGTGGCTAAGAATCTGCCTGCCAATGCAGGGGACACAGGTTTGAGCCCTGGTCCAGGAAGATCCCACATGCTGCGGAGCAACTAAGCCTGTGCACCACAACTACTGAGTCTACGCTCTAGAGCCTGCAAGCCACAACTACTGAAGCCTGCGTGCCGCAACTACTGAAGCCCACGTGCCTAGAGCCTGTGCTCCACAACAAAAGAAGCCACCGCAATGAGAAGGCCGTGTACCACAACGAAGAGTGGCCCCCACTCTCCACACCTAGAGAAAGCCCGCGTGCAGCAACGAAGACCCAATGCAGCCAAAAATAAATTAAATAAATAAATAAAATTGATTTTAAAAAAACCTTACAGTCTGAATTTCACTTATACAATCAATTATCCACTGTTATTAGAGTCTAGAGTACTTTTCCCTATCTCTTTACACTCATCTTCTGATTTGTCTAATAATTGTGGAAAGTATTCTTATGTCAATTTTCTGCCCTTTGCAACTAAAGGCAGAAAATAAAAATTCTAAATTCTCAACTATATTCAATGAAATCTAAAGAAAGAAAGAAAGAACAAATAAGGGGGACTTCCCTGGCGGTGCTGCAGTTAAGAATCCATCTGTCAATGCAGGGGACATGGGTTCGATCCCTGGTCTGGGAAGATCCCACGTGCCATGGAGCAACTGAGCCCATGCGCCACAACTACTGAGCCCACAAGCCACAACTACTGAAGTCTGCATGCCTAGAGCCCGTGCTCTGCAACAAGAGAAGCCCGTGCACCTGCTAGCTGCGACTAGAGAAAGCCCACATGTAGCAACAAAGACCCAACGCAGCCAAAAAATAAATAAATAAAAATTTAAAAAGAAACAACAAGTAAGGTCTCCAGATTGCTTTCATCCCTTCCTTCATTACAGCTGAAGCAATACTTCATAGAACTGAATAAGAAAACTGAAGGATGATATAATGGTGAGGATTTACTTCACTATTGCATTATCCTTCCAAGAAATTCCATCATTCATTTTCTTATATTTTAGTGTATTTTAGCACTATTGAACATAACTGATGAGTAATGCTGGAATAATTGCCAGGGGGATGAAGTAGCAAAACATTTCAAAATACTTTAAAATAAGATCACAACAATCCCTTATTTCTTAGATTTATAAATGGGACCAAGTCACCCATGTGGAAACTGCAAGATAAAATGAGTTTTATTCCATTTAAAAATATAAGTAAATTTTCTCTTTGTTCATTCAAGTTAAAATTTTATTTTAATTTATAAGAAATTATGAAAGTCATAAAACAACAACCCTTGCAAATAATTAGAACTGCTTCAAAAAGAAATTCAAAAACAAAAATTGGGTACACTGGATCCCTGATGGTATACCAAGGGTTAATATTCTATTTTGTTTAATATTTGAAGTATATCACTATTCCTTTCTACATTCCAATAATGGAATACAGTCCATTATTTCTTTTTATATTTCATATGTACTTTTCAAACACCATATACCTATATTTGTAAAAAATCCAGATTGACAATATCTGTCTTTTAACAAGAGGGTTTAGTCCTTTTGAATGTATTGTAATTACTAAAATATCTAGGTTGGTTTCCTTCATTTCACTTACAGTTTCCACTTATTCTAATTTTTATTTGCTTTTCCCCTCTCATTGTTCTTTTTTGGTCTGATCTAATATATATATTTTTTTTCTTTTCTATTTTCTTACCTTCAAAAGTTTAGAAGTTATACATTACTTTCTGCTAGCATTTACTCATTAAATTTTACCATTCATATTTAACTCAACAACACTTCTAAAAAATAAAAGGATTTTAGAACACCAGTCTGGTCAACTGATAAATTATTTACATGCTACTGTTTTTCAATATTTTATTTTTGTTGTTTTTATACTCAACAGAACATTGCTACTACAGATCTTCCTTGCCTTACAATGAGGTTATGTCCCCATAAACCTATTGTAACTTGGCAATATCAAAAGTCAAAAATGCATAATCTACTGAACATCATAGCTTAGACTAGCCTACGTTAAACGTGCCCAGAACATTTACATTAGCCTAGAGTTGGGCAAAATCATCTAATGCAAAGCCTATTTTATAATAGCGTTGAATATCTCATGCAGTTCACTGAATACTGTACTAACAGTTGTATGGGTACAGGATGGTTGTAAGGTTGTTTATCCTCGTGGTCATGTGGCTGACCGGAAGCTACGGCTCACTGCTGCTACCCAGCATCACAAGAGAGTATCTTACCACCACATATCGCTGGCCCAGGGAAAAGATCAAAATTCAAAGTACAATTTCCAGTGAATGGGTATTGCTTTTGAACAAATGAAGTCAAAAAATCATGAGTTGAATCACTGTAATTTGGGGATCATCTGTAATTTATACAGATAATATTTGTATAAACATACCCATATCTTTACTTGTTTCCTCCCAGAACTGCTTCTCTTCAAGTTCCCCTGTCTGAGTTAAAGGTACTACCAGACATCTAGTGCCTCAGGAAAAAAAACCTTTCAGTTTTTCTCTTGATTATTCTTTTTCTCATACCCATAATCCAATCTAACAACATATCCTGTTTTGGCTACAACTTCAAAATATATCAAGAATCCAATCATGTCACTTTACTTTCTATTTCCAAGCCGGTATTAAGGCACCACAATCCCTCACATGGAGAACTGCTAACTGCTCTCCTTGACTTTACTCATCCCTCCTCCCCACCCCCTCTGTCAACATTTCCACTGTGGAGCAGCCAGGGGTATACATGAAGCAAATCAGCACATGTGCTCCTTTGCTCAAAACCTTCCAATGACTCCATCTCAATTAGAATTAAGGAGCTTTCGGGACTTCCCTGGTGGTCCAGTGGTAAAGAATCCACCTTCCAATGCAGGGGATGCGGGTTCAATCCCTGGTCAGGGAACTAAGATCCCACATGCCGTGGGGCAACATGCCACAGTGTGCCCGCGTACCACAACTACTGAGCTCATGCACCTCAACTAGAGCCTGCGTGCTGCAAACTACAGAGCCCATGCACTCTGGAACCTGCACGCCACAACTACAGAGGCCATGCGTCCTGGAGCGTGCAAGCCACAACTAGAGAAGAGAAAACCCACCGCCACAACTAGAGAGAGGCCTGTGCACAACAACAAAGAGCCCACACACCACAATGAAAGATCCCACACGCCTCAATGAAAGAGCCCACATGCCTCAATGAAGATGCTGCGTGCCACAAATAAGACCTGATGCAGCAAAATAATAATAATTAAATAAATAATAAATAAATCTTTAAAAAAAAAAGAATTAAGGAGCTTTCGATACCCAGTAAAGCCAAATACTGGCACCAACCACCTCTCTGATATCATCTCTAACTCTCTGATCTCTATTCATCCTGGCAAATGCTATCCTGTTCTGCAGACACTAAACACTCCGGCCTCAAGTTCATGGCACAGGGTATACCATCTGGCTGGAATATTCAAAATCCACTGGCCCCCTCCATTCAGATCTGTGTTAATTATAATATTGATCTTAAAGAGGCTCTTTCCTGATCACTTTCATAAAGAGCACCACATTTCATTCTCTTTTGCCACTAAAATGCAGTCATTATATTGTTAGCAGTTGCAACCCCAGCACACAGACAAACCTGGCATATGGTAGATGTCAAATTAATACTTAGTGAATTAATACATAATATATGATTAAAAGACGACAAATGAAATTGATGTAGAAAGAACAACAAATATTTAAAATGAGAGAGGCAAGGATTGGATTTTTGGAAGAAAACCCAAAAAGAAACCATTTAGCTCTTATCCGCCAGGGTGATATATGCATCTGAGGCACGAAGGCCAATTATTCTTGGTCACTTCCAAAGTTCTATTAACTCTAAAAAAAATTTCCTAAAAAATCTCAAACATGCCAACATCTGAACTAACTCCCTGGGATCCAGTTTCTCCCAGGATACAGTAACGTCTATGCTAACTCACCTGGGTGGCTCTGACTTTGGGACTCTTCCTCTAACATCCATGGCTCTTCTTGATCCAATTTGAAAATCACCTCTGGTTTGGTAACACAATACCTTGTGAATGGAAAATGACACAGGACTTGGACCAGGTGGCCTGAGGTTCAGGACCTTTAAAGGAGGACAAAGTTAGCCTGCACGAAAATAAATCCACTGGAACATTTCACTGGGGAAGAGAACACAAGTGTTCTTTGTAGTGCCCGAAAGGGATCACCTTTGACTCCTGAATTTCAAATCTATAAATTATTAATCTCTACAAAGAAACCACCTATATCAGCAGCTAAAAAGGAAACAAATATTGTTTGGAGTTGCAAATTATACAATCCCTACCCACTGAGATGAGGTGGCTATAGTTCTCCAGCATCACGTCCCTGTCCAGGGTCCTCTGAGCAGGGTCCAGGTGCTGCCACTCCTCCTGAGTGAAGCCCACAGTCACATCCTCAAATGACACTGGCCCCTGAAACAGCACATCTGTGTTCAATCTACAGTGACCAGAACTGGATAGCATGCAATATGTTGGGGATCTAACACCTGGTCATGTTCACAATTAATAGTTGAAGAGAAAATGCAATGTAGGATCCCTTCTCTCAGTACTATATGTTGTGGGAAAATGAGGAATCATGGTATAAGGTCTTGCCAGTGTATTAATTTCTTAATTCATACAAAGAGCATAGGAGTTCCTGCCAGTGTTCCAGGAACTGTCCCAATTTCTGGGAATACAAAGAAAAATAAAAGGTTAATCCTGCTCTCAAGGAGTGTATAATCAGGTCAGAAAACATATTTA
Organism: Neophocaena asiaeorientalis asiaeorientalis; assembly: GCF_003031525.2. Classification (NCBI taxonomy): domain Eukaryota; kingdom Metazoa; phylum Chordata; class Mammalia; order Artiodactyla; family Phocoenidae; genus Neophocaena; species Neophocaena asiaeorientalis. The sequence continues at coordinate 3,430,965 of NW_020172627.1, forward strand.
AACATAAATACCTGCAACAAATTTTATAGAAGCAATGATAAAAAGTCTCTGAAAGGTAAATGGGTAGTTGCAAAGGGGGAAGAAATGTTAAGTTTTATTTTGTATTATCAGGTTGAGTTTTATTGAGGAGTAGAGTATTAAGTCTTGACACATGAATCACATATTCTTTATAAATATGGGCCAACGACACAAAAAAAGGCATGGAAGCATTAAAAAATACTTGATAAATTTGAAAACACATGGCTCAAAAAAAAAAAGAATACTTGATAAGTTAATGGAACTATACAGTAGGAGAAAAGGGTTTGAGATGTATTAAGATAAAGCCTCACAGACATAATTAAGAGCAAGATTATAAGCAAGATTACAAGTTATTGTGGATATGTCCTCCAGCCTAAGGGTTTCAAAACATTTGATCATTTACCCCTTAATTAAAGTTTGAGCACTCATCCAGCATGGCTATTTATATCTTTATATGTACATGAAATCTCATTCTTATTTTAAAACACAAATATCTGAACACCAATATGCTAATAATTCCTTCCCACATTCCAATAGCTTTTCTTGGGTACTCCCTGGGGCAGTGTTCTCAAAGTGTGGGCCATAAGTCAACAACATCAGCATCAGCTGGGAGCTTGTTAGAAATGCAAAATTCTCAAGCCCCATTCCAGACCTACTATGATAGCCAGTGTCCAAGATGGTCATCACCTCCTCCCCCAATGCCCTTGTACAATCCTCTCGCACATTAAATAGGGCTGACCTTTGTAACCAACAGAATGTTGCAGAAATAACAGAGTATGACCAATGAGGCCAAGTCACAGAAGAACACTGCTGCTTCCACTTTGTTCCTTCATGGATCACTTTCTCTGGGTAAAGCCAGCGGCCATATCATGAGGACACTCAAGCAGCCCTATGGAGAAGTCTACATGGGGAAAAAATGAGGCCTCCTGTCAAACATCAATACTAATTTGCTAGCCATGTGAGTGAGCCATCACAGAAGCAAATCCTCCAGCCCCAGTCAAGCCTTCAGATGGCTGCAGCCTCATGAGACCCCTACGTGAGACAATAAGTGTTTCTTGTTGCCTTTAAGCTGCGAAATATTGCGGTGCTTTCTTATGCAGCATTAGATTAAGGCATCTAAAGAAACAGATACTCTGGGCACGGGACTTAGTGAACAGTGTTTTAATAAGCCCTCTAGGTATGAGACACCAAAGCTGAAAAACCAGTGATCTAGGGAAGTCAAAAACAAGGACACTAAAGGAATTTGAAGGCTCTGGCACCTACAGCTACAACAAACATTAAACACAGCCCAACTCCTAGCCAGACTAACACAAATCCTCACACTAAAAATTTATTTACCTCAGTTCTATCACCAGATAAATGTCCAGCTCTCAAAAAACAATTGCAATACATACCAAAAAGTAATAAAAAACACACGAAGAAGAGACAAAGTAATAATCAGAACCAGACTCAGATACAACACAAATGTTGGAATTATCAGACAGGGAGTGTAAAATAATGATAATTAACATGTTAAAGAGTTGAATGAAAAAAATCAGACAACATTCAAGTATAAATGAGTCATATAAACAGAGAAATGGAAATTCTAGAAAAAAATCTAAAGTAAATGCTCCAAGTCAAAACCACAGTAATAGAAACAAGGAATGCCTCTGATGGACTCATCACACAACAGGCCAAGGAAAGAACCAATGAACTTGAAAATAGGTCAAGAAAAACTTCACAGACTGAAATGTGAAAAGAAAACGAATGAAAAAACAGAACATCCAAGAACTGTGGCACAACATTAAAAGGCATAATATATGCATAACTAGAATACCAGAAGAAGAAGGAACAGAGCAGAAGAAATACCTGAGTAGTAATAACCAAACATTCAAAAATTAATGACAAATCCAGGAAACTCAGAGAATATCAAGCAAGATAAATGTCCCCAAAACCACATCTCAACCTGTCTTACTCAAACTGCAGAAAAACAAATACAAAAGATCTTGAAAAAAGCAAAGAAGGGGTGGGGGTGGTATTGGGCCCCAGGGCTTGGTGGAATGTGAACCTTACCTACAAAGGAACAACGATAAGAATTACAACCGACTTCTCAGAATCCAAGCCAGAATCCAATGCAAGCAAGGAGAGAATGGAGTGAAATATCTAAAGTTGAAGGAAGAAAACCACCAACCCAGAATTAATGAAAAGACACACTGAGGCATACATTTATATAATTCTGAATGACAAGGATAAACTCTTAAGAGCTTCTAGATGAAAGAACAGCTGACTCACAAAGTAAAGAAAAGCATCCTAGCTTCGGACTTCTCCTCTGCAGGGGTGAAAGCAAAAAGACAATGAGATTATGAGAAAAGAATTTCAATCCAGGAATATTATACATAAATAAATTGTCTTTCATACGACAGGCCCAAAACCAGATGTGTTCAAATGAGCAGGGCCTCGAGGAATAAATCACCCCTGTAATCTCTGCAGAGAAAACACTAAGGAGGTACTAACAAGCTGCCAAGCAAGTCTCAAGCAAGGGGAAGGAGTGAGAAACAATAGACCTTGTTATTGAAACATGGTTACAACTAGATGGATAATATTAACATGATTTGAAATGTATAACATAATATTAAAGAAGACCTCCTGAAACAGAAGAGACTCTCCGTAAGAACAGAGCCAGTAATATACTGATAAATTATTAAAATGGGGCTTCCCTGGTGGCACAGTGGTTGAGAGTCCGCCTGCCGATGCAGGGGACACGGGTTCATGCCCCGGTCCGGGAAGATGCCACATGCCGCGGAGCGGCTAGGCCCATGAGCCATGGCCCCTGAGCCTGCGCATCCGGAGCGTGTGCTCCGCAACGGGAGAGGCCACAACAGTGAGAGGCCCGTGTACCGTTAAAAAAAAAAAAAAATTATTATTAAAATGGAGCCTGGGTGTGGGGAGGAGTAATGGGTGGATTAAAACTTTCGAAGGTCATCTAAGAGGGGCTGGAGGAAGAGGAGTAGCAATCACTACACCATGGAGCAGCAGAAGAGCAACAAAATAATCTGATATGTTAGTAGATATGGCTCAGTTATAATATTTAGGTGTGGGTTGGTAGCTATGAGAACTAAAAATCAGAAAACTACCAAATTAACAGAGAAGAAAAATGAAGCAATGACAAATTTGAATATACCAGAAAAAGTAAAGATTCTAAAGAAGTATAATTAATAGTATAAATTATGATATATATTGCATTATGTTATACTCAAAAATAATATGTAGTAAACTAAGACAGATATATAAAACCAAATATACAAATTATCACAGAAAATGGGAATGAATATATTTCTTATGCAAGACTAACATGCCATATTAGTCTTAAAAAAAAACCCAAATGTTGCCATTTGTTGTTTACAAAAAATAAATCTAAAACAAAGTGATAAAGAATGGTTGAAAAAGAAGGAATGGACAAAATACTACAAGAAAACGCAAATAAAAGGAAGCAAGCATGGTCTTTTTTATATCAGATTAAGCAGAATTTGCAGCCTTAAACTTCAACGGGGCAAAGGCAGATACCATGTAATGATAAATGGTAAAAATTAATCAAGGTTTAAGTCAAATCTGTATATGTCCAAATAGATAAAAGAAAAACTGCTACAGTTACAAGATAATTTGGTTAAAGAAAACAAACCACGATCACGGTAAGAGGCAGTATATCTCTATCAACAAGAAAGGACTATCAAATGGAGTTTGTTGAACTCACGTGTTCAGGTAATTACTAATGATAGTTAAAATTCAGTTACTTAGAAAAATGTCTTTCATACAATATTTTAAATACATACTATCTCATACTCAGGACAAACCTATAACATAGATACTATTTTTCCCATTTAACAGATAAGAAAATTGAGGCAGAAAGAGGTTCCCTAACTTCCCAAGGTCACCCTAAATTTGAACTAGGTCATCTGAAAATAAAGCACCACTTATAATCGTTATGTTATGCTGTGCTTTCAGAGACAATATTGCTAAACCCTACAAATCAGAGGTTTTACAAGCTACTTTGTCTGATTATGACCTATAAAACCAAAATTTTAAAAACTCACTAAAAAGTCATTAACTCATAAAATAAGACATTCTCCAAATTAAAAACTTTAGATCAAAGAAAAGTAACCAACATCCAAATTACTACTGTCCTAGAAAGAAACAAAGGGGGAAATTCATTACATGAAAACTTACGACCTAAAACTAAAGCTGTCACAGAGAAAAATTGTCTTTAACTTATTTTTTAAATAAAGACTGAAAATAATTATGAACTTTATGTTTAGCTAAAAGAAATATGAAAAATAAAAAACAAATCAAAAAAGTATGAAAACATAAGGATAAAATCTTAAGTGAATAAAATTAAAATAAAGCCAAAATAAATGAGGAACACTAAATTAAACCAAAAGCATTTTTTTTCAGTATGTCTCATACATAAAATGGGCAAAACTGGGGTTGGGGGGAAAGAAAACTAACATAAAACTTTAAGACAATTTAATTTAGCAAACAATTTTTTGGTTGTCGTGCCTAAAAATTTTTACAAGAGGGGGAGGAAATATACCGGATATAATGTTTTGGGGGGTTTTTTTGTTTGTTTGTTTGTTTTTTAGAAGATGTTGGGAGTAGGAGTTTATTCATTAATTTATTTTTGCTGTGTTGGGTCTTCGTTTCTGTGCGAGGGCTTTCTCTAGTTGTGGCAAGCGGGGGCCACTCTTCATCGCGGTGCGCGGGCCTCTCACTATCATGGCCTCTCTTGTTGCGGAGCACAGGCTCCAGATGCGCAGGCTCAGTAATTGTGGCTCACGGGCCCAGTTGCTCTGCGGCATGTGGGATCTTCCCAGACCAGGGCTCAAACCCATGTCCCCTGCATTAGCAGGCAGATTCTCAACCACTGTGCCACCAGGGAAGCCCCAGATATAATGTTTTTAATTCAAAAGGGGAAAAAGGTACGTTCAAAATAAAAACTATAAAGGGATATTACTTTTTATTACAAAGCTCCTCCAATCAAAAGAAAAATACATCAGTGACAAGAAAAAGTCCCAGAATTGAGTCAAATATAGGTACAATGCCTACTTGTAAAAAAAAAAAATTACACCTCACACTGTATAAAAATATATATTTGAATGAATAAGTATAAAACACGAAACAAAAGACAAGGAAGCACCCAAGTAATAACATATTAAGTCTGTTACAAAAAGGTAGAAAATCTTAGATTGGATTAAAAAGATTGAGCTACATGGTGCTTACAAAGGAAACACCTAAAACAAAACGGCACATGAAAGTTCATTCATTCATTCACTTAGCGACTTTTCAATACTTATTATGCACTTAGACTACAACAGTGAAAAACAATGATGTCCCCCTCCAGTCTTCAGGAGAGTTATATTCGTTCAGGAAGGTAAAAACAGACAATAAACAGCATAGTAATAATGAAATTGTAGTGTTGGATGAGAAGTGTTTTGGAAGAGTGTGTTGGAGCAGTGCCTTAATACACAATACATAGTGTATTAAGGTAAGGGGGATGGGAACGCTGGGGGTTAGTGTAGCAATTTTAAGGTGGAAGTTTGTGTAGAGTAAAGCAAAATGTGAGAAACCCTTGGTGTGATTGTGCTTTGCCCTGGGACAAAAAGCACCTGCTCCCAGCTGGGGATAACAAATGACAAACTGGGAAGAAGCAACTACAACTTACATCATGTTCTAAAAAATAATTTCCCTAATATAAAGAAATTAAATCTATAATTTAAAAACTTTCCATAAAGAAAATCCAGGCCCTATATAAATTCACTGGTGAATTTTTACAAACAACTAAGTAATAAATAATACCAATCTTCAACAAACACTTCCAGGGAATAGACAATGAGGAAATACTTAACATGTTTCTTTGAGGCCATATACAATTGATACAAAACATGACAAAAACATTATTAAAAAGGTAAATAAAAGTCTCTCTCATGAAGAAAGACAAAAATCCTAAACAACTTGTCATGAAATACATTCAAAGATGACAGAATATCAAGACCAAGTGGGAATTTTTCCTGGAAAAATAGGCTGGTTTAACACTTGAAAATCAAAACATTAATAGAATTACATCAATCAGTATGTTAATATCAATCCATTAAAAGAATAAAGGAGAAAACCATACAATCAACTCAATAATTAAATTCAACACCATTGGATGATAAAAACTTTCAGCAAACCACGAGTAGAATGAAACTTCCCCAAGAACATCTACCAAAAATGTTACAGCAAGTATCATCCTAAATGATAAAATATCGAAACGCTTCCCTTGAGACTGGGATGAAAACAAGTATGTACTATTCTATTCCATGGTAGCTCCTAGCCACAGCAATAAAGAAAAAGAAATTAAAGTTTTTAAATGGGACAAAAAGTAAGAAATATCCATATAACATAATTGTGTGGAAGGAAACTCCAAAATAATCTACAGATAAAATATTAGAGTTAATAAATGGTAAGGTCACTGAAAACAAGATCAATATACAAAAATTGACTATATATACTAGCAACGCCAAAATAGGGAGAAAATTTTTCAACTACCTAAGAATAAATCTAACAAAAGAAGTAAAACGTGTACACATGGAAATTATCAAACATTCCTGAGAAAAGTTAAAGGAGACCTAAGTAAATGAAGAGAAATGCCATGTTCATGAGTTGAAAATTCAAGTCAATATTAACATAACCTAACTCCCAAATCAATCTATAGATCCAATGCAATACCAAATTCCAGCAGATTCCCAGGGAAGGGTGGGAAGGTGGGCAGGGCATTGACAAGATGATTTTAAAGTTTATACAGAAATACAAGGAACTGGGACTTCCCTGGGGGCGCAGTGGATAAGACTCTGTGCTCCCAATGCCAGGGGCTTGGGTTCATTCCCTGGTCAGGGAACTAGATCCCACATGCATGCTGCAACTAAGAGTTTGCATGCCACAACTAAGGAGCCCATGTGCCAGAATTAAGGAGGTGGCGAGCCGCAACTAAGGAGCCCGCCTGCCACAACTAAGACCCAGTGCAACCAAAGTAATTAATTAAAGAAAAAAAAATACAAAGGACTTAAAGTAGTTACGGTAAATCTTGAAGAACAAAAGTGGACAACTTATATCCACAGATATGAATACTTTTTATAACGCTAAAATAATAAGGCAGGGCAGTACTGGCATAGGGTAGACAAAGAGGCAACTGCAACAGAAATAAGAATCAAAAAAGAGATACACACATATGGTCACCTGATTTCTAACAGACACCACTGCAATTCTGTGGGGAAAGGAAGGTCTTTTCAATAAATGGTACTGTGGGAACTGACTAGCCACAGCTCAAAAAAAGATATGTATATGTATCTAATAATTCAAAATAGATGATAGACTTAAATGTGAAAGCTAAAACAATTCTAATTTTTAGATGAGAATATAAGAGAATTCCTTTATGACTTCGGGATGGGCAAAAATTTTTTTAAACAGGACACAAAGAGCACTAACCATTAAAGAAAATATTGATAAACTGGACTTAATTAAAATTCAGAACAAGTCTCAAACTTAAAGAAGATATCTGTAGTACACATATCTGACAAAGGACTCATATCTAGAAATATAAACATCCAAGTTAATACAGCACAGAAAAACTATCAATTTTTTTAACAAACAAAACAAATACACGCTTTAAAGAAAAAGATATGAAAATGGTTAGAAAACATGAAAAGATCCTCAGCATGATCAGCAATCTGAGAAATGCAAATTAAAACCACAATGAGATACCATTACACTCACCCACCAAATACTAAAAAAGAAAAAAGAAAAAGAAAACCTCACAAACAATACCAAATGCTAACAAGGCGATGGCACAAGAGAACTTCTCACATACCGCTGGCGGGAGTATCAAGCAGTACAACTACTTTGTAAAATCCGTTTGGCTGAATCTATCAAGGTTAAACATATGTATGCATGCTATGACCCATCAATTCCACTCCTAGGTTTCTATCCCTCAGATTCAAGTGCACATGTGTACAAAAGCCAGAATTGTAAACAACCCAAATATCCTTTCAGAACTGGTATATTCATACCATGGGAAAAAAACCAAACTACTGCTACACATGGATGACCTCAAACATAATGTTGAGTAAAAGTCAGACGTAACAGATTATATATTACATGACTCTATTTGTATGAAGTTTAAAATGAGACAAAACTAATATATGATAACAGAAATCAAAATAATAATTACCTTTGAATGAGTGGGCAAGTACAGTCTTGGAAAGAAAAGAAGACTTCTGCGGTACAGAAAATGGCCTTTATCTTGAGCTGGGTGATAGCTATCCAGCTGTAGCACGTATGAAAAATTCATCAAGTTGTACCCCGAGGATTTGTGTGCACTTTATTTCAATTTCAAAAAAAGAAAGAAATATTAACAACTTGAATGTAACAAGATTTGATCACTGACTGGATATGCGGGTAGCAGGTAAAGGACAGCACTTAGAAATAGATACTGGGTTTTTCACCGGGATGATGGACTGGCTGGTGATAACATTCGATGGGAAATAAAGGAGAAAGTGGGGGGAGCTGTTAATAACAACTTTCCTTTTGGATTGTAGAGTATGACGGGCCTTTAGAAGAGCTATACAGAGATGTCCAGCAGAGAGTTGGCCATTTGGGTCTAAGGTAGGGGAGAGGTCTGGGCTGGAGAGCCAGAAAAGCATCCCAGCAAATGATGCATCCTCAGACAGGAAAACAGATCACTCAGCAAGACCAGGAGAGTGAGGACAACAGGGGACCAATAATGGACACCTTGGGAGAAGCAGTAATAAGAGGCAAGAAGAGGAAGAAGACTCCATTGAGAAAAGAAATCACCACAGAGGAAGAGACCAGAAACCAATCAACACTTTCTAGAAGGGACTGAACATGAGTGTCAACTGGATAGAATGCTCAATTAAGGCAAATACTATAAGATCAATGACATTTGTCATAATAAGGTCACCAGTGTTCCTTACCAGACAGACCCAACAAGTGATGCAGTTTGTAACGTAAAAGGGCACTGGGGAAGCATGTGCCAGAAAATACAACTTTAATCTATCTGCTGCACAATCTATACATAATATTAGAGAAGATTATCTGAAGGTGACATAATCCATTCTTTCTTGCAGATATCCCTGGCTCTATGCCCGGATCAAGCAGGACCAGGAGGAAGAGGTCTACAAGACCACGGTGAGAAGCCCCTGGAAACCTCAATTGACTGAGTTCTCCTTTGGCACAAAGTGTCCTGCTTCCCCTGAGGAGCAATTACAAGCAGCTGGCTGCACCCATTTCCCATAGTCACTGAAAGATTATTTACTATGATACCTACAGTAAGATTAGGAAAGGAACATTTTCTTTAGAATTCTTAATGCCTCATGAGGAATTCACATGATGATTTCTTTAAGGGCCAATGCAAATCATGTAACAAAGAACATCTGTATTTTTTCTATGACTATCAGAAAAATCAGACAAATTCGGTCAATGATAGCATAGAATAGCTAGTAATAGCATATAACCTGCATATAACTGCATAGTACTTCATCCTGATACTGATGTGTTCCTATTATCCCTGAAGTTGACTTTCATCTATTTCTATATTTCCATTCTAACCTACTAACCCTAAAAAATCTCATGTAAGACACTGTAAACAAAGGAGGGAAAAAATAAACAAACCACCTGAGATCTGTTCATTTTCTGTGGATCGAGGAAACACGTAGTGAACTACAAAGTTGGGCTGGAGGAAGAAAGACTAGATCACAAGAGATCTGATCTGCCTTGCATCTCCTGGATCCTCCTACCTATAAGCTCCACACACTAGCAGGATAAAATGTCCTCCTGTAGAACATCTTTTGGTCCTGAACTACCTTGGCAGTAGTTTCTCAGTCTTTTAATAGAAACTGGGTTTGACTTAACTATGTCGGAAAATCTGACTATTGGCTAGGTTGCTACGAATGGGATGACCTGGTCATTCATCCTCTTGGGCTCAGTGGTTTTCATCTTTCATCCTAGGCAGAAACAAGTAGTCCAGGAAGCTCTTTCCTTCACTACTTCCTGTGTCTGTGAAGTCAGGATGGAGGAAGCATCCATGTCTCTCAATGTCACAGGTGATAAAGGGCATAGGGTGAGGCCCCCTCAGGCACTGGAAAGAATAGAGAATCTGAAAGAAGTCAAAGGCTGTTAGGAAGGTCTGAGATAAGTTTTCTTAGTGGTAGGTGGTATTTCTCTCCCCCAGACTATATAATTTCCTGGGCAGACTTGCCCCTTGCCTTAGCCCAGCTCCCTCTCCTGAAACCTGGCTCACACCTCAGGTTCTCACAGTCTGACGGGTGGCTTGCAGAGCACAAGGATCACATGGTGCATGGAGCAAGCGGCTGTGCAAATCTAGGGTCTGCTCTTTCTTGGCCTTGATCCTCCTCTGTTCTGCAGCCCTGGTGGAAGGTCTCCACTCATATGAGCCATCTTCCAGGTGGGATTCCTCTTTACCTCACAAGATCGGCTTTGTTCCTAGGAATCAGGACCTGAACCTAAGGGACAAAATCATTTTAGTTGGAACCTATATGAGCGCCCCAAATCTTGGAACACCCTGTGCCCCCAAATCTTGGGTGGGTCCTTCAGTAAACTCAAATCAGAACCATTGAAAACACACAGGCTGGACAGTTCATACCAGCCCCAGAACTAACCATTATGAACTATGATCCCAGACCCCCGAAGAGACACCAAGAATCCCAGAAATACAAGTGCCCCATGAGAAAAGAGTCCACATTATACTTGACAGCGATGTCCTTTGGCTCAGTGCAGGGACGGGTACAACGTTTAGGCAAAATTGTTTTTTTAGGGAGGAAGCAGATGTGAATGTGCCTCCTCTGCCGGCTCTGAGGTCTTGAGGCACTCGCTAGCCACTGAGTCAGTTTCCGTGCCTAATACAGTGGGAGGGCGAGGAGTCCCTGCCATCCTCACCGAGTGCGCTGCGGCCTCAGAACAGTGGCCGCCAACACTACGGCGCCCTCTCTGGGGACCCGCAGGCGCGGGTAAGCGTACAAGGACCGGACTCGAACAAGCCACTGCAGCAGTAGCTGCCGCTGGCCGGGATAGGGCCTGAACCCCGCCCCTCCCTCAAGCTCTGCCGCCTTTCGCACCGGCCCAGCGCCAACCGCGCTCCAGTGCCCGCCGCACCCCGACTGAGGCTGCGCGCAGGGCGGCGCATGCGCCAGAGGGCCTGTCGACCCTGAAGGTGTTACCCCCGACCGGCCTTGCGGCTGGAGCCCCGCCCCGGAGCTGGGGGTGGGACCTGAGCCACTTTGATCGCAGCCTGGGAGCCGGTGTGAGGCGGTTGCTGCGCTAGCCCAGACGGTGACGCGGGTGGAAGGGAAGACCAGAGAAGAGACCCGCAGTGCAAACTTTGAAAACAAACCTGGTGGTAGCAGGGCTTCTCCCAGGAAGGCACAGCAGCCCAGTGCTGGTGGCATTGGCGGTAGTAGTAATCATGATAAAGTGTGATGATGCCAGCTTCTCAAAATTACTTGTGAGAAATGGAATATTGCCTGCCATGTCAGTAAACAAAGGATGTCATAGTCATCAACGATTGCAGCCACCTCCGAGGGTGAGCCGGTGAGCCCTGAGGGAACTTAGAAAGGAAACAATACCTGCCATCTAGCAGCCATCGGACTGCAGCCACTCCCCACAGTGAGACCTGAGGAAACTCGAAAACACAGGATACTGGCCCCAGATCGCTGAGGTGCGTATCAAAGGAATGGTTTCAGTGAGCCCAGACTCTTGCATCTTCCCATACGTAGAAAAGCGCTAAATTCCTTAACTTGAGATACCTAGTTTTTAAAATTATTATTATTATTAACGATAATCTTTTGTTCCGACTACCTGCCCTTTGTTGCAAAACTCCTATATATCCTGGCTTGCCCCTCGCCTCCTCAGAGCAGTTTTCTCAGGGTTACTTGAGATGCTGCCTCTCCGGCTTGAAGTCCTAAGAATGTCAGCCTCATAAAACATAACTCTCAACTTTTAGGTTGTGCATTCTTTTTCAGTTGACACTTGCAATACACAAAATTGTTAGATGAGTAAAAATACAAACTGAAAAAAACTGGTTATCACACACAGCCTCATCTACCTTAGATAACATACACAACTATTTGACGTTTTACACAAATGGGATATTCAAGCAATATTTCAGTAAACGATATAAACATTTTCTTGGTCAATATATTTCCCAGTTCTTCCTTATCAAAAATTTCAAACAAATAGAAAATTTGAAAGATTCAGTGAGCAGACATATCTAGAGTCAATAGCTGATTTTGCCATATTTGCTTTATGTAGATGTCTTTACTTGTGATGAAACTTCAGCCCTGAGTGTCATCATGTATCTTCTAAGAGTAAGGACATTCTCCTACGTAATCACAATACCATTATCACATCTATAAAATTTAACCATAAAAAGCATCTAATATTCAAGTCCATGGACTTCCCTGGTGGCACAGTGGTTAAGAATCTGCCTGCCAACGCAAGGGACACGAGCCCTGGTTTGGGAAGATCCACATGCCGCGGAGCAACTAAGCCCGTGAGCCACAACTACTGAAGCCTGCGCACCCTAGAGCCTGTGCACCACAACTACTGAGCCCATGTGCTGCAACTACTGAGCAAACATGCCACAACTACTGAAGGCCATGAACCTAGAGCCCGTGCTCTGCAACAAGAGAAGCCACCACAATGAGAAGCCCATGCACCACAATGAAGAGTAGACCCCGCTCGCCACAACTAGAGAAAGCCTGCACGCAGCAATAAAGACCCAATGCAGCAAAAATAAAAAAAAGCATCTTTGTTTTACTCTCGCTGTCTTTAGGATTCTCTAACTTTCAACATTTCAATTATGATGTCTTGGTGTGGATCTCTTTGGATTCATCTTGTTTGGGACTGTAATTCCTGTACCTGGACATTTTTTCCTTCTTCAGGTTTGGGAAGTTTTCAGCCATAATTTCATCAAATATATTTTCAACCTCTTTCTCTTCTCCTTCTGCAACCCCTATAATGTGAATGTTTGTATTCTTGATGTTGTCCCAGAGGTCTCTTGAAATATCCTCATTTTAAAAAGTTTTTCTTTTTGCTGTTCTGATTTGATTTCCTGTATTCTATCTTCCAGATTGCTTATGCATTATTCTTTATCACTTAATCTCCTGTTAATTCCTTCTAATGTATTTTTGTTTCAGTTATTCTTCAGTTCTGACTGGTTCTTTTTCATGTTTCATAGTTCTTTGAATTTCTCACTGTGTTCCTCTATTCTTTTCCCAAGTTTTTTGTGTGTGTGTGTGTTTTCTGTTTCATGTGTGTGTGTGTTTTATTGTTGTTTTTTGTTTTACTATTGCTTTGAACTCTTTATCAGGTAAATTATGTTTCATTCCCCTGCCCCGGGGTTTTTCCCCCCCCTGTTCATTTGAAATATATAACTCTGTCTTCTCATTTTGACTTTCTCTATTTGTCTCTATGAAATTAGGTGAAACTGTAACCTATTATGGTCTTGTAGGCATGTCCTTCTGTGGGAGCCTCCTTATGCAGTCTGTGTTAGCCCAGTGGCTTTGGTGGGAGCAGTCTTCTCCTGGGGTGTGCTGATGGCAGCTGCTTTGATGGGAGGTGTGGCTAGTGTCCAAGGGAATAGAGCAGGAGTCAGATGTGAGCTGGGACTTGTCCCAGGCTTAGTGGTGGTTGTCACCCTATTGGGAAGTCCAAGGGGCTTGAGCAGGAGCCCTAAGGAAGGTAAGTTTCTTCCTGGTATGATGGCAGTCTCTGCCTTGGTTAGGGGTGGTGTTGGGGCTGAGGGGTTGGAACAGCACTTCTGAGCTGGCTTTGCTTTTTCTCCAGTGCACGCACACATGCGTGACGGCAATGGCAGGCTCCACCTTGGTCAGAGGTGGGGTCAGGGCCCAAGGGGTTGGAACCCCACCTCTAGGCTGGCTTGCTCTTTCCCTAGTACATTCGCACACGTGCAATTGTGGTGGCAGTCTTTGCTTTGGTCAGAGGTGAGGTTGCGGCCAAGGTGTTGGAGTTTCACTTCTGAGCTGGCTATCCTTTTTTCCCAGTGCATACATGTGTGTTGGCAATGGCAGTCTCCACCTTAATGGGGAATGATGCCAGTTCAGGCGGGACTGGAGTGGGATCCTGGTGCAGACTGGAGTGTACCCTGGGGTGTCCTGGCAGGCTGGCCAGAGCACCAGTTTTCAATCTGCTGGTCTGTGCTGCGACTGGGAGCCAATCTGTGTGTGCTCTTCAAGAGTGGAGTCTCAGTTTCTTACAGCCCTCCAGTAAGCCCCAGTGGTTTTCAAACCAACTAAGAGGGCTGTCTTCCTAGTGCCAGACCCCAGGACTGGGATGCTTCATATGGGGTGTGAATTCCTTGCTCCTTAGAAACGATCCCAAGCCTGTGACATCCCAATCTTCTGGATCACCAGCTACGGATGCGGATCCTGGCTAGGATGCTTCTCCTCCCTACCAGACTCTGTGTACAACAGCCTTGGTTGTACAAGAGCTGTTCTGCTAGTCTTCAGGTCTCCTTCACGAAGAATTGCTCTATACATAGTTGTATTTTTGATGTGTTCATTGGGCTAGGTGAGTTCAAGGTCTTCCTACTCCATCTTGATCCCACCCTGTCTCCAGATCAAACAGATAATTTAAATAGAATCTTAGAGTTGGGTATAACCAATCAACTTTTTAATGTGAAGGCTGATGGTTGGTAGTCTCTATAGTAAAAAGTCACTGTGTCAGAACTGTATAATTGACCCTGAACATAATGGGTTTGAACTCTGTGAGTCTAACTTATATGCAGATTTTTTTCAACAGTAAATACTACAGTACTACATAATCAACGGTTGGTTGAATCCACAGATGCAGAACTGCGTATGTAGAGGAACCGTGTATACAGAGGGCCAACTATAAGTTATACATGGATTTTTGACCACATCCCTAACTCCTGCACTGTTCAAAGGTCAACTATACTGCCTTCCTTATTCTCCTCTTATACATAACTTGTGGGGGTGGAGAAATGAAATTGGATAAATCTAAAATTAATACGGGCAAAAAAGTAAATTCAATTATTTTCTTGCACATCACATGTAAATCAGACACCATTATGTAATGATGATTTAAATGAAATTAGGGTGTTTTGGGGTTCTTTTGGCAGTACGCAGGCCTCTCACTGTTGTGGCCTCTCCCGTTGCGGAGCACATGCTCTGGACGCGCAGGCTCAGCAGCCATGGCTCGTGGGCCCAGCCACTCCGCAGCATGTGGGATCTTACCGGACCGGGGCACGAACCCGCGTCCCCTGCGTCGGCAGGCGGACTCTCAACCACTGTGCCACCAGGAAAGCCCTAGGGTGATTTTTAAATGTTTAGCTTATTTAAAATTCTTGTTTAGGGTCAATTTTAAGTATGTAGCTTCTTAGCCAGTAAAAAAAAAATTTTTTAAGTATTTTTTAATGTGCTAGAAAATAGTTTGTTTCATGTATTTTTCATTAAATATAATCAATGATTTAATCAATTACCAAAAGTACTTTATTTGTGAACAATGAGAGACTGATACTAGCTTTGTATAGTTTTACTTTCTGTTTGGAAAGTTTTACAAATTCAAAGTAATAAATATGTTCATTTCTTATTCTTCCCAAAGGTTCAATTTTTTAAAAAAGTATTTAAAAAACAAAAGTATTACTGCTTTAAAATTTCAAAACATACAGTCTGTGCTTATAACATTTTCAAATTTGTCTGTAAGAGGTTGGAGCTTTGAAAAGAAGAAGGGAGAGGGGCTGTGAGGAGAGGAAAGTTACGAGAGTATTCTTGAGAGAATTCTTATAGTAAAAAGATTGATAAAATTACGAGAAATAATGGACACTTATTACTTAACTATATAAGAACTTCTTGCTGCTTTAGCACAACCTGGTGGTGATTAATTTTAGGTATAGTAAATGTCAGAAAAATCAATAAAGTTTTCTAGTTACTTTAACTCTACTTGTAGTAATATCATTTTAATTCAGAAATTTAAATATACACATTCATAGCCAACTATTTAAAAAAAGAAAGTGGAATTTCCAAAAAAGGAGTTAGCCAAAAGCAACAGCAAAATTATATGATTACAGTAGGCTGAATCTGTATCATAATATCCCTTAAACATCAGAAAGTAAAATAATTACACACATACCCATCATCAATTTATTTCAAAAAATTTAATACTGGTACTCTAATGAACAAAAGTATAAACATCTCTTTATGACCAACTGCTCAGAAAAGCATAAACACTGCTTTCATTTCCTCAGCATCTTTTCCCTGGCACTATTCTTTAGCTCTTACAGCAATTACTTTGTTGGGTCAATTTAAGAGAAGTCTAAAAAGTAAGGTGTTATATGACTGGTCACTGGTTATTGATATAAGCTCTTATTCTTTATAACAATAGAATATTTGTGTATATTGTTAAACTGGATGGCATTTGATATATGGCATGCCAGTCTTCAACAGGTACTGAAGTTTATTAAGAAAGGTGTGAAATCAGATTATCCTAATATTTAAAGTATTAATGATGACATTCTTTTAGAAACAAAAACAAATAAAATGATATCATAAAATGGTTTTGCTCTAGCTCCTTTCACTGTTTCATACTTTTTTTCCCTATATTAAGATGTAAATATTTAAGAACTTACCAGACACTGAACTTCCCAGTATATTCGGGAAGATAAGATTTGAATGTGTTTGGTATAAAATGTTACAGGTAAATGCTAAAAGAGCTCAGAAAGTAATTGCAAAGATGTGTTTTATACTACACTTGTCCTGCAGGTGTTTACATAACTAATTTCTCTACCTCACCCATTCTATAATATTCATTACAAACACTGACTCCTATCTGCTCCCTAGGCTCATCTGACGCACAGAACACAGTAAATTATTTGAGTGATTATTTTCTCCATTCTCCTGAGGATGATACAAAATCAGTACCATTCTAGATGCCATAGGGAATTAGGGCTTAATTCTCTCCTGGAAACCTAATTGAGAAAAGCCTGTGATAGACACTAGCACACGTCCTTTTCTTCCCTAACCCTTACTCCCCAAAATACTCTAAACTCAGACCCAAGGTGCCTATCTACCTAATGGCAGACTTTGTCCTGTATTCCTATCCACAGGGGAAAGTTGTCTGAATACACTCAGCTTCATATATTTAAATCTTAGGCTTCTCTTAAGCTATATTTTTCTCTACAATCCCTACCTTTGCCAAATTCGGTATGTAAAAAGTCATTTTTTCATGACTTTTAACTTATTTTCTATCCACAAACTACAAAAATCTCCCTTTGTTTCTGGAGATCTAGTATACACAATTTTTTGGCATAATATTTTGTATAATATAAATTTTGAATTATCTTATTCTTGTGGACTGATGATGACAGAATATTTTGCTCAAAAAGCTGGTGAGGATTTTGAAAACCTTTGCTTGACTCTCTTAAGAGGATAAACAAAGGCTAAAGGATGGTAAGGTTTATATGCTAACTGGAAAATTCTTAAGGATTATTTTACTGAGCCATAGCAAATAATTTAAGAGCATCTCATTCCACACTGTACGGGTCAGTCTTTGCAGGCTATCCATCTCTGTAACAACTAGTCAACTCTGTCACTGTTGCACAAAAGCAGCCATAAACAATGAGTATGGCTGTGTTCCAATAAAACATTATTTATGGACACTGAACTTCATATTAATTTTCATGTGCCTTGAAATATTCTTTTTTTTTAACCATTTAAAATTGTAAACACAATTCTTACCTCACAAGGCCATGAAAAGCAGGCAGTGGGCTGGATTTCACCAACAGGCCAGAGCTGGGTCCCGTACATAGGTTTTTGTATGTTATGCAAAATGTTTAAAAATTACAGGCTCCAAATCTAGAGACAGGAGACTTATGTTTTTTAGATCTCTCATTTTAAAACTTATACCAAATAAGTTCTCTACTTTCTGGATAAATATAATCATATAAGAGAAAAAATAATTCAGAATACAAATTCCTACTTTAAAAAAACAAAAAAAAAAAAACCCCAGAAAGCTGTAAAATGAATGTCTCACCTTAAAACATATAATTAGGAAACACTTAAATTTTTACTCTATGCAATATAAAACAATATGCATAGATATGGTACATAATTTTTTAGTTTTTAATTTAGGAAAAAAGATAATGAGGAAAAGGTTTATAAATTTCTCTATCCCTTTTATAAAAGTTGCAACTGACACCAGAAATCTCTTGCATGTACAACCGTCAACTCTGACTACAATATGAATTATACCTAGGATTTGAAATTTGCCAACATGAGTTCTGGACGCTCTATTAAAAACGAACAATTATATCACAGAACATTATGGGTTCTACAAGCGTTGAGACACTTTTGAAAAGGAAGCTCCTGCCTCCATAATATAAGGAAACAAGAATATTCTTTCCATAGTCATAGAGTATAAAAAAACTTCACAGTCTGATTTACCTTTATCAAAGGTAAAATAATTCACGGTTACATTTCATGGATTATTTTGATGCTCAGTGGTTCCTAAACACAAAATACATTCTGCATGAACTCTTATCTGTTTGGGTTTTCCAAAGCAAGACACCAATATAAAATGTATTGAATTGGCTGGCAGAAGTCAACGGGCTAAAGAAAAGAAATTAAATATAAATGTTTACCAACTTTTATCCATTTTAATTTTACAACAGCTTTGGGTATTGAGACCTAATTGGTTTCTTGTGTCTATCCATTATGAACATAATTCAATCTTCTATTTTAATACTTCTCAGGGTCACTATTTTGCTGTGTATTTCACTGACCGTCGTACAAGATCATCTCGTCCAACTTCAACCATTTGTTCTTCCCAAGATTTCATTTCGTTATAATAACGAACTTTATCATCTTTAGCAAGTTGAATATATACCTGAGAAAAAGTATAATCATTAAAATGATTTCTTTAGAGGAATCTTTGCAATTAATTTCTGGAATGCCTTCCTATACATACTCTAGAAATTACCTTACTATTCTACATGTATAAGGGAGGATTGGAAACGAATGTTTTCGTGAGATAAAAATTAGATGAAAAAAGGTAAGAGATAAAGATTTTAAATATTAATGAAGTTGTTACAATTTCAGGGCTTGGAGTATGGAAAAGGAACAGGGGCCAGGTGTGACCACCACTGGATACAGTGACACTAAGTTATGAGTGACACTGTTTTAAATACCAATTTTATTTGCAGTAAAAAAACTACCAGGGGGCTTCCCTGGTGGCACAGTGGTTAAGAATCCACCTGCCAATGCAGGGGACATGGGTTCGATCCCTAGTCCGGGAAGATCCCACATGCTGCGGAGCAACTAAGCCTGTGTGCCACAACTACTGAGTCTGTGCTCTAGAGCCCACGAGCCACAACTACTGAGCCCATGCGCCACAACTACTGAAGCCCATGCCCTAGAGCCCCTGCTCTGCAACGAGAGGCCACCGCAATGAGACACCCGCGCACTGCAACAGAGAGTAGCCCCTACTCGCCGCAACTAGAGAAAGCCTGCACAGCAACGAAGACCCAACACAGCCAAAAATAAACAAATTAAAAAAAAAAAAAAACCTACCAGGGACTTCCCTGGTGGCGCAGTGGTTAAGAACCCGCCTGCCAATGCAGGGGACACAGGTTTGAGCCATGGGCCAGGAAGATCCCACATGCCATGGAGCAACTAAGCCCATGCGCCACAACTACTGAGTCTGTGCTCTAGAGCCCATGAGCCGTAACTACTGAGCCTGTGCACCACAACTACTGAAGCCCACGTGCCTAGAGCCCGTGCTCTGCAACGAGAAGCCACCGCAATAAGACACCTGCGCACTGCAACAGAGAGTAGCCCCTGCTCACCACAACTAGAGAAAGCCCATGAGCAGCAACGAAGACCCAATGCAGCCTCAATTTATGTATGTATGTATGTATGTGTGTATTTATTATTTCTATATAAATAAATAAAAGAATCTGCCTTCCAATGCAGGGGACATGGGTTCAATCCGTGGTCAGGGAACTAAGATCCCACATGCCTGCCATGGGGCAACTAAGCCTACGTGCCACAACTAGAGAGAAGCCAGCGCGCCACAAGTAGAGAGAAGCCTGTGCACTGCAATGAAGAGCCCATGCTGCAACGAAAGATCCTGTGTGCCACAACGCAGCCAAAAATAACAAATAAATATTTTTAAAAATAAAATAAAATGAAGCCAATTAAAAAAAAAACTACCAAAAGAGAAAAGCCAAATTGGTTCCAAGAACATGAAAATAATTTAAAAATACTTTGTGTAATATAACATTGTTTTCACATGAATCAAGCCTTGCTCTAACATATTCTCATAGATATTCTAACTAGACACTTGAGACTAAAACCATACTACTTACTTGCTTTTGAGAACTAGAGAGATTTTTCCAGCTTTCATTTATAGTTTTCAGCTTTACCTGTAAAACAACATATTTTTAAGTACCAGATATAGTGATTTCAATGATTAAAGAAAAATGTTTATTATTCATTCCAATAACAAACACTCAGATATCAAGAATCACAAAGATTCATCAATTCTTAACATTTTTTCTAAGTAAAAATTATTAAACTGTTAAAATGTACAAATATTAATGATATGAAGGTATTTAAAAAGGTATCTTTTTAAAATCTGAGATATAATTGACATATAACATTAGTTTCAGGTGTACAACATAACGATTAGGTTTTTGTGTATATTGCAGAATGATCAGAGTAAGTCTAGTTAACATCCATCACCTTACATGGTTACAAATTTTTGTGTGTGATGAGAACTTTTAGGATCTACTCTCTTAGCAACTTTTAAATGTGTAGTACAGTATCTACTACAGTCACCATACTGTACCTTACATTGCCAGGACTTACTTATTTACAACTGGAAGTTTGTACCTTTTGATCTCCTTCACCCATTTTGACCCCCATCCCCACCTGCCAACTCTAGCAAACACCAATCTGTTATCTGTGTCTATGAGCTCTTTTTATAAGATTCCACATATAAATGAGATTATACGTTGTCTTTCTCTGATTTTTTTTCACTTAGCATAATACTCTCAAGGACCATTCATGTTGTCACAGATGGCAAGACTCCCTTATTTATGATGGCTGAATAATATTCTACTGCATATACACATTTTCTTTATCCATTCATCCATCAATGGACACTTAGATTGCTCCCATGTCTTGGCTACTGTAAATAATACTTCAGTGAACATGGGGGTGTATATATCTTTTTGAGTTAGTGTTTTAGCACAAGGGTTCCTGTTTTACCGCGTCCTTATCAACATGTTATTTCCTGGGTTTTTTTGATAATAGCCATTCTAACAGCTATGAGCTGATATCTCATTGTAGTTCTGATTTACATTTTCCTGTTAGTGATGTTGAGCACCTTTTCAGGTACTTGCTAGCCATCTCTATGTCTTTCTTTGGAAAAATGTCTATTCAGATCCTTTGCCCTTTTTTTTTTTGTGGTACACGGGCCTCTCACTGCTGTGGCCTCTCCCGTTGAGGAGCACAGGCTCTGGACACGCAGGCTCAGCGGCCATGGCTCACAGGCCCAGCCGCTCCGCAGCATGTGGGATCCTCCCAGACCAGGGCACGAACCCGTGTCCCCTGCATCGGCAGGCGGACTCTCAACCACTGCGCTACCAGGGAAGCCCCTTTGCCCATTTTTTAATCAGTTTTTTTTTTTTTGCTGAATTGTATGAATTCTTTAAATCATTTGCAAATATCTTCTCCCATTTGGTAGAATGACTTTTCATTTTGTTGATGGTTGCTTTTCCTGTGCAGATATTTATCTTTTTGGATTCAGAAACATTAATATTCAAGTATAAACTACATTCTGTCACAGACTAACTTCAAAGACTAAGTGTTTTATTTCCTCTCTGTAGCTTAAAGTTTTCTTCTAAAATTTGTGCCAACATGTTTAGGTGTAGTCATAGGAAAAATACAACACCAGTTCTTATTCTACTTAGCTGACCTTAACTATGTGACTTGGAAAAAGTCACATTACCTCCCTTAGGCTTGGTTCTTCATCTATAAAATTAAAGGGATGCAGGGATCCCACAGCGGGAGGAGCGGCAGAGAGGAGAGTGAGTATGCTTCACACAGCTTGTGCTGTTGCTACCAGAGAGCAAAGACTGAAGGGAAAAATGGGGGGGTGGAGAATAAGGGGCAGAGAAGAGACAGAGGGATAGGAGAAGGAGAATGTGAGAGAAAGAGGGATATGGTTTGAAAAGTACCTGTTTAAAGCTAGGAGAATATCATTAGTGATTTTAAGGAGAAGTAGAGTTAAAACAATGAACTTTACTATTCTGACCAGAACTTTGACTGAATTTTATTTTCCTATTAAGAAAAAATGAGGTACCAGATAGTATCCGAGCCTATGTTTTGAATATTTTAAACTTACCTTTATAAACACATTTAGTATATTCAGGGACGGTTACTAAATAACTGTTCTCTTAGCTTCGGAAAGAATTGCTTTAATGTTCTCAATTCTTTCATAACGTATCTTTTTCCTTATATTTAATCCATAGGGACTTCCCTGGTGACACAGTGGTTAAGAATCCGCCTGCCAATGCAGGAGACACGGGTTTGATCCCTGCTCCGGGAAGATCCCAAATGCCGCAGAGCAACTAAGCCCATGCTCCACTACTGAAGCCCGTGCGCCTAGAGCCTGTGCTCACAAGAGAAGTCACTGCAATGAGAAGCCAGCACACTGCAACAAAGAGTAACCCCCACTCGCCACATCTAGAGAAAGTCCGTGTGCAGCAACGAAGACCCAACATAGTCAAAAATAAATAATAAAATAAATAAATTCAAAAAATATATTTAATCCATAAAGTTTCACACTCAATGCATTAAACAATAATTTATGAAGTTGCATGAATAATCTTTCACCAAAAAAAATAAATCATGAAAAAAATTAAAGGGATGGAAAGACATGTACTTTTGTTGCTTCCTAAAACCCCATTAAATGAGCCCTTCCACCATGTGAGGACACAGTGAGAGGTGCCAGCTATGAACCAGAAAAGGGCCCTCACCATGATGGTGCCTTGATCTTGGATTTCCTAACCTCCAGAACTGTAAGTAATAAAGTTCTGTGGTTTTTTAAAATTAAACTAAAATTTCTTAAGGCATAAAAACCACATGGACAAAGACAACAGGAGAGGGCAGTACCAACACAGCATTTTGGAAGCTGAAAAGCAGGTGGAGAAATGATACCTAAACCCAAAAAAGTAAAAGGCAAATTGCTTTACAATGCAGAATTCTCAAGTAGCTCAGAAATTTGGCAGCACCAGACAGGTATAAAATAGAGGTGAAGGTCAGGCTAAAACATGAGATCGACTGAAAGTCTGTTTAAAAAAGAGGTTAAATCCCCACCATGGGCAGATTCTATGATACTCATCCTCTTAAAAGGGTAAAATAGTTACTCTGTGGATGCCCAGTACAGTTGGGGCAACGGTAACATGCTGGAAACAGGGAGATTAAGTGAAAATGTATATCCCAGAAAGAAATGCAAAAAAGGCCAAGAGAAAACAATACAGAAAAGCTAAGAAAACTAGAGGACCAGTTCAGAAGATGCATAAACAAATAATAAGAGTTCCAGAGAGTCAGAACAAAGAAAAAAGAGAAGGGGAGAAAAAAGAAAACAGATCACAGTCAAAAGACCAACAATCAAAACAGCTTTATACTTCTCGAAAACAATTTAAAAAGCTACCAGAGAAAGGAGCAATATTTTTTAATTTTTCAAAGAACATGATTTCCTAGAATTCTATGTCAAGTCAAACTATCAAACAAATGTAGACATTTTTAGACATGCAAGAACTCAAAAAATTAATCTCCCATGTACTCTTACTGGGGGAGATGCTGTAATAGAATCAGTAAACCAAGAAAGACAACAGAAGAAGCAAAAGCACCGCAAGGATGATGATGAAGATCCAGGATGTCAGCTATGCACTAAGCATAGAAGGCAACAACCAAACTGGAACAAATCAGAGGTTCCGGATTGAAACTGACAGAATATTTAATGCATCTAAATGTACTCAAAGCTAGTGAATATTGAAGAATTTGGGTGGAATTATGGATAGTACATAAAAAACTAAGCAAATACAAAAACAAGACATGGGGCTTCCTTGGTGGCACAGTGGTTGAGAGTCCGCCTGCCAATGCAGGGGACACGGATTCGTGCCCTGGTCTGGGAAGATCCCACATGCCGCGGAGCGGCTGGGCCCATGAGCCATGGCTGCTGAGCCTGCGCGTCCGGAGCCTGTGCTCCGCAACGGGAGAGCCCACAACAGTGAGAGGCCCGCGTACCGCCGAAAAAAAAAAAAAAAAAGACAATCAATTTCAGGGAAAGTTTTGCAAGAAAGGAAAAATAATCATAGCAAATGGAACACCTCAGCTATGAATATGGTTTACATTATCATAATAATGTTAAGTACTCTATATTGATCTAAACAAAATTATGATAACTATATTGGGGGGTAGGATGATGGAAATGTGAACAGCGGAATAAGAAAGAGTTAAATGTTCATCAAATAGTGAGAGGTAATGCCTAAAATATATGTAATGCTTAGAATTTTTTTAAAAAATCAGGAAGTAACAATACAGAACATTATTTAGAGATATGGAGGTAAATACCACAAGAATCGACTAAAAGAGAATGTATTAGTCGTAAGGAGTAAGGAATAGACAGAGTAGAGTAAGGAATACGACAGCAGGTTAAACTAGTACCTTTCATAACAAGTCTTATTTTGATTCTTTAAACTATATGGATGTATTGTTTACATGAATAAAAATGATATAATTGAGTTAATTTTAATTTCCAGGGATAAGGCCCAGCCATGAAGCTTCTGAAGTGATTCCAAGATGCAGTCAGAGATGAGAACCACTGATTCAGGATTCTCAAGCATATAACCTTCTTATACTAATAAGAAGACTATCAATAAATCCAAGGTAAGTTAGTGACTGAGCAAATTCCAACTAAAAAAATAAATAGGCTTGCTTTTTTAGTAATGCAGGGCCATGGAAACTAAATTTAAAATCCCAAGGGGAATAAATCAGTAAAAGTATATAGCCAGGAAAAAGTACATCACACATATACATTATTTAATCATATGTTCAACAGGATTTGTAAGATGATCTAAGTAACCCAAAGAGGCAGAGTGGCAAAAAACCTTCATCTCAGATTGACAAGAATTAGGAATCTGAACCGATTTCTCTTACCATGGCTTATTATAAAAGGAAAAATACAATTGTCAATTTGGAGCCTCTAAGAAGGAAATAAATGCAACACTAAGCCACAGCAGGAACGACAAGCTTTTTTTTTTCCTGCACATTCATATGACATTCACATGTGTAATACATTCCTGTGGGCAAAATTAAAATTTTATTAAAGGATGTAACATGAAGCCATAGGTTACACTCAAATCCCAGTACAAAATATTACACCTCAACCCTACTTTCCCAGTGACTGTAACACAGTTAAGAACTGCTGGATAAGAAGTCTCCAGAACTTTAACAACCCTATAAAGCTGAAAATTTTATGTTTTTTGAATTTTAAAAGTTGACTCTCTCTCTATATATATATATATAGGCAACTACATATTCAAATTACTTGTATGTGGTAAGAAAAAGGATTCTTCTTTAAAAGAGATACAAGAAAGAGGGCCTTATTTGTATATAGTATTTGTTTATAGTAATTTACCACTTTTCTTCACCATTTGACATGTGGCACCCCAAAAATTTCCTGTCTAGGTATTTTAAAAATTAGAATAAACAAAAATTTTAAAAATAAACAGTTCTGTTTTACCTGTGATGTACCATCCTTAGCTTCCTGAAAACGTTCAGCTATAAAAATATTATAAGCTGAGCGAGGTCTTTTCGGTTTTCCAAGCATCGTTAACTCCTAAGTAATAAAAATGGAAGAGTGAGATAAAGTTTTAACCTGAGACTTAATTTCACCTACAGAAAAACTTTATTCACTACTATGCATTAAAGAATGTTCTATAAAGTGAACATTATGATTCTTATATAAAGTATGTGATTGTTCCCTCTTGGGGTCAGAATTTTTATAGTAATGTTTTGAAAATTCTAATAGATTTTGTGAGTTATGTTTCATACAAAAACATTTCCTTTACATATTATTTTCATGGTCTCTGTGAACTGAATAACTGAGCACATATGTACAAAATCTTTTTGTACACCACCATCTCCTTGGCCAAAGCACTACATGTCTCCACCACAACTCAAGAACATTAGAGTATGTTTAATAATCTCTCATTTCATTTCCTTCCCTGCATGTCTCTCAACCTTTAACCCTCAACAGATATGTTAATTTCAATTCTTTTTACTAGGTATCAAAAGGGGTCAGGGGGATGCATTATCTAATGAAAGATATTGCATCATCTTAACTTATTTAGTTGCTGAATTTGATAGTAATTTGTAAAATGATGGAGCTTTTAATGGCAATTTGGTTACAGTCAATAACAAACCCAACTTTCATTCATAAGTAAAAGTAGGGCTTCTCTGATTTACATGTAGAGATCACTTTCTTGGCCCTGAACCTCTCAGTCAGAAAACTAGGCATTTTACAACTTAACTATGCATTTCCCCTTTTGTTTCTAGAGCTACTGGTAGGGATTTCTCTCCTAGGTGCTTCACCTGCAACTTCCTGATTCCCACACGTCTCACCTACTCTCTAACTAGTTGGAACTGGGAATCTAATGGAAAGAAAAATTCCAACAGAGAGAAAGAAAACACTCAGACTTCAGGTTTCCGGTTCCACACATAAGGAGTTTGGAAGTCACCACTCCATCCTAGCAAGTATAAAGCTGAACAGACTGGAAAATCAACAACTCCTCTTGGATGCACAGAAGAGAGGACACATGGCAAACTGCTGCCCCCAAGATTGAAGAGACAGACAGAGGGGTGAACACAGGGAGTCCAGGCTTACTGCCTCGACTGGGTCTTCGACTGCAGAGACTGCAGAGACTCAGGAATGGAAACCAGTGCCGGGGAGGAAACTGAACTGCAGTTAACAAACTGCTGGAGGCTCCATGCGGACAACTCTGAGAGTTACCCAGTCATAGGAAGGACCTCACATTGTGAGGTTTATCCCCAGGAACTTGACCAGATTCCAACAGTAAATATCAAGAAAAATCCCCTCTTGCTTTCAGCAGGATGAGAGGAAAAGGAAACATTTTGAAATGCCTGAGCATTTTATTATTCTTAACAAGGCCTGCCCTCAGGGGAAACTAGTTAATCAGAACCTAACCTGCTGGTATACTATCAGAGCCTAACTGACTTCAATGAAAGGAAATACCTGACTACAGCTTATTCTAGCCATCCTGCACCACCTACAAAGGGGAGAAAAAACTGAGAAACACTTGTGAACTTCACAGTGCCAAGGCATAGGCTCATTAAAAGACCAAGACCTAATCACAGGACTGTAGAATGCTTCCCTTGTCCCCATGCCTCACCACATTACTAAGGCCTACATACAGCATTTCTTTTTACCCAGCACATCATGTCCAGCTATCAAGAAAAAATTTCAAGGCATACTAAAAGGCAAAAAACCTAATTTGAAGAGACAAAGCAATCCTCAGAACTAGACATGGCAGGGATGCTGTAATTATCAGACCAGAATTTTAAAACAACTGTGATTAATATGCTAAGGATTCTCTTCAGTTTGCAAGAACAGATGGGCATTGTAAGCAGAGATGGAAATCATAAGAACCAAAAAGAAGTGCTAGAGGGACTTCCCTGGTGGCGCAGTGGTTAAGAATCCACCTGCCAATGCAGGAGACACGGGTTCGATCCCTGGTCCAGGAAGATCCCAAATGCTGCGGAGCAACTAAGCCCGTGAGCCACAACTACTGAGCCTGCACTCTAGAGCCGCGTGCCACAGCTACTGAAGCCCACGCACCTAGAGCCTGTGCTCTGCAACAAGAGAAGCCACCACAGCGAGAAGCCCGCGCACCACAACGAAGAGTAGCCCCCCACTCGCCACAACTAGAGAAAGCCTGTGCACAGCAACGAAGACCCAACCCAACCAAAACTAAATAAATAAATTAAATAAGTGCACAATCATTTTTTTTAAAAAAAAAAGAAGTGCCAGAGATAAAAAAAACACTAACAGAGGGAATTCCCTGGCAGTCCAGTGGTTAGGACTCTGAGCTTCCACTTCAGGGGGCACGGGTTTGATCCCTGGTCAGGGTGCAAGCTGCATGGCGCAGCCAAAAAAAAAAAAGGATCCTCGAAAACCCAAAAGCAAAGAGAACAAAGACTGAAAAGAAAAGAAAACATAACAGAATATCCAACAACCATGGGACAACTACAATAGGTATAACACACATGTAATGGGAATATGAGGAGAACAGAGAAAGGAACAGAAGAAATATTTGACTAGGAAACCCCTTATATCTGCCCAATCCTCATTTCTGGTCCTCCCCACTCTAAATACTGGTTTGGGTGCACTAAGGAGAAAGGGAGAGCAAAAAAGGGAGAGTAAACCCTAGTTCTCAATCCTCCAAATACCATCCCTATGCGGAGACTGTTATTTCTCACTCTTAGTATCTTTTCTGGCTTCCTTTTACTAATTGGATCAGCAGTCTCAGATTACTATCATTGACATGAAATTGGGTGAGTCCTCAACCCGAGTGCTAGGAGGGCTTAAGACATTAGGGTTAGGGAGAAAGATCCTAGCACCTCACATTAAAGGCTAGAATCTACTTTTCCAGAGAAATAGTTTTAACTCTGATGACCCTTTTCTATTGTATACGTACTGGACCAGCAAGTTCTCCACCTCACACCTAATACTACAGAAAGATGTAGTCTAACTATCGAACAGTGGAATTTATAATGGATTAATACCTTAAGCTGGAAACCACTAATTTTGAAACATGTGGGGTTTTTTTTAATGAGGAAAAACAGGATTTCATCCTAAAGGTACTTATTTGATTAGATACAATAGGCACTTTTAAAAATTGTTGAGTTAATTCAGTCTATTCAGCAATATTCAGAATAAAATTCACCATTACCTATAGAACAATTCAAATCAGTAGGTTATTCTAGACAAGACCCAGAAGCAAGATTCTTGCTATTCCTGATTTGGCTGTTTCACAACTCTGTTCCTACAGCTTTCATGCCAGTCCTAACTATATATCTTAAATTCAGATGCACCCAGAAGTAGCAAAAAGGGTTTCCAAAACAGACTCAAAGGCAAGTGGTCCTAGTGGCAGAAGGGAACTATCCTATTTTTTCCTAACTAGAGTACACTTGATGACATTCTGCCATGTCATCAAAATAAGACAAAAACACCTATACTCATAGATATATATATTTGTTATTTGCCAAAGGAAAAGAATATTTCAATGATACTCACTCTCTTTTTTATTAACGCTTTCTTTTTTAAACGTTTCTGCATGATTTCTTTTTCCAAAGACACCAGCTGACTTGGAGTTAGTTGTTCTTTAATTCTGTTTATCTCTTCTTTGTATGCCTGCCAGTCTGTCCTGTAAGCATCTTCATACATCTATAAATAGAAAACTCATATAAGAAGTCAATAAACTGTTGTTGACTAATTAAACATAGCACACCTGTCAGAGAAAGACAACTGCATGACTTCAGTTGGTGGTTAAAGACAGCCTTAACCACCAAGTGAAAAATGTGCTCTTGGATCACATTTATAAGTCACATATTTTTCATATACATGATTACTGAGGTGAGAGTCCAGTAATTAGCCTTCAACTTCAAGTTGCTGCCAACCCTTCATCGCCACTCCCATACATCCATATTCTCATCATTTATGTGGATCAGAACGTATGAAGTTCCTTTGTAGATAATGGATGTTAAAAAAAAAAACTCTGGGTCATCTGGTAACTTAAAGGACATGACAGTTGTTCTTAACTACAGAATAACTGGTCAGCAATGTTGAAAACTTATATGCTTACCTTTTTCTCTGCATCAGGAAGTTCCCTCCATAGCTCAGCGATTTTTTTAATTAGCTCTGAATTTTTCGCATCTATGAAATGAAATAAAGTAAAAATTGATGTCACAATTTTATGTCTCAGGATCAATTTCTAAAGACTTCCAGGAAAGCATAATCCATTAGCTCTAAAATTAAGTATTTTTACAGATACCTCTATACCACACAACTTAATACAATGATTTAGCTTTTTTCTAACCAACTAATTTAAATACGATAAATAATTTAGTATTTTCTAACATTGTTAAAGTCTGTTATCTAATAATTAGGGATTATCACTTACCACCAAAATGGTCTTCAGAAATTGATTACTAGTTTAAGTCATTGCATAATCAGTGTCTACAAGCTTTTTACTTCACATTTCAATCAAAACATTTTTCATTTTTTCCAAGTCTTTCAGGAATTATCAAGTTCATTAAACCTGACTAAACAACAAAATATAGTCTTGATTCATGTAACACCACCTTGTATATCAATTACAGAAATACCATTTGCAAACAAACTAAATTATACTAAAACCAATTCATTATTCCCCATTGCCTTCCTCATCTTAACTGGAATGACAGGGTAAAAATGATTTAACAAACCACTTGTTAGTTTCAACTCCTACATTTTAAAAGATGTGGGTACTGAAGCATGTCTCTTAAACCAGTTCTTTATAAGGTAAGACTATTAACAGCTCATTTGATTTTCACAAGTGCCCTGTGATGTACTGCATGTGAAAAGGCTTTAGAAGTCATAAGCAAAGGTCAGCAATTACTAATTTAGTCATTATCTTTACACTGTAACCTAAATAAAGACCCACACCCTTTCTAGGGAGTCAACAAACCTCCTAACTGGAAATCTTTCAGGAACTCAAGAACTGACTTTCAGTGAAAAAGCTCCTGAAATTAACAGTAATTTGTGTAGAGCTTTAAAGTTTACATAACATGTCCACATAAGTTATTTCATTGCAACTTTATAAATAATTCCCAGTGGCAGAAGCAGGAGCTAAGCAAAAGGTAAAATGATTCATCAATGGTCCTCTGGGCCAATGGCAAAAAGGCCCAAAATTCAGCTTTTTCATCCTCTTTCCTGGGTGTTTTCCACTCTGCATGCTATTTTAAAAATAACTTTCACTAGTTCTCAATTACATTTAAAGCATTTTTATTTGGTAAAAAATATGTTATACCTCCTATTTTACAGAACATCAAACAGAATGGTTATGTTTCTGCATTCACTGGATGCTCTGGTAGAGAAAATCAAGTTTCCAATTTAACTGCTTAGTGGCCTCTTTATTACATCAAAGAAGAGTATATAGCCCAAACTCCTCACCTGGGTTCTGAGCTTTAAATATGGGTAGCTGTTCTTTAGAAAATCGAACGTATGAAGTCATAGGTTTCTTTGGATAACCAATGAAGTTAGATGAAAACCATCTTGGTACATTCGCAAAACTACATACAAATAAAAAGAAAATACCATTGTTAAGCATTTAAGTGCCCATATTCGTAAGGATCTGAACACAGATGCCAAACAAGATGTCATCAAGATGCTATATATCTGACACCTTCGACAAGAAATATAATGACATTTAAAATCCTGTCCTATCCAGAGGTAAAAGCTTGCAAAACTTAAATCTCAAAGCCCTTACCTCCTAGGAAGGTAAGACAGTGGAGGAAAGCGTGTACACCCCAGCTCCTGGGCCCCGCCTCCTTAATGCCTAGATGAAGGCAGGAGACTCTTGGAGCGACTTCAGAGGGGACGCCGAACCGGGTGCTCCAAGGTTAGACAATAAAAAGGGGCGGGGAGGAGGGGAAAGGTAGCCGGAAGCAAGGCACGGGGTACTGATGCAGTAAGGCCTGGTCTCAAAGCCACCATCCCCGTGGCAAGGTCGAGGTCTGAATCACAGGGCCAACTCGGCCCTGACTTTTTAGAAGGGGCAGAAAACGGAGAAAAGCGTCTACATTCCAACCCCAGGGGGTCCTGAGCCCTGCCGCCTCCGGAGGCGCAGGCGAGCAGTCCTACCTGAGAGGAGCGCGCAGTCGACTGCCACATCCCGCACAGAGGTCCGCTCCTGACTTTCCCAGAGCAATCAGCACGCCCCACACGCCCCGGAGAAGCGCCATTGCATCCGCAGACGAAGCACTGACCAGGCGCCAGTCTCGTACAGCGCCCGGGCACAATAAAACAACTCCAACAAGGACGACTTGAACCCGCGAGCTAACCCCCAAACTTGCTATCAGGCCCGCCACTCGCAAGGCACTATGGGACGTCGGTTAACATCCGGTTTAGATGCGGGCGGGGCAAGGAAGAAGGCGCGGGCGCCGTAGTGGGTTCCTTGGTGGGCGGGACTACGAAGAAGCAGGAGGAACTCGGGGGCGGAGAAGGGAAACCGCCGCACGGCTCAGCAGTTCCTCGAGGGGACGCTGCTGAGCCGCCTCTGCCCCCATCCGCAGCCCGCCCTCCGCAGCCAGTTCAGCCGCTGGCCCAGGAGGCTGAAGGAGGCACGGCAGTGGCCTCACCCGGACACTGTACTGGCTGGCCTGTGACGACAGGAAGGACTAGTACGTAACAGACAATTTTACCACAGTGTAGCTGTGCCGCCCACGCTTCATTGAGGTCAGGTTGCTGGGTGCTACGCGCCCAGCAGAGTCCCTCAGTTCAAGCAGGAGCTGGAGCTGAGAGTCCAAAATTACTGCCGAGGAGGGGGGTGGGGCATGGTTGCAAACCTTAAAATGCAGATTCCCAGGCCTTGCAGCAGAGCCAGATTCAGTATGTCTGTGTGGGTCCCAGGTTCCTCAAGGTTTAACAAGTTCTAATGCCAGTGGTAATGGGACCACATTAAAGCAATACCGATCCGGACCATCACCCCATCCACTGTCACTACCGCTGTCGCCGTCTTCAAGCTTGACATCCAACCCCTGCTTAATTTGTGTGGAGGAGACTTTGGCTAGTTAGTTGTCCAGAGACTAGAGTTCTAGCCTCAGCATTAACGTCTTGATCCGGGAATGTCGCATCCCCTCTCTAGGATTTAATTCCCCCACTGCAGCTGAGGACGCTGGACTACGTCAGCGTTTCCCCACCCAAAGCCCTGAGAACGTGTGACAAGTATGCCTTGAGATTTTTTTCTTTTTTTTAATACATTTATTTATTTTATTTATTTACTTTTGGCTGTGTTGGGTCTTCTTTGCTGCATGTGGGCTTTCTCTAGTGGTGAGCGGGGGTTACTCTTCGTTACAGTGCGCGTGCTTCTCATTGCGGTGGCTTCTCGTTGCGAAGCACAGGCCCTAGAGCGCGTGGGCTTCAGTAGTTGTGGCACGCGGGCTCAGTGGTTGTGGCTCATGGCCTCTGGAGAGCAGGCTCAGTAGTTGTGACTCACAGGCTTAGTTGCTTCACGGCATGTGGGATCTTCCTGGACCAGGGCTCGAACCTGTGTCCCCTGAATTGGCAGGCAGATTCTTAACCACTTCTTCTTGCCACCAGGGAAGTCCTGCCTTGAGATATTGATAGATGTGCTGTACAACCATTTTCCATGTGGACAATGGCATGAAGAAGATTGGGAAGACCTAAACTAAAGCTATGGAAGGGTCCTTCTAGCTCTCACGTTCCATTTATTTCAAAGATAGCCACCTCCTGAAACAGCCTTTCCTCTGTTGGATAGCTTTGTTAGAAAATTCTTACCAGTGTAATATTGAGCTGAGAGTCTGTAGCTTTGAAACATTGATCCTTCGGTGCCATAGAAAATTAAGCCCACTTCTTCTTTTAAGTGGTAAGCAACTATCACCACTTCCTTTTCACAGATTCTCAGGATTGAAAGGGACCTTCCGGGTCATCTGTTCAAACCTCTCACCCTGTCATGTAAGAAACAGGGCTGGGTTGTATTGTTTGTTTTTTTCTGAGTACATACTATGTACAAGACCCCAAACAAAAATAGACACAGCATTCTCCCCACCTGCAGTGAAAACTAGTGGCAGAGGCAAAGAAAGGAAGAGTTGCAGTACAGTGTCAAGATAGAGGTAAGTATAGGCTAGAATTCCTTATAATTACATTTTAGCTAATTTCTGAAATAATTTTTCTTTACATTTTTCTAGAGTGTTTTTATTCTTTCAGATGTTTGATATAAAGTTAAACTTCTTTTGGATATTTAAAAAGCTTTTTGTTGTTTTAAAGTGTCATTTTCATAAATCTTGCTATAAAGTTCTTATAAATCTGATCTATAACATTTCTGTTTTCATCAGATTCCAGTATTCTTTAAAACTCATATACATTGCAGTGATAATTTTATTCCAAACTCAGCATTTACACAGAAAATATAATTCTACCTACTTACTCACATTGTCTTTGAACAAAAAGGCATATGGCTTCATGTATATTTACTTTATAAAACTTGAAGACTTTTCCAGGGTTCTGTCCCTTTATTTTGTTTTAAAATTTCATCTGCTCCCAGTGTTTCAGTCCCAACTGACTTCAACTATCAGTTACATCCTCATGGTTCCCGATTTCATATTGAATCCAGATCTCTCCTTTTACTCTCACATCTATTGGGTTGGCCAAACAGTTCGTTCAAGGTTTTCTGTAGCCGTAAAATTTTACAGCAAACCCGAACGAACTTTTTGGCCAACCCCAATATATAGCCACTGGCATCTTTACCATCACGTTTCACAGAATTCACTATCTTTCCCCTATCTTGAACTCCTTCTCTTGGTAAGAGGCACCAGTATCCCATTGGAATCATGGAAGCCAATAACTTGATAAACTATTATATAATCTCCCTCATTCACACTCCTCACCCATCAACCAACTAATGATAAGTATTGCTGATTCTATTTCATTAGCCCCTCTAGTAAGTATTTCCTCCTCTTCCATCACATTGCTATAGCTTTTGATCAGGCCAGTAGTGTGTTGGTAAATCAGCTTTCTGAAAAGAGAGCCCTAATTTGTAGTTTTTGCTGAGATCTATGGTGTAAATAAATACTCGCATGGCTGATTTCAAACCACCAACTGAATGTCACTGAACCTGAAGTTGGGAAGAGATATATATAATTGGCTTTTTAAGCCAGTACCAGTCAGCTCCTGTATGCCACTGGTTCACAATGGCTCTGCTATCTTTTCCCAAAATCTTACAGTAGTTTTCCTACTTTCTTTCTTTTTTTGGCTGCGTTGTGCAGCCTGTGGGATCTTAGTTCCCAGACCAGGGATTGAACCCATGGCCCCTGCAGTGGAAGCACGGACTCTTAACCAGTGGACTGCCAGGAAAGTCCCCAGTTTGCCTACTTTCAGTCTTACTTCCCTCCAAACCATATTTCACACTGTCACCAGGTCAGTCCTTCTAAAAGGCAAATCCCATTCATTCATTTGTTCATGAAGTATGAATGGAGCAGCAGCTCTGTGCCAGGCAGGCAATGATCACATTTCGGTACTTGAAATCTTCAGTGGCTCATGATTACCCACAGAATCAAGTTTAAATTCTCATATATGGCATGCAAGTCCTCCATGAACTGGCCTTTCTCCTCCCTCTAAAGCTTCATTCCTCCCTTCACCTTTGCTTGAAATAGTTTATTATTTAAATATCCATTTCTTGTCTGTTAATAAATACATCAAAGCACTTCAATTTGGCTCTGAGTTTACCATTGCATTTTGTGTGATATGCCAAAGTTATGGAAATTACTGGATAAGCATACAGACTTAGAAGTTAGATCTAAGTTCAAATCCCGTGCTTGTTATTACCTGTGTGACCTTGCTAAATGACAATCTCTCTGTCCCAGAGTTTTCCTGTCTGTGAAATGGGAACAGTGATAGTTGATTCTTAGGATTGTTATGAAGATTAAATTAGACAGTGTATAAAAAGTTCTTACTACAGTCCCTGACACAGAGTAAAAGCTCAATAAATAATAGCTATCTTTTTTTTTTGACCATGCCATGTGGCGTGTGGGATCTAGTTCCCTGACCAGGGATGGAACCTGTGCCTCCTGCATTGGGAGCACAGAGTTTTAACCACTAGACTGCCAGGGAAGTCCCAACAGTGGTTATCATTATCCTTACATTATTCATAACACTTATTATTAGCTTCTAAATAATTATAGATGTAGTATGGATTGTATCCAAACAAAAAAGTCGTATTTGCATCACAGCCCTGTCTTTTATTTTGTCATTTCCTCTCCCGATTAAATAACATATGAATTATATACCAGCATTGCTCCTCTCTTCCTATTGAACTTTTAACATTTCTTAATTATTAGTGGTGTTTTGAGCATAAACACTATGGTAGGTGATGAAAAATTAAAACAACACACACTTAGGTTGGAATCGTTCTTTAATGTTTTCAGAACATCTTTATATAACTGTATTTGATTATATGATTCACAAATTGAAGAAGTAGACAGAGCAAGTATTATCATGATCATGGTTCCCAATTTACAAATGAGAGAAATTAAGTTCAGAAAGCCCATGTCACAATGTTACAACAGTTAATAAGATGTGGAAATGATCACCTGGTCTTCCAGTTCATTGTCTTGCACTTTTCCCATTATATCAGACTATCCCTCAGACTCAGTCAGCACATCGCATCATTCCAGCCCCAAATATCTTCCTTGGATCTTCTAGACTATGTGAACTCATATTATTTATTTGTGACATATCATATAGCCCTCTGGTTGTTAATCTTTTTTTATGTGTACATATTTTTTTCCTCAATAGATGGTAAGCTATACTTGAGGACAAGACTAAGTCTTATGCTTCTTTCTGTCCCCTATAATACTAGCATAGTACATTGAGCATGACAAATGGATGGAGGGAGGGAGAGAAAGAGAGAGAGGGAGATTAAAAAATGTAAAAAGATTAGTTTTGCACAAATAATTTATATACAAATTTGGCACCACAGAAAACAGCAGCTACCTGTTAGAAGTGTCATTTGCCAATAGGAGGGACAGTTATGTGTGTCGATGGGAGCAATGTAAAATTTGGGAACATATGTATGAAAGCAATGATCATGGTTTATTGATATTGCCCACTCGTAAAGCTGAAAGTAGCACCAATAAATAGCAGCAGCAGCAGTCAGAGACCACGATAATTCCCTGGTGAATAAGAGTTAGATCCATAGTTATCACTTGAAGAAAAAAATATTCCTAAGAGAAAGCAGTCTTGCTTTTGTAATTATAATGGACAAATAATCCAGCTACAATAGGAACAATCACCTAGTAGGTTTAGCATGAGGAATAGACGTAATTCTGAACTCATAAGTAAAATATATTTCTAGAAATAAGGTTATACTATAAACACCACATCTAAAGACAGTGTACTCACCAGCAATTAAATAGCACTGTGATAGGCATTGGAAATGGTACAAAAAGGATAAGACATCGTTCCTGTTTCAACAAGTTTACACTTTGGGGAAATAAAGTATAAACACACACAAGTTATAAAAGTATAACAATTCTTTGCAGCAATATAAGAAAAAAATTATAATCTGAATATCTCCTAACTTTCCTGTAAATCAAGATTTTAATAAAGTATGTGAAGAAAACTACATGTATAATTTTTTCCTTCAAACCATTTTCATTCACTTAGGGTCTGTTATCACCTCACAGCAGTTTGCCTTTTAAAACAGTACACATGCCGTGCAGTGCAGCCAAAACATAAAAAACAAAACAAAAACAAAAACAAACAAACAAAAAAACCCCAACAGTGTACAAAATGATGGAAAGGAGAGAAAAATTCTAAAGAAAGATCTATTGCATGTTAATAGTTCCCAGATATCTAAATTAGTTTATGAATTACTTCTCAATTAGAACAAGGTATGCAACCTTAATTATTAAGAGGGTATCAGAGGGGCTTCCCTGGTGGCACAGTGGTTGAGAGTCCGCCGGCCGATGCAGGGGATACAGGTTCGTGCCCCGGTTCGGGAAGATCACACATGCCGCGGAGCGGCTGGGCCCATGAGCCATGGCTGCTGAGCCTGCGCGTCCGGAGCCCGTGCTCCACAACGGGAGAGGCCACAACAGTGAGAGGGCCGCATACCGCGAAAAAAAAAAAAGGTATCAGAGTTATTTTTAGCCATTGCT
This sequence comes from Neophocaena asiaeorientalis asiaeorientalis, assembly GCF_003031525.2. NCBI lineage: Eukaryota > Metazoa > Chordata > Mammalia > Artiodactyla > Phocoenidae > Neophocaena > Neophocaena asiaeorientalis. The sequence continues at coordinate 3,469,091 of NW_020172627.1, forward strand.
ATAGCAGTATTATGCAAAATAAATATAGGTTTTCTATTTTAAAGCTGATTCTATGAGTCAGCAGGAGGAAGGACAAGTAAAATGGATAACTATAATTTTATGCAAATTATAAAACCCAAATTCATATTGCTGGATATTCCTGTAAGCCAAATTAAAGAGTGGAAGAAATTCAGAATGATTATATTGAGGGAATAATGCTATTAATAAACAGAATAACCTACCTTGTCTGCCCTCACATTTTAAAACACTGGATCAATACAAATGGTAATAATTATAATTTATCACTCAACTACATGGCAAGCATGTTAATATATTTTGCTTCTAATCCTTTCATAAATCCTACAAAGTGGAATTATTTGTATTGTACAGGTATGAAAACTGGTATTCAGAGAGAGATATATAGGAAGGATTATCTTCCTTGTTGCATCTTGTTAAAAATTTCCACCTATGAATCCACAGTTTGCAGCTTTGAAATTATATTTGACTCTATGTAAGTGTAATATAGGCAATTCAGTCATGACGTTGCCATAGTTTTTTTGTTTTTGTTTTTTTTTCTGCCTGCACTGTTCAGCTTGCAGGATCTTAGTTCCCTGACCAGGGATCGAACCTGTGCGGCCCTGCAGCATAAGCGTGGAGTCCTAACCACTGGACCGCCAGGGAATTCCCAGTTTGTTTGGTTTTTTTAATATTCCCTTACATTTTATGGTTTCTTTTCTATCCTTGTAAAGACTCCTTCTTGGGACTTCCCTCATGGTCCAGTGGTTAAGAAAGACTCCACACTACCGATGCAGGGGGCCTAGGTTCGATGCCTGGTCGGGGAACTTCATCCCACACGCCGCAACTTAAGAGTTCAAATGCCACAACTGAAAGATCACACATGCCGCAATGAAGATCCCACATGCTGCAACAAAGACCCGGCGCAGCCAAATAAATAAATAATTTTTAAAAAACAGTTAAAAAAGACTCTTTCTTGACTTATTTAATTTGTGCGTTGCTAAAAATAACATCTGACGTTCCTTTATTTCCTCATTCATTCAGTCATTCAGGCTTGAATTTCTAAAAACTATACACACACATATGCATGTGTGTGCATGCATAAAAAGTGTGCAAAATAACACAAAATTGGGTTTAATGGTGATTATACCTTAGTATTGCAGGAATGAGTAGATGGTACTCAACTTTTACTTTATATAGACCTGTATTGTTTTACATTTTTTTCCAAAATACAACGGTAATATTTATCATTTTAAATATATTTTTAAAAAAGACTCCATTCCTAGTAGAAGCCAGTACTATGCTAGATACTGCAATAAGTTCTAAAAATACAAAGGTGACTAAGGCATGATCCATCTGTTTAAATCTGCTGGGAGAGTAGGGAATGGTTTCATAGAGTAGGTGACATTTGAACTGTTTTTTTCAAGTGAGGAAGGGTGGAGGTGCTTTCCAGAAAAGGGAAACAGTATGTGCAAGTCACAGATATGCATGAGGGCATGGTGTCCTTAAGAAGACAAAATATATGTGAAAAGGAGTAGTATGAGACAAGTCTAAAGAAGTTGGGTGGCATTAGGTTGTGAAGGGCTGTGTGTAATATGCTAAGGAGTTTGTTAGCAAAAGATGGACAAATAACTTTTTAGGCAGCTTAAACTCATTTTTAGAAAAACCTCTTTGGTAGGAGCACTGAGAGTGATGGAAGTGAGGAGACTGTAAAGAAGGAGGTAAATTAGGAGGTTATTGCTATGATTCAGGAAAGAGGTTGAGATTCTGAACTAAGATTCTGCCATGGCTCATATGCCAAAGGCATTTCTAGTACAATCAGCAGGATTTCATTCACAGGTGGAAGCCAAGACTGATTCCGAGGATTCTAGTATGACAAATTATTCCAGTTCCAATTCTACACTCTGCTAAATAAATAGCCCCAAACGCATGCTTTTATTACATCATTTTGTTGATTAAAAACTTACACTGGGGCTTCCCTGGTGGCGCAGTGGTTGAGAGTCCGCCTGCCGATGCAGGGGACACGGG
>NW_020172627.1:3471185-3487735 GCF_003031525.2 Neophocaena asiaeorientalis asiaeorientalis
AAAAAAAAAAAACTTACACTGATCTGGAACCTAGAAAAATGGTACAGATGAACCGGTTTGCAGGGCAGAAATAGAGACACAGATGTAGAGAACAAACGTATGGACACCAAGGGGGGAAAGTGGCGGGGGCTGGTGGTGTGATGAATTGGGAGATTGGGATTGACATACATACACTAATATTTATAAAATAGATAACTAATAAGAACCTGCTGTATAAAATAATAAAATAGAATTTTTTAAAAAAACACTGATTTCTTACAGGCCATCAAATCAAGTTTTCACATCTAATTAATCTGCCTTCTCCACCTAATCTTTTCTCTCAATTGCACATAGACCAAGGCCATTTTCACTTATTTTTACTTTCTTTGGTTTCTCTTACTTGAATGATTTTTACTTTATTATCTTTGGTTTCTCTTACTTCCCCACTTAAATATGCCATTTAAAATCTTAAGTATCATGAGGCCCAGTTCATTCATTTATTTATTCAATAAATATTTGAGCTCTTGTGGACCAGATACTGTACTAGGTCCCAGGGAGTCAAAAATGATAAACACTAAGGATCTCATGGTTAGTGATACTGATAATACAGCATGGTAAGGGCACTTTTAAAGGGTAAGGACACTCCACACTGGGGTAGAGTGATGTCAGCACTACGGCTGAATAAGTTGACCCTTGCTTGCGCCCTACCCCCAACAAAAATTTGGCATCTATCTATGGACAGAAGTGCCTTTGTGAGAGCTGTGAGCATCTCTGCCAAGGGATCTGGGAGGAATCTTGCCCACCTGTGCGTTGAGTAACAGACATACGGAACGTGGTCCTGGTCCTGGCTGTGGACCCTGCAGTGGCCCATGAACTGGCTCCAGCCCCTCATAGCCACAGCCCAGGAACTCCTGCAAAACACTGTCTTAGACAATCACTTATGGATGAAAGAGCCATTGTGGAAGTCCAGGTTTCCAGCAGTGAACTTCCTGGACAATGTTGAAGCAAAAAAAAAAAAAAAAAAAAAAAAATACAAGTTTGGATACATCGGAGAAGGTAAAAGAAATAGTTTGACTTTACTGCATCAACCCTCTCCCAAAGACAGCACAGCTTAGGGCCAAAAGAGATCCTCTGAGCCTGTGATATCTCTAACAAGGGCAAGTGAGAGTGTGTGAGTGACCACCTGGCCTCCCCAACTGTGGGGAACACAGAAAGGAGCTCATTACTCTCTCAGCGCATACATGATACTGAATCATGAACTTCAGGACTGGGGAGTGGGAAGAGGCTGGGATAGAATTCTTGGAGGGCATTAATGGGACACGGCTCACACTATGTTGTGGACTCCATCAAGAAACCATAGCTGCTGGGGACACATCACCCATGGTCCCCCCATCTGGTCCATCTCAGAAGAAATGGAAAAGCTGATCCTAAAATGCATTTTGAATCACGAGGGATGTGAATAGGACAATATTGTAAAAGAACAAAGTTGGAAAATCCACTTCTTGATTTCGAAAGTTACTATGCAGCTACAGTCATCAATGTAGTGTGGTGTTAGCATAAGGCATACAGGTCGTTAGAACAGAGTTCAGAGACCATAAAAAACCTCTAGGGTCAGCTGATTTTCGACAAGGGTACAGAGACCTTTTCAAGGGGAAAGAACAGTCTTTTCAACGAATAGTGCAGGCCTGATTTTTAGAAGGGCTTACCAGGTTGGCCTTCAGCTGGCATCTAGGAATACGGCTTTTAAAACTTTCCCTATGTGATATAAGGTTCTATCTGCTATGCTAGCCTGACTAGACTTTTTAGATAAACAATGTGATTTCAGTGAACACCTGCTTACCTTCTGGGAGCCTGGAGTTTTGGTGGGCAAAGGGTGCCTACATGGTTTAGCCCCTATTAAAACCCCTGAACTTTGCATTTCAAACAGGCTTCCCTGAGCAGAAACACTGTGCCTGTGTTACTGCATTTCACTGTTGGAGGGAGAGTGAGCTCTGTGTGGCCCCTTCAGAGAAAGCTTCATGGTTTCCTTCATGATCTGTCTTTTCCCCTTACCGAGGGAGCTGTATATCTTTGCTGTGTCGCTATAATAAATCTTAGCTGTGAGTGTGAACATATGCTTAGTCTGGTGACTTTTTCTATTGACACACTGAATGTGTGGGTGGTCACTGGACCACCTAAACGGGTGTATCAGGAGTGCTTACACAAGTGGTGTCACAACTGTTCCCCACAATATGTATATTAAGTTTACAATAAAATCTTACATGCAACTCACAGTGATCTTTTGCACTAAAAAGATTTTAACAAAAGCAAGCAAATGATATGAGGAAGCATAGCTCAGAACATGTGCCATCATAATAAAAGCAACTTCCTCCTGGGGTAAGAAAGGCACATTCCTCCCTCTACAACAGTAGAACCTAAGAGAGCGCTAAGTTTTTTTAAAAAATGTATCTTATAAAAATGCCTCCAAGTGCTAGAACTTTTAGGTGAATATTCTCTCTTCCTATTAGTTCAGTTCATTTACAATTTAAAACCACATTCTTACATATATAACAGGATAATGAGAGCAGAAATTTAAATGTAACATGATACAAATAAGTGATAAAACACTATCGTGTTACAAATTATTTCTATTACCCAAAACGTCAGCTGTCTACATATTTTCAGTTATCACTACTACTGAAAAAACTCCTGGTCAAAGTGTATTAATATACAGTTTAGGAGTTTGCAGATGTCAGTACAAAAAAAAAAAAATTTTTTTTAGAAATGACTAGTTATCTATACAGATGAATTTTTACAAGTGAAATTAGATGAATCTCTACCTGCTGCCCTGTTTGTAAAACACAACTGTCAGAACAGGCAAAGAGAAGCACTGTAAAAAATTAGAACTTTCACAAATAATATGCATTACATTTTAGGGCTATTAAACTGCAATTAAACGTCTGCTTTAAAGAAATTTTTTGGCATAGTTCACATTGATAGAGTGCTAGAAGTAAACTTTTAAAATTCATGTTTGTTATTTTATTATATTAATAACCACAAAAGATTTAAACAAACTAAAAAGATAAGTGCTGTATCTTAACAGACCAAAGTCAACTAAAAAGATAAGTGCTGTATCTTAACAGACCAAAGTCAACAATTTGAATACACTGAAGCTATATGGCCGTGGCTAGAGTATTAATCACATTTTCCATGGCTAGTCCTAATAAAAATGAATAACAGGACCAATGATTCTACTACAGAACTCAAATTTTAAAACATAGGACTGGACTCTGAATCCAGTTCAAAATGACTACCAACAAAGAGACAGGATATAAATAGCTTCACCAAGAATCTCTCTTAATCGGAGAGGAAAATTCATTTCCCCAATCTTTCCACCTTAAAAATACAGAACTGAGAGAGCAGGATTCTGTGAAACATCAATGACTGGAATCATGTACAAAGAAGATAAACATATCATTGTGATAAAATAATGAGAAATGAAAAACTACATGTGGTATTGTTTTCATTAAGTTTTAAAAAAAGTTACTCTTTTTATTTTGGGCTGCATTGGGTCTTCGTTGCTGCGCACGGACTTTCCCTAGTTGCAGCGAGCAGGGGCTACTCTTCATTGCGGTGCGCGGGCTTCTCATTGCGGTGGCTTCTCTTGTTGCGAAGCACGGGCTCTAGGTGCGCGGGCTTCAGTAGTTGTAGCACGTGGGCTCAGTAGTTGTGGCTTGCGGGCTCTAGAGCGCAGGCTCAGTAGTTGTGGTGCACGGGCTTAGTTGCTCCACGGCATGCGGGATCTTCCCGGACCAGGGCTTGAACCCGTGTCCCCTGCATTGGCAGGCGGATTCTTAACCACTGCACCACCAGGGAAGCCCCAAAAGTTACTCTGAATCTTAACTCTTAGGGTTGCCCTGGTGCTTTGTGTTTGTGTTTCTCACCTAATACATTTGATCCTTTGAAATTGCTTAACTGACAAAGTAAATTTAAAATTTTCCCTAACAGAGTTCATGGAGGGGTGGGGGTATAACGTAAAGCAAAAATGAATAATTGTATATGATTTACATATGCATGTGTAAAGCTTGTTCAGGAATTAGAGATAGTTGGGGGGATGAGCGTGAGGCTACCCCTTACAGCCTGTATCATGGATTTATTGTATGTGGCAGTTACGAGTGTTCAGAATCCAAGACTTCAAGAGGTAGGATCGTAAAACTCCAAAAGACTTTCCATTTTCCTCACTCCCAGGAGGTCCTTAAATTAATGGTTGATCTATGGAGGAAGGTCCTTGGCTTCGGATTTACAGTTAGGTAACTGATGTACCCTTTGTTAGAATTAAACAAAACAACAAACCCAAGATACTGATCTGGCTGATCATTATGCCATTGCTGAACTTCTAAGATTTTTAAATTAATTATGAGAACTTGTGCTCACTCCTCAAGAGAGTGGTTGTACAATTCAGATGTAAGCAAAGGCAAACAGAGTTAGAGTGTTAGGCAAGTTTCAAAACTTTAATACAGAAAAAAAAAAGACATTTCCAAAAATAAATGCCACACAAAAGTTTTTTAAAAAGTGAAAGATATTCAAGAAACAAAACCCTTTATTATCAAAATATACTAAATACTTAAATCTAATGATGTTGAGTGTTCAAATTCTGGGCCAATGTAGCTTATAATAACATAGTAGTATTCTTCATGATATGGCTGTTTCAAGACATCACTTAATATAGTTACTTTTTAAACCTATATTTTCTTAAACATCCATTTCACAATTCATTTAATTATTTTACATTCATTTATAAAAACACATTTTTTAACAATGGGTTATTTTGTGCTTTATAATAATGAACCATGGTAAAATACTTAAGTGATTTACATTCTTTGCTAATGACTACACCCATCACAGATTTTTGTACACTTATACAGCTACTGAAATAATCAGAAGAGCTACAACTCTCCTTAAAAATGACACTCAAGTTTGGTAAGCATGCTAATAATTAGAGACATTTTTTTCCAAGTTAAAACATTAGAACTTTCTAGCTTTCTTTAAAATCTGCAAAGATAACCTGCTCATTTAAATCATTTTAACTGACAATTTATAAAACAGAGGGAAAGTGTCATTTTAGAATTTTCTGTATAACTTCTATGGTAAAAAATGGATGTCCTCTTTCAAACTGTGATGGCATTAAAATTCTATTTTAGAAATTCTAGATTTTAAAATGTTAAGAAATACAACGTCAGTTATATCTAGAGGGGCATTTTAATGAATTAACCTAATTATTCTTCAGGTCTATAAAGACTTTTCTTCAATGTAGGTGACACTGTCTTACATTCATCTCAGTACCTTAGAAAATAATTCATTTTAGATGTGATCCAAGACAAATGCCAATATATCCTAAATTCTTTTCAATAACGAGGGACCAGTGTATATCATCCTCTAGATTGACAATTTAGTAAACAGATATCTATACAAACCTAAAGCAATAAAATTTATATAATTAATGGTGATTAGTGCCAAATACAACAGACTTCATTCTTACAATTTGGAATTAATTTCCATGCAAAATTTTATATAGAGTATTGATCCTTACTTATAAAGTAATTTTTTATCTTTTTAAGTAATCAAGACAAATAGTAGAAAAAGCATTTTATTTAAATGGAAAAAGCTACATTAAGATCTGTAAAAGGTGTCAATATAATATTGCCTATACAGAAAAAAATTCTGATGTGAATAGCAACAAATAAAAGTTACACGTCTTCCTACTTAGCAGTGCAATTAATTCACATTGTAATAAAGTTAAGTCAAGTATAACAAAATCAAAACAAGTGTTTCTCCATAATCAGTATACTGAGAATTACAGTGTAAAGATCATTTCAGGTTTAAGGAATCTGCAATCAATCTACAGAATACCCTAAGACAAGGGAGACAGACAGTTAATTCATTTCATTATCAGCTGTTGGGTTTTTTCAATACTGTTCACAGGAAAAAAGTAACGAGTTGACATACATGTAAATAGAATATATTTAGTCTATACAGTAAAAAAATACAAATTATAAAGTGAGCTAACAAAGAATGAAATCTGAATACAGATTTATATAACTGACGACATCTTAGACAACACATACAGTATTTTTCATGTAAAAACATCTAGTTTCAGCAAAAAATAATTTGGTTGCTTTTCAGATGCATTGTAGATCTTGTAAGCTGAAGATGCAGATGTCCAAGTATCTTAAAAACCATAATAAATGTCTTTCTCAATGCATACAAAATGATAAATGCTCTCATCACAGTCTCAAGAATATTTTTGGAAGTTTGTTTTGTCTTGCTTCAGAAATACATTTAAAATGGGTAAAAATCAAAGGATTTCATGGTACAATGAAACAGTAAACGGTGCTTGATTTACTGCTAATGTTGAAAAAAACCTAGATTTTACAGTACTCTGGTATATATGAAAATTTTTTTGATTTTACATTGCATATTTCTGAGTCCATTCTCTTGCGTGTCTGTTGTATCTGTAGACATACAAAAGGGATATAGTAAAAACATACAAATTAAATCTTTTAGAAGATCTGTCTATGTAAAACTGTATACCTTTTTTATGCTTAACTGCAATAATCATACATACACCAATTATTGGGTCAATGTGACTTAGGTTCATGCATAAATAAAACAGAAAACATGAGCGATTTTTTAAACTAATGGATCTCTTTACAACCTATATGAAAACGTACCTAAGTTATACACAACGAAATAAGGAAATCAACTTCTAATACAAATTTGTAAATGACAACCCTGAATGGTCATTATCTGTAAAATGCAAATGAATCAATGGTGCCAGCAAGATGTAGCACCTTGAAAATTAGGTCAGTTTAGGGGTAGTTAAGGATAACTTTTCCTGGGAGAAGGTAAGGAATACGATATTCAGTAATTTCCAATTATCAACTTTTTAAATTGTAAATTTACTACTTAGAATTATAAATAGTTTGATAGTTACTATCAAAAAACATGCATACTATGTAAATGCAGAACAAGTACTATTAAATAGTAAAGGATGAAACAACAAGTGGGAAGGGATGAGATTTTTTTGTAAAAGGAGTTAATAGAATTTAAAAAGAAATGTTTACTCCACTGGATAGATAAACCAACTTAACATAAACACAATAAGCATAACTAAATGTACTTCAATACATTGATAGTACTTATGTTTTGGCAGACTACACAGAAATGCACCCAAATAGAAACTAATATAAGCAAACACTTACTTTTCTTTGTCTGATTTATAGATTTGTGCAATATCTGGTACTAAGGGGTCATCTGGATTAGGGTCACAAAGCAGAGAACATATGGACAATAAAACTAGATTTAAAAGAGAACATCATATTAAGTAATGATCTTTCTACTTTATATGAATTACACATGTGAAAATAATTTTACTGAACAGACAATAAACTTACAAAGAAAAAACAAAATGAACACATTAAATTACACTTGAGATTAATTTTGGTTGCCAGCAAATATCTTTAATTTTTTAAATTACAAAATTACCATACAGTGTATATAATACAAAATTATTATCACTTTTGCAATTTTAAATTCTATTTGAATTTCTATTTATTTTAAAAATGTGAACCTCCAAAGTAGCTATTAACTTTTAAACTCAAGAGTTCTCTACAAAAATATTTTTTAGGTAACACACATATACCCCGGATGGTACATAGTTGGAAAAATATTAGAATAGCATCCTAACTTTAGATGTTTCTTAGAGATATTTTTTTACTTTAATAAGAAAACTGTCCACTTTTATTCTACTTTAATGCAGAAAATCTGTGTCCTAAACAGTTCACGGTAAAGCAATCAAATTACAGTTAACAGTTCAAACCGCTTTGGGAGATGAAGCTCATGCACTGTTTTACTTGGGCTTAGAGCTAAAGAAGGAATATCTGTAAGATTATTTTCAGTGAATTTTTTTTATTCCATGTACATTATTTGTGGCAAATGCATTTAAAAATAATAGGCATGGGCTTCCCTGGTGGTGCAGTGCTTGGGAGTCCGCCTGCCGATGCAGGGGATGCGGGTTCGTGCCCCGGTCCGGGAGGATCCCACATGCTGCGGAGTGGCTGGGCCCGTGAGCCATGGCCGCTGGGCCTGCGTGTCCGGAGCCTGTGCTCCGCGGCGGTAGAGGCCGCAACAGTGAGGGGCTCTCGTACCGCAAAAAAAAAAAAAAAAAAAAGGCACAGCTATCATTACATAACTTGTATATTTTTAAATATAAATGAAAATTGATAAATTATAGTAGTTGTTTCTTGCATGTTGTATCAAAATACTAATGCAAATAGCTACACTTAAAAAAACAAACAACTAAATGTCTGAAAAAGAAGGAAACAAGGACTCTGGTTCCTCATTTGTCTGCTTCCATGCCACCACTTCTGAGGGGATACATGGTATCTTTGGAACAACACTGCATCTTCACCTTCCTCTACTATGTTCCTTTATCTTTTCCTACTCTTACAAATCCAAAGGTGAATTTATAAGGAAGGCAGAGTTGATTTTTTGTTTGTTTGTTTGTTTTAAAGAAGACGTTGGGGGTCGGAGTTTATTAATTATTTATTTTTGCTGTGTTGGGTCTTCGTTTCTGTGCGAGGGCTTTCTCTAGTTGTGGCAAGCAGGGCCACTCATCATCGCGGTGCGCGGGCCTCTCACTATCGCGACCTCTCTTGTTGCGGAGCACAGGCTCCAGACGCGCAGGCTCAGTAGTTGTGGCTCACGGGCCTAGTTGCTCCGCGGCATGTGGGATCCTCCCAGACCAGGGCTCGAACCCATGTCCAGGCAGATTCTCAACCACTGCGCCACCAGGGAAGCCCCAGAGTTGATTTTTAATGACTTGGAAAGTGGGTGCTACGGGCTAACAAAAACTAATATTTCATTCATCTTTTTAATCTTTCATCTGCTCAATGGAATTTCAAGCCTGTATATTAAACCAACTGGGTAAGTTATCTGGGCTCACACCTCCAGAAAGTTTTCTAACTAAACTCATGATAAAAAGCGAAATAAGACATTTAAAATATTAAAAAGTGAAAAATGTACAAATAAAGAAAATATAAGCTACTTTATAAAATAGGCAAGAAGGAAGTTCCTCATCTCCCCACTCCTGCTGCCAAGAGCCCTGTGCCCTGATTTCACTATTATGCACACAAATCAAATGTTTTCAGATAAGGAAAAAGTTAACAATATATAACATTCATTTGAATGCTTACTATGTGCTAGTTGCATAGTAACCATATGTGGTAATACTATTATAATCCCCATTTGACATATGAGGAAACTGAGGCTGTTTGAAAATATTCTTAAAGGACAGTTTCTAGAAGCTAACAAAACTATTTTTTATAAAAAGCGACCAACGGCAGAAGGTAAGTATTCAACATCTGGCAGTCTGCGCTAAGTATTTAGCTGCATATGCTAAATGAATTTCATTTTGTGATCCTATTCCAGGAAACAGAATATTAATTTGAAAACCCCTATGACACAGTATCTTTCCTATATCTAGTGTGTAACAGTTATAGTATGTGAAAGGTTTTTAAAAGAACACTAGAATCTACATGAACATTTTATAGGGATATGTTAGATCAGAAAAATTGCCATTCATGAATAACTAACCGATCTGAAGGGCTGTTACTTATCTAATACTTGAAATAATCATGGCTATGGACACTGCTTCCTCTAAACCTTATCAATTTTTAAAACAAGCTATATATTCAGGTAGCATTTATTTTAAAAAATTTTTTTAATGACCATGGATTCCTCCCCCAAATCCTTCAAGAGAAACAGTTTTCTTAAATTTTATAAAAAGGGAAAACTACCAAGTTACTTTCAGGGGGTAGATGGTTCTAACTCAAAACAATAACTCAGGCTCTTTTCTGTTAGAGAAACAAGACAAAATTAAGAGGCTGGCAAAGCAAATAACATTAGCTAATGAAACAAACGGCTTCAGATGCCCTATATACACATCTCATAATTTAGCAAAGAATAATGCTATGCAACTGTGAAAGTTGAGAATCTGCGTGGATTATGTATCAGTCCTTACAATGATGCTACTGATTATTTGAAGTTTAGACTAACATGCTATATATACTACATTACTGTAAAGTGTGAAATATGTCTTTCCTTTTTTTGGCCACACCATGCAGCTTGTGGGATCTTAGTTGCCCGACAAGGGATTGAAGCTGGGCCCTCGGCAGGGAAAGCGTGGAGTCCTAATTACTGGACTGCCAGGGAATTCCTGTCTTTCATTTTAAATCATTTACTTTACCTGCCAATCTGACATTTCCTCTGAGATGAAGTAAAGGAGATGTAAAGCTTTACTCATCATGTCAACAAATAATTCCATTTAATGAATGGGACATCTGGTCCTAAAATCTTATTTTTACTTCTGTGTCTCTCTGTCCCTGTCTCTTTCTTTTTAAAGATAAAGCCCAAACTAAAGGGGTGAAATGTCAACAGTCTTATCCCCAAATTCCTAGTTCTAACATTTTAAATTTCTCTCATTTCATCATTTAGATCTGTCCATCAACCCCCCCAAGCAAGAGTAATATAAAAGCTATGAAAGCAAAGCAAAAGCAAAGCAGAAGAAAACACAATAGATTGGTTTTTTTAAACTTTGGTCCCTAAGATATTTCTGCTATATTTTTCCTGTCTCACTGTTATCAACTGTTGTAAATCTGATAAATGAAATTACCTTTTGATACAGTCAGAGCTGGTGACCATTGTGACCTCAGGATATCAAGACAAATACTTCCATTACTGTTTATGTTTGGATGGTAAATTTTTGTTGTGAAAGCAATCTAAACGTAAAACAAAACAAAACAAAACTGTGACAATCCATGAACTATGAAAGCAAACAGAACCAATTTGCTCTAGGGTAAAATGTCCTCAATTTTATGTGATCTTAGAGGAGAGATGTATTCAACACAAATTGGATGAGCATCTACTTTATGTGCACGTGGCTTTAGCTACTGATAATGTGAAAGCAAAGTCAGTTTTCTGCTCTCCCCAACCCCAAGGAACTGAGGAGTATTTTGGAAAGTGTGATAAATAAGTCTATAATAGGTGGTATGACTGGTTGAGTAGCACCTGAAGTAATTAACCATGGCTTTCATCAACCCTCAAAGCAATCCTTTTCTTAATTTGATTATCAATTGATACCTGGATCTAGAAATAGGCTGCTGACCTTATTCCAGAGGAAAGTTGAGGGGCCCCAGCTTATTACCTGCCCTAACAAATCCACCAAGAATTCTAATCTTCCACGAGAGTTGTTACATTGTTTCATATGTAATGTTAATTAGATGTTTTTAAGAATCTAAAGTAAATATTTCCTCAGTGACAGAATTTGTTAATCATTTTCTCCCTCATTGACACCCCCATCATTTGTTGGCTTCCTCTTTAGATTTAAGCTAAATTTAATAAGAATGTGTTTTAATCTTTCCTACACTAAACAAAAGGGCTATGTCTTTTTACTTTTGTATTCCCCAATGCAACAGAACATGGTAGGTGCTCAATAAATGTTTGTTGAATACTTAAAAACTGAGAAAGAAGGGTCAACCTAGGAAAGATAATCCCCTGAATGGAAGAGTCTAACTCTTGACCATAAACTTCCCAAACTACACATATCTAATGCAGAGGGAAAGACAGGTAGGGAAGCTAATTTCTAGCCTAACAGATACTGCCTTCTGTTTACAGACATAATACAATATTTGAGGAAGAAAGCATTTTAGATTCATTGATTTCACAGAACAGTTTGAACATGCTAACCTACCCACAGTCTTTTCATGAAAATATCTCTGGATAGAGAGTAAAACCCCTGACACAGGAGTCACGTCAATCATAAAAATAGAAATACCTTTGGTGGTTTAAAAGGATAGTCTGTCGGAAAATGTACAGTGAGAAAGAAGACTCCACCTTGATATGCGCTATCAGGCTGAAATTACAAAATCATCACATCAGTGTTTTGATTACTATATTTATTATTAGTAACCCAAGATGATTCCCTCCAAATATACCAGTTTGAAAAAAATGCTATCATTTTGTCATAAGTTCAAATCATTTACCTTAAAAACAGGTTTCTCTTTGCAGGCATGAAGGAGGACTTCCCAACAATCATGCCAACATCATAGTTTAAAACAAAACAAAAATAGGACACACACAGTGGAGTGGTTTGACTTGCCCAAACAAATCTGTTCATGAGTATAGACTGTTAAAGATCAGTAAACACACAAGACTGCTGTGAGAAAAGAATAATTTTCTGTAGCAGTAATCAGTATAAAAGAAAAGGGTTGAGGCTAGTGTTTTTCTTCTTAATTATAAAACTTAAGTTCTCATGATCCTTTAAGGGGCAAGAATAGAGATGAACTGAAAGGACCAACTTATGAAAAGAAAAGGCTAAGTGACACTGTTACATAATTTAGACCTCAAATCTTCACTTAGTAGCAGTTTACAAAACAACATGGGAAATGCAAAAAAGCCCCAAACAAAACTAGATAAATTCAGTTTCATAGAATTATCTAATTAGGAATGAACTTTACAAGAGGAATTTAAGTTTGGCCATATCTCTTTATAGCAATTAGGAAATACTTATAATGTTACAAGCAAGAAAAAAAAAGGATGATTAAAAAAAAGGAAAAGGGGGAAAAAAGTAGCAAAAATACCTGAAATTCTATTTTAATTCATTTATATTTAATTAAAAGTATCATGTACATTAACATTTTGGTAATAATAGCAAGGCTATCATTACTTCCTCCTTAAGTTTCTACATATACATTAGAGGACTGTACCATATAATCATTCTTACTATACACATAGTTTAATTCCAGTTCATCAAAAATTATAAGGAATGTAGAAAATGTAAGTTAATTACAATCAACAGATATGGTCTTCTTAGATGTTCAAATTATATTATGGAGTGGCATATTTACATTACTACAATAAAGAGGGTATGAGTAACATAATTGTAACCATTTGCTACATGTGATTCACCTGAGAAATATTTGTGATGGGCTATAATTCAAATGGTAAGGGTAAGACTTGATATTATTTTGAAGGTTCTTGGTAAGCAATGAAAATCAAATAACTAGATTCTTATTAAAAGTTGTTAAATATGTTGCACTTCACCCTTTAAAAAACTAACTTAATAAAACAATTTAGTAATTTAAGACACTTACTCAGGACTCCTGCTCTGAAAATTCAATAACTGTTGTATTTTTTAAAAGCTAAGCATGAGGCCATATGATTAAAAACACTATGGCTGGGCTTCCCTGGTGGTACAGTGGTTGAGAGTCCACCTGCTGATGCAGGGGACACGGGTTTGTGCCCCGGTCCGGGAAGATCCCACATGCCACGGAGCGGCTGGGCCCGTGAGCCATGGCTGCTGAGCCTGCGCTTCCGGAGCCTGTGCTCCACAATGGGAGAGGCCACAACAGTGAGAGGCCCGCAAAAAACAAAACAAAACAAAACAAAAAACAACACTATGGCTTACTAGATAAAGATCTTTCAAGGGAGGGAGGAGAGAATGATGTTAACGGAAACATGTTACTAACGCAGTCTTTACTCAGAAAGTAGATTTGAGCTATCAGTGCCCATTCTTATGCAATCAGATTTTTGCCCACAGAAAGAAAAGTCATAACTGCTTCTCAGGTGTAGAAAGAAATAATCTTAACAAAGGTAATAAGTATGAAGAGAAGCCAGTCATAGAATAGCAGGTAATTCTGAGTTCAGGACAATGCAACAAAAGAGGCAAATTCATGATGTGGCAACAATAGAGCCATTGCAATATTTTATCCGTTCCTCTCACACACAGGAACAATGATGAAACTTATTGCAAATTGATACTTGTTACTTGTAGGAATTCCATTATTGGGTTAATTAGACTTATTTCTAACTTACTAAAATGTTGATGTGAGAGTAATTACACTTAGTTCTGAACAACTGACTTTCTGTGTTTAAAAAAAGATAAACACATAGCCTGGTTGCAAATTGTGGGTGATTCATTATTATGCATAATGATCAAGGATTTGGCAAAGTGTTGTAAATGTGTTCCTAGCAAGTATTTGCCACCAGGGCTCTAGAAAATCATCATAAATCCTTTACTCATATTTTGCTTTCTGAGAGATTCAGAGTACAAGAAAGTTCAACCCTAGCCAAAAACATCTGATAAAAGGTGAAATGCCAAGAATGAAGGATGGCTGAGGGGATTAATTTCACACAAACGAATCATACTTACAGGCCCCATAATAGTTGCTTGCCAGTGGAACACTGAAACAAACAAAGGAGTTTTGGAGTCATTAACAAGTGTTCAAACCTGTATTATTAATGGTAGCAAAATCCTAGCAAGAGAGCAAAGCTTACAGTCATCTCCCACAGGTCCAGCCGAACAGTGAGCAGGTGGGTCACGCTGTAGATCACTCAATTCCTGAAACAAAGCAAAAATACTTAAGGTTAATTCTTTTCCAGTGAAACAAGCATAATAATCCATGAAGACACAAACTACTCATTTAAAAATCATTTTAGGCAGTTCTATTCACAATATGGACACGTAAAATATATTGTCACTGATGGGTAGAAGAATATGGAATGAGGTAGTAAATTCCTTCATGAGATAGCTCCAAACCCTGAAAAAATTAAATGGATTAAAAAATTGTTTTTCTTTAGCATCTCTAAGACAAACTATTTTTGCGTATCTATTATATGCAGGGTAACTTATGTAAATGCTAGGTGTATAATATATAAAAAACAGATCCTACTTCAACCAGTTTATAATCTAATTTGGGAGAGTGAAGGCTCACAGAGAGATGGATATTTAAGGAACAACATGAAGGTTAAATGGAAAGAAAGGAGAGCAGTTGGGCCATATTTTTAAAGGCTAGCACATTGATTCATATGCTCTTTTCTGCTCTCAAGGAAGCAAAGGAAGGATCATGGAAATGGCACAGCTTTAGTTGGCCAGTCCTAGGCTGGCATTCCAATCCTACCATAACTAGCTCTATGACTTTGGGGAAATAATTTACCTTCAGTTGGGAAGGAAATGATCACCACCAACTATGAAAGGTGTAAATTCAATATAAAAGACTATATATTAGAACTGAAGAACCTAATTTAGTTATGAAGATAAGGGAATGTCTTTGAGAAAGTGACATTTCAGCTGAAATCAAAAGGATGAGTGGGAGTCAGTTTTGGGAGAAATGAGTAACGTGAGGCAGACTGGCATAAGATGAGGATGAAAGAGTAGGCAGAGGCCAGGCAGAAAAGTGAGAACATTATACACAATATTAAGGATTGGGGGTTTTATACCAAGTGCATTGGGAGGGGTTTTAAGATGTAGCATAATCTGATTTAAAAGATGGCTCTGACTGGTCTATGTATTGAATGGATCAAAGATGGGAAAGAGGAGAAGCTACCAGATTAGTTATTACAGGCTATAACAGGCGCTTGGACTGGAGAAGCAGCAGATAAAAAAGAGGATGGATCTGGGATATTGTGAAAGGCCTACTTATCACAGGATTGACGATGAATTACATGTACAGAGGAAGGAGAAAGGTCACGAATATATATGTTGAAGACTAGCAGCAGCTAATATTTACTCGATGTTTTAGCATCTTAATAATCCTGAGAGGTAGGTGTTATTATGCTTCCCATTTTACAAATGAAGAATAAAGGTGACATGCTTCGCTGTGTACTCACAGAACTAGTATAGGGTGGAACTGGTATTCAAACCCTGGCAGTGGCACTTCTAGCTTTTTAGCTTCTACAGGTGTAGATACCATTTACTGAGATGTGGGAATATACTAGAAGACATGTTGATTTGGAAAGTAGATACACTGAATCTGTGATCCTTGTGAAATCAAAGGAAAATTTATTCAACATACAGGGCTAGAGCTTAAAAGAGGATTAGAACAGAAATCAGAAAAATCGCTGTATATACCTGTTATTTAAAAACTGTGGGACTCATGTAAACATTTTCATGGGAACACATGTAAACAAATATTGCACTCATCAAATCTAAGATGCCATCGATGGTAAATCACATCCTTATTTTATGTACCAATAATTAAGGAGAAACACTGTCAATTAATTTTAAGATACCAACAATTATAAGACGTGTCCAGATTTTAGAAATGTTAAAATGAAAAAGATGTATACCTTAGAATCATTGCAATCAGTTCAGTGTCCTAATAGAGACAAACAAGGAGTAGGGAAAGGCTTTCCTAAGAAAGTGATATATGAGCTAAGTAACCGAGCCAAGTGCAAACTCAAGTCTCCTTCCAAGTCTTCTGGTCTTTTCCAGTATACCTCAGTACTTTCATTTTTGTTTTTGTTGATTTTTCCCCACAGTTCTTGCTGTCCTTCTCTTCCTGACAAGAATTAACTAAACAGAGTTAGTAGCTTCTTTGGTCCTGGTATAGTTAAACAATAAAGAGGAAGATTTCAGTGACAGTTGTTAAAAAGCAGGGCTTTGGGGCTTCCCTGGTGGCACAGTGGTTGACAGTCCGCCTGCCGATGCAGGGGACACGGGTTCGTGCCCCGGTCCGGGAAGATCCCACATGCCG